>NC_134852.1:152981419-153297919 GCF_049852395.1 Peromyscus maniculatus bairdii
AAAATGTGTCATGAAGGCCAGACATGGTGAAGTAGGCCAATAATCCCAGCACCTGGGAGATGGACACAAGGATCAAGAGTTCGAGGCCAGCCTCACCTTCATAGTGATTTCAAAGCCAGCTTAGAAGACATGAAGCCCTGTCTTAATACAAAACAATAAACAACAATAATTACAAAAGAGCATGTTATAAGCCGGGCATATAGCTCAGTTAGTAGATCACTTGCCTGGCATATAACAGACCCTAGGTTCAATCCCCAGTATTATTGAACCAAAATAAAACAAAACATGTGGTGTTGTAATGCCAGTCACATGGGGTGTAGCGGTAACGCCTGCGTCACCGCTAACCGTTCACCACGTCCGAGCGAAGGGCTGCGGATTAAAAAATAGAGACAAGAGACAGCGAGTCATTCGTACGTTTGGATGTCGAATGCCATTTATTGAAAGAGGGGAGAAACCTTAAATACGTACAGGCTTACAGCACAAATGGAGGAACCCCCGGAGGGCAGAAGTTCGCTGTCAGTGGTCTACATTCCAGACTCAATGTTCGACCATCTAGCATCTAAGTAGTTAACGCCCAAAATACAGGATACACAACAAGGAACTTCCCTTAAGCATTCAGAAGGGTGGATACCGGCAGGGAATCTGAATAGGGAGGAATTCTGATCAAGGTCAAGCAAGCAAGGCCGCAGCCACTCCCAGTCGGGGGCCAGGGCCCATGGCGCCCACAGTTCCCCCCTTTTTATTAAATGAGCTTCTGACTTAGGTTGCGTGGGACCAGCAGACCACCTTACCCGTCATAGAGACACTTGCCCAGGCCACACAAGTGCTCTGTCTTAGGTTGGTGGCAGCGGCCCAAGCATTACCCGTCTCTGAATACTCATTATCATACAGACTCAACCATGTGAGCTGTAGAGTGACTGCCGCCAAAGATCTCAAAGTGGCACTGGGCTTGCAATCTGTGTGACACAGAAAAGACCAACAGAAGTCCGAACCCACCCATAGCCAGGAGGCTAAAGGCAATTGAACCACTCCCTTCTAAAACGAGCCTTGCTGTAAATAGGAGTCCTTGTAAGGTGGTATCCCATAAGCAAATGGAACTTGAGTTTTAATAATTTTTTACAACTTACAAAGCCAATTATAATGTATAAAAGTGGAATTAAATTTGTCATGCCCAATAAGAAAGATTAACTAACTGTGGTAGCTACTTTTGCTGCCAGGGTCTCCATTGTGCTAGCTGTAGTAACCAATTATGAAATAGCAATCCCAGAAACAATAGCAGCAGCGACCACCACTGCTAAAACAGCAACAACGGCAACAGCGATGTCAGAGTCTCTTCTGGAGCGTGTGAGCATCATCTGTGTCTAGCTGCCACGGTCCACTGGCATGGACACGGCTCCAGGAACACGAACCACCAAGGCCCATTTTTCTTGATCCCAGCACTACTTAGGCTGGCAGGTCTGCAAGAGAACAACTAAGAAACAAAGAAAACAGAAAACAAAAACAGCAAACAAGGAGTAGAACTAATGGCCTCAATAATGGCCACATTCAGGCTCACAAATTTTGAGGTATCTTCAAAAAAGGCTAGATGAATTTCAGGAGGCAAATAAATGTTGCACAGAGCCATTCCTGAAAAGTAGGTACTACACCAGCTTGAGGGGGGTTGCAAGATGAGAAAAAGGCTTAGCTGGTATGCTGTTTACAACTGAAGTTCATTGACCTTTAGAGTTATCCTTAATCTCCAAGGTGTGGTACATTCTCAATGTTTTTTGAAAAAAGTTACCATACATTACCTTCTGAGGAATCCAACCATATGGCTACAGTTCCTAGGCTTAGAATAATGTTTGTCAAGGCTGGCCGTATTGGGCTCTCAATCCCCATCGGCATCAGAAGGGGAGAGTTTTTTACGAAGGCCCAATAGGTCTCTGCCATGTTGGGATTCAGCAGCAGCCACAGGGCGCACACAGCGTTCAGGAACCCAGAGAGGAACTTCATTGTCCTGTGGAAAGACACAAACAGATCCCCGGGCCCACACCAACATCGGATCGGGTCCCCTCCAAGTGCCAGTAGAAAGATCTTTCCATTGCACCAGAGGATGATTTGCAACAGGAGCCCTCCAGTGCTTATCTGCAGCAGATACTCCAGCAGAATCCACCGATAAAAAATTTAAAATATATAAAACAAGGGAAAGAATAGAATGTGGAGAGGAAAGATGAGCCCCTAACTCCCCCTTTTTTACTTTAGCAATATAAGTTTTTAAGGTACGATGGCAGTGTTCTACTATAGCCTGCCCTTGAGGATTATAAGGAATACCAGTCTTATTAACAATAGAAAAATCTTGGCAGAATTTTGAAAATCCCATACTACTGTAGGCGGGACCATTATCAGTTTTTATGCATTTTGGCACTCCCATGTAAGCGAAAGCATGAAGACAATGATTCTTTACACAAATACAATAAGGGAGAATTAAGATCTATATACTGTACGTGAGCCTGTTCCAGGGCCTCTTGCACACGTTGTAGGGCTACACGTCCTTCAGCTGTTAATTTACGGGGAGATGAATTTAAGACATCATACAAGGGGCGAAGCTGACCTGTTGGAATTTTTAAAGTGGGACGAAGCCATTGAATATCTCCCAGAAAGGTTTGGAAATCATTAAGTGTGCGTAGCTGATCCATACGCAGTGTAATCTTTTGTGGGCGTATGCCCGTGCGTAACAATTCATGACCTAAATAATGATAGGGAAAAGATACCTGTACCTTTTCTGGGGCTATTTGTAAATTAGCCAAACTAAGAACCTCTTGTAAATAAGAAAAGGCATCAAAAACAAGTTTTTTATCTTTAGCAGCCATTAATATATCATCCATATAGTGAATTATATAAACACCTGGAAAAGCTTTTCAAACTGGAGCTAGGGCCAAAGACACATAAATTTGACATATAGTAGGGCTATTGGCCATTCCTTGAGGCAATACCACCCACTGATATCTCTGATAAGGTTCCTTAAGATTTTCTGAAGGAACACTGAAAGCAAAGCGAGGACTGTCCTCGGGATGCAAAGGAATGGTGAAGAAACAATCCCTCAAGTCAACCACAATTAAATGCCAATGCTTAGGAATTGCCATAGGGGCAGGCAAGCCAGGCTGTGTTGTTCCCATGAGAAGCATGGTTTTATTTACAGCTCTAAGATCCTGTAACAGCCTCCATTTTCCTGATTTTTTTTTTAATAACAAATATAGGTGAGTTCCAAGGTGAAGTGGAAGGAATGATATGTCCAACATCTAACTGTTTTTTAACCAATGCATACGCAGCCTCCAATTTTTCCTTAGCAAGGGGACACTGCTCCACCCATACAGGGTCATCACTCTTCCAAGTGATTTATTGGAAAATTAATTTTGTAACCTTTTTATCAGGAAGAGATTATTATTTATGGGTTTATCTTAGCAACATTATTTAATAGGCTAATAACCCAATTCATTTTAGGTGTTATATTTTTATAGAATTAAACCAAGAATTTCTAGAAAGCAACTTAAATTGTAGAGCCAAATTTTCAGTAATGATCAACAGACAAGAGCACATCTAATATATAACAGACAAGAGCATACCTAATATATAGTTCAAAATTATGAATCCTGTTCCTTTAGTTTATCTACCATGAAAATCCAAACATTTATCAAGACAATCAAAAGAACAGAACATCCTTTATTCACACAGCATTGACTTAGCATTTAATGTCCTGACCAAAACCATTTTTCACCAGAAGTTAGGCCCGGTTAAACTTTTAGTGTTAGTCCCTTTCCAGGCCTCAGCTCGCTTGGCGAGAGCTGAGGCTGTAGCTTAGCTTTGTTCTGCCCACTGCTCGGGCTCTATTGCCAGCGCCTACCTGGGCCGCACTCGCACTCTATCACGGCTCTGTCTCCCACCAGCGTGTATCTGTCCGCCCCGCCTTTGTCTTTGTTGGCCACAGTCGCTGGGCGCGCCCCGCACACATAAACTCACGTTTAAACTTCCTACTCCCATGAAGGGAATACCTAATAACGAGTTATTCCCACCATAAGGGAAAAACAGAAAAACATTTCCCACGAAGGGATCCTAAATATTGAATTATTCCCACTCTGAGGGAAAAATAAAAAACATTTGAAACAAAATTAAGCACACAGACAGTAAAACTTTAAGCTCTGGGCTCGCCTGCTGTTCAGCCAGCAGCAATGAGGCCTACCTGCCGATTCTTTGTAATTTAGATGCTGCTGCTCTGCACTGGCAGAGAGAGCTCAGAGTTTCAGCTATCCTGAAAACTCTACAACTGGAAAAAGTCTTTTCTTCCTCCATTACCACAGGAAGAGGCTTTTCTCTTTCCTTCATCTTTCCTCTACAGGGCCCAAATCTTTAGGCCTAGTTTCAAAAATTTTTCCCCTTTTTACCGGGAAAATCCTTTTTTCTTGATTAAAATTTTTCCCCCATTTTTAACGGGAAATTTCCTTTCCTTCCCTCTTCTCTATGGGGAAGATTTCCTTTTTCATTTAAAATCTTTAGCTGTCTTGCCCTTACTTAACTTTGGTGCCTTGCCGCCTCAACAGTCCAATTAATTGTTCCTCGAGGAGTGACTGTGAGCTAGCAGCACCCATTCCAATCCACTCTTACCTTAAAATGCCGGCCGGCCTTCCAAGAGTGTCCGTCAGCTGGTCCTTTCTTTCTCAGATCTCGGTAGGAACCTCCATTTGTAGCGGTAACGCCTGCGTCACCGCTAACCGTTCACCACGTCCGAGCGAAGGGCTGCGGATTAAAAAATAGAGACAAGAGACAGCGAGTCATTCGTACGTTTGGATGTCGAATGCCATTTATTGAAAGAGGGGAGAAACCTTAAATACGTACAGGCTTACAGCACAAATGGAGGAACCCCCGGAGGGCAGAAGTTCGCTGTCAGTGGTCTACATTCCAGACTCAATGTTCGACCATCTAGCATCTAAGTAGTTAACGCCCAAAATACAGGATACACAACAAGGAACTTCCCTTAAGCATTCAGAAGGGTGGATACCGGCAGGGAATCTGAATAGGGAGGAATTCTGATCAAGGTCAAGCAAGCAAGGCCGCAGCCACTCCCAGTCGGGGGCCAGGGCCCATGGCGCCCACAATGGGGTCCTGGCTGGCAGAAGAAAAAATAATAGGGTGATCCATTCCCAGGATTCCCATTCTCTTAATGCCTAGCCCCTGTCCTCTGTCCCAGTGGATCCAGGAGTTAGGCAAAGCCTCAATGCCTCCCTGCCAAGCCTGGTCCCTGTCCCTTCCTCCCAATGGCCACGGTGTGGCAGAATGTGGCCAGGCATGGGCATCTCATGGACAAACTGCTCCTCAGAGCTGGCACTGGTCCTGCTGGCATGGAAAGGGAGCCTCCCTTTGTGCCGGCCCAGACCCCGACCACGAGGTGGCGTGGCCAGCCTGCCCAGTCACCAAGACCAACTGACATGCCAGTTGGAGTGATTCTATTCTTAGGATGGTGGACTTTGGAAGATCTGTAAAGTCCAATCCTTAAGGCCTATTCAGACCCCTGGGACATCCTGCTTCCTGAAGGAGGGTCCCAGGTCCTAAGGCATTCCACAACACTATGCCTGGCCCCAAAAGCAAACTCACTGAGCTGGAGGTAACTAGAAGGGTCCCATGTTGAAGCAACATCATTGTTCTGAAGCTGGCAGGGACCCTATGGAGGTCTTAGGGTTCTGCTGGGTCTCTTGTGTGGCTTTGGGGCTTCACCCTGATGTTGTCCATACTTCTGTCACTTGACTCTCTCCTAGAAGGTGTCCCCTTCCTTAGCCTCCAGAGGTCCTATCGTTGGGACATAGGTACCCTGACTGCAAAACTCTGACTTTCCCATACTACATACTCAGCTGAGCGGACTTAAATGAATGACTTATGCACATCTCAGGGGAAGAAGCAACTGGCCTGGGTCTGGGAGTTCAGGGGACATTGGGGCTCATGCTAAGGTGTGGTTGTGAATGAATGTACCACTGGAAACTATACCCAAAGGACTGGCCCACTTGTCCCAGAGACTAGAGTCAGACAACCCACTGGGCACTCTTGGATTTGAGGGGCTGTTCAGATACTGGGGTACCCTGGTGTGTGAACATTCTGAGTTTGTCTCTGTGTCCTTGGGTTTGAGGCAGCCTACATTCTGGAAGGGGGGCCTCCTAAAAATAAATCCCAGGCTCGAGGTTCAGCAGGCCCTCTGGGGTTAGGAGCAGCTGTTCTCCCCATTTGGGCCTGTCTTCACCTCCCAGAACATCCCCTGCCTGCTGGGCCTCACCCGAGCTAAATCCTCCTTGGCCCCTCGACCGGTACATAACGGGAAAAGTATGTGTTCCGAGCCTCCTTTGGGGTTTGAGGAGGACATGGCCACTTGTGCTGGGATAAAAGGAGCCAACAGCTGCCCAAGGAGGGTGATGAAGGATGCCAGGAATGTCCTTTATCCGAAAATATCGGATGGCCCTCGAGATGGTGGGAAGCCCGCCCCAGCCGCCCTCTGCTGAAATACAAGTGTCCCTTGGAGTGCTCACAGTTGTTCCTGTCCATCAACATGGCCCCAGTCAGAACGATGCTTCTCATTGCCAGACACTGGGAGATTTCAGGGGCTATTTCTTGGGACCCCCATGCTATAAAACCTGCAGGGCCCCCAGAAAGGGACTGAGAGGGTCACCTAGTTCTCCAGGTATGCTGTCTCACTCATGACCTGGATATGAAACAGGGCAATGTTCCTTACATGTTCCTGCTTCCTCACAAGCTCTTCTTCCCACCCTAGGGTCCCTACCCACTGACTGCAATGAATGACCATGGGGACTAAAGAGCGGGAAGACCCCAGGATATAGAGAAGCGTTGTAGATAGGGGTACCAGATACAAACACCCTTCTTTGTGGAGTTGTGGGGACATAGAGGAAAAGGTCAGGGTGCTCCCATTTGGGAAACTGGACCTGAGAGTTAAGTGGCCAGAGGTTCCAAAGAAGGACAGGGTGACCAGGTGGGGACATGGGGCTTAAGAGCTGGCGCCAGTCTGGCGGACTTAGTCTGGCATACTGAGCCACCACGTGCTTGCCTATGGAGCTCATGAAATATTCTTGGTGGGTCTGGGAGGGCTGGGGCCAGGGTATGAGAGTCCTAAGAGGGTACAGGGCACCTGACGTTGGCACTGGGCTTCCAGCACCATTCGGTCACCTCTGAGCTATGACTCCTTCTTGGGTCTCTGTATCGTTGTCCTGGCAACCCTGAGGGGGACAGGCAAACAGTAGCCTCAGGCCGATGATGTCTTCTCGGTGGGGTGGATGACAAGAGAGACATAGTCAAGTTTGGGAGAAATGGGTACTGGGTTTGTGGAAATCCTGCTTGGCCATGTGTGCCCTGCCTTTTCCTGCCCAACCCACCCAAGTTAGTATGTCATGTGGGGCTATGGGGGAGTCTGTGTGGGGCTTGGGTGAGTGTGACCCTACCCCCAAGGTAGAGATCAGGGCTCCCAAGATCTTGGGGTCATATAGAGAGCTATATGGTATTTTCCCCACCCCAAGTTCTTTGGTTTTTGTTGTTTCATTTTTGAGACAGACTTTGAACTTGTTATATAGCTGAAGATGGCCTTGAACATCACATTCTCTTGCTTCCACCTCTCTGGTTCTGAGATTCCAGGCATGTGCCACCATGTCCAGTTTATGCAGTGCAGGAGATCAAACCTAGGGTTTCATATATTCTAGGCAATCACTCTACCTATGGGGAGCTGTATCCCCAGCCCCTACCCACTGAATTCTGGAGGGTCTGGGACTGTTCAAAGAACAGCACCCCACTGCCCCAGAGGTTTCTGTGTCCTGGTTCCTTCTATTAGACGTAGGATCCCATTTGTTGGGGTGCCTGAGTCTCCATCAAGAGTACTCAGCGGGGTCTCGGGAGGAGCTGGTCCTGAGCCTTGGGCCACCTGAAGGGGGCAGTAGAGGCATGCCCAGCTGGGCTCACTGCTTGGGGGGCCTCCTGCCCCCAAGCCAGGCCAGTTGGTTCCACATGGCGCCTTCCTCCGCCCCCACCCATGGAATGTAGCTGCAGAACTGCAGGTCTGGCGCAAACACACCCAGGGCCCCGCCGGAGCAGCCCACCCCCACCCCATACCTTCCCGGCAGGGAGGTCTCAGGCTCTGTGCGCTCCTAGCCTGTTTTCTGATATTTTTCTTCTGGGTGGGGAACAACCTAGACGAGTTGGGTCTGCTCACAGGAGATAGGGGCTGACGCAAGAGCCAGGAGTTTTAGGTTCTTTGTCTTTGGAGGCTCAACGCCTAGGGATAAGGCCGTTCTTGGTCTCCTACGTCTACAACCCCAAGCCTTGGTGGGTCAGAGGACTATGAGCACCCAGGGCCATGTGGTGGGTAGGGGCAGTGGGAGCATGGCGTCCACAAGTCTTTACTAATGGTGGCGCTGCTGACCAGAAGGCAGCAGGGCATTGGCATGCGAGGTCATACACCCTGCTGGCCTAGCTGCCCTTCGCAGCTTAGCTGTTCCCAACCTGAGCCTTTCAGGACCCCAAATTAGTCTCTGAGGCTGCTGGTCAAGAGGCCATGGCGTCATTTCGAAACTTGAGCTCCCTGGGGCAGAAGGGTCCTGCCCAAAGAAGGAGCGACTGTGTACACAGAAGGCCAATAGCCTTCTAGAAGGCTCAAGTGTCCCTATTGTGGATGTGCCCCCAAAGTGGCCTTCTTGCTGTTGCCTACCCCCCACCCCCACTCCCAACCCCGCAGCCTGTGCCTCACCGCCTCAGGCCCTGCCTCCCTGACTGCTTTCTGTGTTACAGGGATCGGGTTCCCCTCCTGGCCGTGTCTTATCTCTGGAAAAGCGATTACAGGGTTTCTACATTAAATTTTCAGCGTGAAGCTTTTTTGTATGAAGTTTGAAGTGTTTTTTTTTTTTTTCAAATAACACCTGGAGAGGAAGGACACAAAAGAAGAATGTTGGCTCACAAAACTCTGGGCTGGGGGTGGCTATCCTGCAATCCTGCCTCACTCAGCCCTTGGTGTCCCCGGCCCTGAGCTATTATAAGTTAACCCCTTCATGGCCTCCATTCTGCCCCACACTCGTATGTGCTCTGGCCTACAGGTGGGTGCCACAGTCTACAGAATCGTGGGCGCTGGACCCCTCAATCATGCACCCCTCCACTGGTCTCTTGCTTGGCGTGTGCAGTTTCTAGGCAGCCTGGTTCCCCCTTTGCTGAAAGCTGGGCATGCCTGCTTGGGACTTCTCTGGGCCTGAGTTATCCCGTCTGCAAAGATTGGTAATGGCTGGGGCCTGCTGTTTTCCTCTCTTGGTAATTGAAGGGGCCACTTGGGAAATCTACTCTCAAGCTTGTCTGTTGGGTCATTTTGATTTGGGGATTTCCAAACATTGGGGCCATGAAAGGTCACCCTGCTGACCCCAGCCTGCCTCATTATTGTCACAGCCAGATTGCTGTGGTACCTGATGGAATCCAGAAGGCCCAAGCGGGTGGGAGGGCAGGCAGGAGGCTGAGGCGTGGGGGCAGGGCACTGTTTGGGCTGTGCACCAGGTCCAGCTCACCCCAGTTCTAAGCAGAGCTGCCTCCCGGTCTCCCTATTGTCAGAAACCTCAGTCTTGGCGCCTCAAGTCCGGGCTGTGTGGGTCCTGCCAACTTTGCCCCTGGACCTCAGGCTCCTGCACTTGTCCTGATTTTCTAGGCCCTTGAGTGGACCTTGTCCCTGCCCAGTCTCTCACATCTGTCCTTACCTCCCTCCCCATTGCTACTGGACGAGTAGCTAGCTGCCTTTGTCCTAGTCCACAGGCCCCTAGTCTTCCTGCAAGTGCCTTGACACCTTCCCAGTCCCTTAAAGCCCCCATGGGCCCCATGGGCAAACCCTACACGGGACTGCAGGGATTTGCCTACCAAGCCAAGAGAACAACACTTCAAGCCACCCAGTCCCTTGCTCACTTATCTGTTGTTTTCAGCATTTTGATGAGCAGCTGGAGGGTCCCTTTCTGTTCCATATTATAATTTCCTAGGGGAATTACTGAAATCGGGTCCAAGCTCCCTCCACCAACAGCACCCCTCTCCCCCCAAGGAGAGAGGTGCAGCCTTGGGGAAAAGACATCTGTAAATTAGCAGAACCATGATTACCTCCGGCCCCTCTCCTCTCACAGTGATTCCCTTTCTCTGAGTCTCAAAAAGACATCCATGCCCAACCTGGCTGTCCCCTAACCCATGACTCCCAGCCAGCCAGCGTCCATCCGTACTTCTGAGTCCCAGAGGATGACACCTATGGCCAGAGAAGGCAGCTAAGAGCGCAGGCATGGCTTCTCCATTTGCCTGTTACCTGCCAGTTCTCAGTGCCTCAGCTACCCCATAGCCCCCCTCCCTGCCAGACTGGGGTGGGTGGGATTGCCTAGTCCCACCCTTGTCCTCCTGGAAGGAGCTAGTTGGCCCTGAAACGCAGCTTTCTTCCATGAGTGAGCACTGAAGGACAGTGTGTTGCTGGGGCTGGAGTGTAATGTGGAGGATTCGTCCTGTCAGCTCCTAAGAGATGTGCTTTTCAAGGCCTTGGAAGCTAAAGTGGGAAAGTAGCTAAGTGATCAGGGTAGAGGCATTGGAGAGGAGAGGAGAGGTTTAACCTTCTCCTCCGGTGACAGTCAGTAGCTGGGCTGAGCATCCAGGCCTTGCCCGTCCCCAGGTGCCCTGGAAATGGGAGACGGCTCGGCAGTGCCCGAGGCCAGGCACTGAGCAGTGAGCTCCTTCCTGTCCCTTGGAGCCTGGCTTGGCCCATAGGGCTTAGCTGGTCAGCACTGTCCACAAATCTCACATGTAGCAGTCAGAGGTTGGCCAGTGAGGCACGGCACTTTTTCAGAGGCAGAGTTGGCCAAGGCCAGCAACTACCCAGGCCACTGTGTGCCAGACGCAGCCATATTTGTCCTTTTTCCTCCGTACCTTTGCAGCATCCGGCCTTCTCTCCGCGCATTGAAATGCCTCCACCTTCTCCTCTGCCTTTCCCTGACCTTCTTACCCACACAACCCTCCTGAAGGCCCGTGAAGGGCAAGATGGCTGGAGCACCTTCTATCCAGGAGCAGCTTGTTTCCTCTCTCTTCCAGCGGGGGCAGGCAAGACCAGGAAGAAGGGCACCCCTAGACATGCTCCAGCCCCAGATGTGGGATCTGGAGCCTGGCTGCAGCACCTCTTGGGATGGGAGTCTCTTGTTCAAGTAAGACCTTGATAGTCCTGGTGTAGTGGTTGGGTTGATTCTAGACCTCGAATCCATCTCCCTTGAGGCATCAAAAAATGTCCATGGCCAGCTACAAGTCCAAAGTTCAGTGCTATTGTGGGTCTTTGGGGTAAAGTGGGACTCTGTGACCATGCCATAACAAAGGCAGTGGTGATAGTTGTCTGACATTGCAACACGGTGGCTTTCAAGGTGAAGCAATGCCGGTCCATTCTTAGTGATTATTGTAAGGGTGGTGCATGGTCCTCCCTCTGTTCACAGTGAGCCCAGGACTAGGGAACCCACATACTACCCTGGCCAGCTCCAAGGCAAGACTCTCCCCATCTTTCTTGAGCTCCTATGGTGCTGGATGAAGCCTTTTCCTAAGCTTTTCACATGGCAAACACTGTTCTCCTTCCCCTGAGTCCATCCCCTCAAGGAAGTCTCCAAGCCGTTATATTCTGGCCCAGAGTCTCCTGGGCCAACATCTTCCTTCTGCCCCTCCTGCTATCATGTGAGGAGGGACCAAGAGGAAATAGAAAACCCCAGGGAGAAAGGAAAGAGGGGCTGTTGGATTGATGGGGCCTGGGCTGGCCCATCAGGTGAGAGTACTTGGGGAAGATGGACGGCCTTTACAGGAGCCAAGTGAACACCTAAGAGAAGGATTCTGGGAAGAGTAAAAGTAGTAACAGACTAAAAGAGAGAAATAGGCTGCAGAATGCGGTGCCATCCCTGGACCCAAGAGGTAGCTTTAGGGGAGGGTGACATTCTTATAGAAGGAAAGACAGAAGAAAAGATCCCCAAGATGGAGAGAATTCCCAAACTTGTCCAGAGGAGAAAGTGTTCTGTCCCTGTCAGAGCCACCACCAAGATGGGCACCTTTCTTTTTCTTTTTTAATGACCATGTGTCTTCAAGGATAGAGGTAGTGGGGACCCTCAGCCAGCGTGGAACCTGGAATGCTGAGCAGCCAGTAGCCAGAGTGCCCTGTACCAGACACCAAGACACAAGGCTAGCAAGTTCAAGAAGCAAAGAGTTACCTGTGTCTTGCGGGGTGGTAGAAGGTAATTGTGTACTGGTATGGGGCAAGGTAGGATAGACCGACCTGAGCTGGGGGCTCCTGGGACCCACTTTCCTCTCCTGGAAGTCCCACCTAAAAGGCTTGGGGAGATAAGAGGGAAAAGGGGTCTCAAGGTAGTGGGATTGAGTCTGCCCATGGCTGGTTGAGACCTGGAAGAATCATGTTTAGATGAGGGAGGCCTCATCTCAAGGAACCTGATCAAGATGAGGCATGAAGAGGATCTAGGAACCTAGGCTGGTCCCTCTTCCCTGCCATGCTCTGAGAGGTTCCTTGCACACAAGTTAGTCCTGCAATTCCCTCAGGTGATGAGGCCCCATCTTGTCCCCACTGGCTGGTCCCCTATACCATAGCTCTCTCTGCTCTCTGTGCATTGGTTCTGGTGTGGACTGAGGTGCCAGCCCACCCATTTCTGCTAGCTTGAGCTGGAGAGTGTCTAAAGAAAGCAAAGAAGAAGAAGAAGAAGAAGAAGAAGAAGAAGAAGAAGAAGAAGAAGAAGAAGAAGAAGAAGAAGAAGAAGAAGAAGAAGAAGAAGAAGAAGAAGAAAAGGAAGGAAGGAAGGAAGGAAGAAAGAAAGAAAGAAAGAAAGAAAGAAAGAAAGAAAGAAAGAAAGAAAGAAAGAAAGAAAGAAAGAAAGAAAAGAAAGAAAGAAGGAAAAAAGGCTTGTTGGTTATCTCAAGACCTAAAGGGGGAAGGGTAGGAAGGATAAAGGCAGGGAACAAAGATCAGAGCCTTCCAGTCTCTGGACTAATTATTTGCTTAGGTCAAAGCTCCCAGCCCGCTGGGCTCAAGGGGCCGGGGGGATTAGGGTGAGGGGAACAAGGCTCTTTCCGGATGAGATCTGCTTATCCCAAGGCCAATTGGCCTTCAGAGCAGATCAGTGGGGGCAGCTAACTTGTCCCGGGTTCAGGCAGGCTTATCTGCTCAGAGGGGCACACTTCTGAGACTGGGGGCTGGGAGCGGCCCCTCTGTTCTGTATCTCCAGGCAAGCCAGGAGGAAGGGAAGAAATGGAATTAGATGGGGCTGGGGCCACATCCTGATGTGGGAGGAGCCCCTAGGGCCAGGACAAGACCCTCCAGACCCAGATATGATGGGGGCTGGTGGGGAGGGTACCCCCTCTGCAGGAGAAGTTACCGGTACCTGCAGCCGACAAAGTTGGATACTGGTAACTGCCTCCTTTGTGATCATCTCAGGGAGGCAATTGTCTTCCACAGGATGCTCAGCCTTGATTGGCCCCTGGGTGAGCCCTCAAGTCCTCAGAGACCCCCATTGGGCCCCTACCTGGACCTCCAGTGCTGGGACCAGAGCCCAAGATTCATTGAGGGCTTACTGTCTTCAGCTCCCAGAGATCCATCCTGAACATCTTGATACTGACCTGTCCCGAGCTGGTCAGCCAAGATGTGATGGTGGCGGAGCTGGGCTGTAGTGGTCTTCGGCTTTGGTGCTGGAAGGTGAGAGAGAAGGTCTAGTTCTGAGGGATGTCCTTCTGCGTGGCCTTCATGTTCTTCTAGCCATGATATGGCTTCACGCTGATCTCCATCCCTGCCCCATCCTTGATCATCTCTCTAAGACCTGGGGACCCACAGTGGCTGCTCCCCCACAGTGGCCGGCTGGGAAAAGGCCCACAGTTCAGGGCACACTGCGGGGCGGCCTGGGATTGGTCACTGCCTGAATGTCCCCGGACGGATGCCCGAGTGCCCTTGGGCAGCCTTCCCCTCGGACAGTCTGTCCAGGCTGGGGAAACCCTAAGCCAAAGGGATTAAGAAGAAGGGACACAATTGACTCTCCCTTGGCTGTGCTAATTTGTGCTTCATTTAGTGTATATTCACCCAGTGGGTCAAAACGTGAAGGTGATGATGCCAGCGGTCCGCCAATGTCCCCTTGCTCAGGTCAGCCTCCCACAGATGCCCGGCTCCGCCCTGCCCCACCCTGCCCTGCCCATTGCACCCTTGCTTCCCTTCCCTCTAGCAGCCCCTTGCAGATTCCTGTGGCTGCACAGGAGGGGAGAGAGAGAGGCTGGTCCCAGCTCCTGCGTACAAGGAGGTATAAAGGGACTCGCAATATGGATGTCCAAGATAGTCTCAAAAGAATAACAGGCTTGAGTCAAGAACCAATGGCTCTGCTGAACCATCTGCCCCAGATTCTGAACACTGATAGATGTCCCCTTCCCCACCCACATGATAGTCACTGCTTGATCAAAATGGAAGCTTCCATCTGGGAACTGGTCTGGGAGCCAGGCCTACCCTTCCTACATGGAAACCAAGTTGCTCTCTTGTAGACTGAGATCGTCCATGGCTGCTGGGGGTATATCTTGGGGATATAGCCTGAGCCAGGGAACAGATGAAAAAGGGTTTTGGTTCCCATGTTGTGCTACCCCTTTTCTGGCCCCCTTAATACCATTCCGCTGCCATCATTGGTTAGGGGCCTCTCTGGAGGCATCCTTCTGCTTGTGAACAGGGGTTCAGCGGGGGGAAGGGGCTTTTTCTTAGGTAGTGCTGTGGGGAAAATGCTCTAAACCCTTCCTACCTGTCAGTAACAGGGTGATGATGGGGGTGGCCTTGTTCTTAAACATCCCAGGTCACCTTTGGGAAAGACAGGGAACCTTAAGTGACAGGGAAGGACCAGAGCCTTACTTACTGTCCCACCTTAGCCCCAAATTCCTTTTGTCTTGCTCAGCCCCTTCCCAGCCAAGTCCTTCAGTCTATCTTCTGGGGCCCAGCCCTCTGTGGATTTCTTTCTGGGGTAAGCACTCCATCACGGCAGAAGGGCCCCAGTGTGCTGGCTGAAGTGTGGGGGGTGGGGCAGCTTTCTCTCCTCTCTCCCCAAGCTCAGACTGGACCACTTAAGAATAATGAGGTCCAGGTGGCCCCACGTGAGCCTCGATCCTTGCTGGCTGTGGGGCCAAGCCTCCACCCCTCCACCTCCCGCCAGGAGCAGCTAATGACAACCAGAGTTGGGAAGGTGTGACTCCTCAGCTGTCAGGGTTTTGCAGGAACCCTGGCCGGCAGGTGGGACCCAGGGCAGGCCTGGGTCAGGTTGCAGGGCCTACTCTGTGTTCAGTCTCCAGGACATAGCCCTAGATTCTGCTGGGTCTGGGCCTCATCTGCCCTCCCTCTCCTGGCCCTCTGTCCATGTAGTGCTCTCGGCCTGGAGGTAACATCCAGGTCCTTCACCACAGAGGACCACCTCTGTATCCACTCTGCACTTAGGAGAGCAAGCAAGCTGAGAGGCCTTGGAACTGCAGCCAGGGAAGGAAAATAAAACACCCAGACACTGCCCAGCATTGAGCACATGTTTTGTGCTTGCATGGCCTAGTCTGTTACATATCATACCCCAATAAAACGAAAGGTCCACAGTGAAGGAGTGAATTCACAAAGACCAAGAGTCCTGCTCTCTGTCCCTGCATGTGGAGTGGTGTCTCTCTGTTCATCTCTGTCCTGGTGACCCCTCACCTCCTTCCGGGAGACATGATCTCTCTCCTCTCACCTGTGGTTCCTCTGTGCCCTAGCCTCCAGTTTCCTGGCTAAAGGAAGCTCTCCTGCCTTAAATAGGCCAACAGTGAACATCTTGGCGAGGTAGGGAAACGTGGTGTATAAAGGGTACCTGCCCCCTGAGCACATGGACCCAATGTCTCCCGTATTAAAGATCCTCTCTTGGGTGGGTGGACACCAGTTCTTTCTGTGGGAAAGCCCAGGCATGGCAGGGGCAATGCAGAATCTCATTTAGAATTCAAAACCACAGGAAAAGGGTCCATGGGGAGAGAGGGTAGTTCAGTAAGTAATCTGAGGGCCCAGTGGTTCCAGCTTAGGAACACCTTTTGGCTCCATTGTTTGGGGGGGGGGGGTCCCATTGTGGCATGCAGAGGAAACTTTCTGCTTTCTGTCATGAAATGGAGTAGAGAAAGAGGAAAGCAAAGATGGACACCTTTGGCGGGATGTCAGGGCCTCGGGCAGGAAGGGCCGGGTGGGGGTTCGATCTGGCTGCAGTGAACAGGGGGCAAAGGGCAGGCAGCAGGCGTGGGGGGCAGCTAGGGATCAAGGCCGGGCCGGTGGTGGGAAGAACAAAGGCTGAGACCGCTAGAATACTTGCCGATAATGACATGTGGGGCGGGCGGGCGGGCGGGAGGGCAGCCCGGCCCCCACAGCCCACCAGGTTGTAAGCATTTCTACATCTAGTGATAAGGCACTGGTTACACAGTTACAGGATGACTGGGAGCGACCCCAGAGACGCCAGCCCGCCCGAGAGAGTCCAGGAGAGGTTGGGGTCCAGGGTCTAGTTGTGCCTACCACTCCCTCCGCCCGTTATCTTCAGTAAACCTTTCTTGTCTCTCCAGGCGGTCACCACGTGGCCCCTCGGCCACCTCCTCAAGGTCCTCCTGGACATGTGAGCTTGGGAATCATTCACCTCCACAAATCCTCATGCCCACCTGGGTAGGGTTGCCCACCAGGCCTTTCTTGCCTCAGGGCTATAGCCTGGCAGCCAGCTGGTACCCAAACCCAGGAAGGCATTATTCTTGTGCTAAGCCCTTCCTGGAGAACATGCAGGGTACTTTGGTATGGTGACTGGGCTGCCCTGCGAGTCCCGGGGGTGGACTGGCCCTGTTGTAATGATGTATTGAGAAAAGCCTGATCTGATGAACTGGTACCCACGCTTAGAGCCAGGTAACTCCAGCACGGGCAGATGGACATTCTTGGCAGAGCCTGTAGCCAGCAGGACACAAGTGTCCCCAGCTGGGACTCCCATCTGCCTCTCCCTAGGGCACTTGGAGGCCAGAAATCCAGGCAGAGTGGAAAGGGGCCACAGGCAAAAAGCCCTCTGGGTAGCTTTCCTTTACAGCTTTCCCACGACGGCCTGGTAATCGGGGCTCTTCTCCCTGGCACCCCTGCACCTCACAGCTGCCCAGGCACAGCAGCCAGCTGCTGCGCCATCTACCCTGTGCTGGATGAAGCCCCGCCTGGAGATGCTGTCTGTGTAGAGGCAATGGCGTCTCTTTCCCATGGCTGGGATTTGGGTGGCTGGGGCAAGGAGGAATTTGAGGAGGAAATAGCAGCAGCCTGAGAATTTTGAAAATGTGTCCAATTTCCTGGGCTCTTGGGAAGAAGCAGACAGGAGGATTAAGAGTGGGGGACAGTGTTGTCCTTGGGTGGGCTATGACGAGTGGGGGACGGAGTGTTCAGCGGGAGAAGGGGGCCTCTGCATGGAAGCCAGCAGCTGTCCTCATTCTTCAAACTGTCTCCCCTCCTTCCAGCAACTCATCAAAGACCTTCCGTTCCCCCTGCTGAACCAGATTCCACTCCCATACTCGGCCACACCTTGCAGGTGAACTAAAACAAAGCTTCTTGCTAGGTTTCTCATCCTTGTTTGCAAAATGGGGCTCAGGGGGGAAGTCCTCTGAAACCAGTAGCTGCCCAGGGATCCTCTCTGTCGCCTTTGGTGACACAGCTCCATCTTCTCTGCCACCTACTTTCGTGGGGCCTGAGCCTGTCTGAGTTTGACCTGACTCTTGCAAGGGAATGGTTTGGGAACAAGAGTAGGTGACATTGGGGGCTTCCCTCTGACGCCTGGTGGGTCTAGTCCCTGGGAACACTGGGGAACAGCAGCTGTCCTTGCCTCCTGGAGCCGGCTGACAGGTCCAGTCTGGCCCCCCTGAACTAAGCCCTCCACGGTGGATTACAGTGGTTATCCACACCAAGGAACATGGGCTCCAAGAAGCCTAGCAGCTGCTCTAAGGAACTGAGGGGCCACAAGGACTGGGGGCACCTCCCCCATTTTATACACTACCCCCCTACCCCCTGCAGCATACATCTCTGCCCTCTCAGAGCTTCTTCCCACACCTACCCCAGGCCCAGGGCTCTGCTGACGTTAGTTGGGTAAATGGAGTCATCTCCTGGCAGCCCGATCCCCTGCTTGGGGATGATGGGATTACAGAGCCCCCTCCCCCATCCATCCTTCCCAGGTCCAGGGCAATTAGCAACAGTGTGGAGGCGGAAAATCGCAAATCATGTTGCCAGGGCCAGACAGGCTGATCGTGCACAGAGGCTCCAAGTGCCCCAGGATGAAGGACTCTGCAAGTGTCCCTGGGGAGAGGGGCCTGTCTCAGTTGGGACCAAATGGGCAGATGCTGTGCTGGCTTTTGGCCAGGAGGGCAACAGAGCTTGACAGAGACCGGCAGAGGGGGCATGGCTGGCCCCTGACCCTTGGCCTGGCCTCTGCTCAGCTAAAGTTTGCAGAGGGGACACTGTATGTAAAGAGAGGCCCAGGTGATAAGGATTCCAGGTCATTGACGTCTGTTCTATGGCCCTCATTGGACTCAGGTCCCTGCCCACCCCACAGCCCCCTGCCCCCTCCAACTGTTGTCTCACTTTTCTGGAACATTCTCAGGTCTCCGGGAAATGCTTGTTTTTTTCCTACTGTGTAGGTGTGTTTAGCGCCCTTTTTCCTGAAGCCAGAGGAGAATCAGCATTTTCCCCTTGGACTTTGGGATGTCCCACAAACCTCCTCCCCCAACTACCTCCTCTGAGTTTGGGTCCTGCAGCTCCATGAGACTTCTCCACTGGTGGGCTCTACAGGGCCCCACACCTGTCTGTTTCCTTTGTGTCTAGTCAAGGACCCTGAGATGTGAGTGAGGACCTCCAAGGGTCCTATTTTGTCAATGGATTGTGCTAGATGCTCCCGTAAAGGGCTTCAGCGTGGTCAGACTGAGACTCAGGCCCCACAGAAGTAAGCAAAGAAGAGCTGTGTGTTGGCTCTGCTGCCCAGTGCAGTTCCTCCAGCTATTATTTGTTGGGGTACAGAGGGGTGTCCTTGCATGCTTCTTTGCCCCCAACCTGGCCTTTCCGAGGGTCTCCCTCCCACCGCGTCCCCATCACATCCTGCAGCAGGCAGGGGTAATTGTGGGAGATGCAGGCCACATGCCTTGGACCCTTTTACACTTAATTCAGTACAAGGAGCTTCCTGGGCCTTTGATGTTGCGAGGACCTGTGGCCTTTAGTGCTTTGTGGGCTGTGAGGCAGGAAGCTGGGGCTCGGGGGCAGAGAAGCACCCCTCCACTCTTTAGCAGCCCGCTCCTAAGTACAGGCCATCAGAGCTCTGGGACACACCCCCTACCCCTGGAGAAGGGACCTGCTTATGGCTCCCTGAGCCCTGCTCACGGGAAAGTTGAGAAGGGAACCCCTGAGAGAGGAACAGGTGAGGTCCTTTGCACCTCACAGTGCTCACAGCACTGCTGAGGTTCAGTGTCCTCACAATGAGCACACAAAGGCAGCTTCTAGGGATCCCCAGGGTAGGCTAAGACCAGAGGAAGGCAAAATGGAAGCAGTAAAGATTCACAAGCCAGCTATGGTCAGAGTTGAGTCGGCAGGAACAGCTCTCGGGTACCTTTCCGAATCCCCACCCATCCACCAAAATCTCTCCCCAGCCCTAGACAGTGGGTGGGGGTCAGGCAGCGGGTCGCTGATGGCTAGGCAGTAGAGAATCAGCTAAAGGAGGAAATCATGAAACAGGGTCTTCACCCCTAGAGCCTGGTCTCCGCCTGTGGGAACTATGGGCCAGAGGACTTGGGACCCTTCTGTGGACTGAGCACTGGGGACCCTGTGTGCTTCCCAGAGTGGGGAGCTCAGAGGAGGGCTGGGGCAAGCTTGGGTGGCCAGAAGCCCAGCAGGAGCAGCGGCGCTAAGGCAGCCTGTGGGATGGCGCGTGTGCTGGGAGGCCAGTGCTGTGAACTCCACACTAGGGGTGCTGGGCCCTGCTGGTCAAGACAAGCTGTCCCTGCATGCATGTGACCCCAGGGCCATGGGGGTGTGGGTATCCTGCTGGGGACACAGCAAGGCTGGGAATGGAGCCCAGAGCCAGGATCTTGTGCCCTGACCACTGTGGCTGGTATATCCCCAGGAGGTATCTCATAGCCCCTGCCCCCAACCAGGGTCTTCATGGGGCCTGGGAGTCGAGACAGCTGTTTGTCTCCCCACATTCCAGGCATAGGGTCAAGCATTTGGGGGAGGCCATTTTTCTTAGAAATGTCATTTGAAAATAAACACTTTGCCTGCACCGCTGTGATTTCCTCTGATCCTGCAGAGAGGGGCGGGTGGGGACCAGCCGAACTGCAATTGCCCAGGTGGCTGGAGGCTCTTCCGGGCCAGCATGGCCTCTGACCTTCCTTAGCAGGCCACACCACACCCTCTGGGCTAGTGTCTTCCTCAGCCAGATGGCTGTGGCAGCTGGGTACCCCCCATTTGTCACCAGAAGAAAGGCGTGCTTTGCCTGGGCAGGGGGTTCAGGAGGTGGACTTTTGCTCATAAGTCATTCATAGCTACAGCTCTAGGTTCAGAGGGTCTTACTTCCACAAGAAGGGCTGTGTAGCATCTCTGGGGGTGATGAAAGAGCCCACACCCCCTCCCTGCCCAGTTCTGGATACGGCAGTCCCTCCCTACATACCTGGCGCTCTGAGACCTGTAGACACTGTTCCTCTTCTTGAGTGTGCAAGGCTTTCTTTCCAGCCTCCATTTTAACCCTGCAGCCTGAACTCTGAGGCTTTCTAGATAGAGTGAGACCTTGACTGTGGGTTCTCAGCTCTTTAATCCCTTTCAGGGCACCGTGATTCTGTCTCCTCTTGAACAAAAGCCAGCCTATCCTTTGTATCTATTGTAGGTCTGATCCACGATGGTCACAGCCATCTCATAGCACAGCCGCTTTTTTTTTTTTTTTTTTTCCTACCCAGGGTTTAGCTTCCAGAATGTGCCAGAGGTACTTGGGGAGTCTTCTGAGCAAGAGTTTGGCGTATACTTGGGGAAGGTACCCCTGCAGCCTGAGGGCTGGGAGCTTTGATGGTAGCAGTCAGAAAGATCTGGAAGCTGGGCTAGGATTGCCACCACCTCTCTGTATGTTCTCTCTCTCTCTCTCTCTCTCTCTCTCTCTCTCTCTCTCTCTCTCTCTCTTTCTTTTTCAGAGCTGAGGACCGAACCCAGGGCCTTGTGCTTGCTAGGCAAGTGCTCTACCACTGAGCTAAATCCCCAACCCAAAACTCTTTTTTTTTGGTTTTTCGAGACAGAGTTTCTCTGTGTAGCTTTGCGCCTTTCCTGGATCTCGCTCTGTAAACCAGGCTGGCCTCGAACTCACAGAGATCCGCCTGCCTCTGCCTCCCGAGTGCTAGGATTAAAGGCGTGCGCCACCACCGCCTGGCATATATGTCCCTTCTCTACCCCAGCCTCAGTGTCTCTGAGGGAAATCAGCATTCCCTTTCTGGGGACTTCCTTGACTGCCAGCACTGTGTGGCAAAGGGATACTTTCCTCTGCCTGTTCCAGCCCTGGTTCCAACAGGACAGGAATGGAGGAAACTCATTTCTGTTGTCTCCTGATTCTCAAAGGGCCCCCCAGAAGCAGAAATGGGATGGTGCTTCCTGAGGCTGACAAGGGAGGTCTAGAATTGGGCCCCTGGGATTAGAACTTGAGGAGCTGCCTGAAAGAGGACACCTTGAAACCTTGCTCTCCTAGGAGGGATTCGTGTACTAGGGAAGGTGGGACTCCTCTCCATAGAGGCTGGGTGCTAGGCTGCTGCCCCACTGTGCGGGCAGCAGGCCTGGCATGTGCTCCCTGGCCCCGAAAGTCCCAGGTTACCTCCCCAGAGAGGCTGTGGACTGTGGCAAAGACAGCGATGTAGGACCACACTCACGACGCTAAGGGGCTCTCTTGTCCTGCCTAAGTTCGCACCGTGCCCCCACGGCCTGTCCAGGGGGTCCGGTCTTTGTTCTGTTTGAGTTGTGCGGTCAGTGTCCTAGGACTTTGCCCCTCTCAGCCCCCGCTTGCACCGCCTGACGAGGGAGGGACTGTGGGCTGGGTTTCTGCTGACCCTAGCAGTGGGACCATTTGACGTTCTCGCAAGTTCCTCCCCCGTGTCTCGATGCTCCATAGCGGGTCCTCAGGAACTGTCTTTTGGCTGCCCCATGAAGTCTGGGGACCTCTGGTTACCTACACATGTGTGATGTCAGAGGGTGGTCGGGCCTATAGATGGTGGGACCCAAGGGACCCAAGGAACACAGCCAAGCTGGTGTGCTGGACTTGTCACTAAGTCCCCTTTATCAGAGGCCTATCCAACAGTGTCCAGTGTGCTAACCTGCCTCATTCCTATGTTCTGGTGGTGGGAGTCCTACATCCAGAGCATGTTCTTCCTGGCCCGGAAGGCTGCCACACCCTAAGTTCTCATCTACAGAGCTTCCTTGGTGTCCCTGGCTAGTGCTCTCACCCGTGGCACCCCAAGTAACCTTCTGGAAGTCTTTCGAGGGTGGAGATGCCCAGTCTGGAATGGAAGTCTCCAAGAGGCACAGAGCAGCCAGGCCACACCAAGTGGTCTTCCCTTCATGGGTTACCTACATGGACAACAGTTGTTAAATAGGTCATGCTGGACTGTAGGAGCTGCTTGATCTTGCCTGGACAGTTTTTTTGTTTGTTTGTTTGTTTTTGTTGTTGTTTTGTTTTTTGGTTTTTCGAGACAGGGTTTCTCTGTGTAGTTTTGGTGCCTGTCCTGGATCTTGCTCTGTAGACCAGGCTGGCCTCGAACTCACAGAGACCCACCTGGCTGGGATTAAAGGCGAGCGCCACTGCTGCCTGGCTTGCTTGGACAGTTTTAAAGTTTAAAAACAGGACCAGGATGTAACTCAGTTGACAGAATGCTTACTTAGCATTGCACCAAGTCCTGGATTCAATCCTTAACACCATGTGAATCAGATGTGGAGGTGCATGTCTGTAATCCCAGCACTTGGGAGATAGAAGCAGGAGGAATAGGAAGGAGTTCAAGGACATCTTCAGCTACCTAGTGAGTTCTAAGGCTATCCTGGGCTACATGAGATTTCTCAAAAATCAAAATCAATAAATAAGAACACATCTGTGCTAGTGGAGTGAGGCAGGTAAGGGCCTGGGGAGCTAGAGAAAAATAAAACCAGGAACCATGGCTCCGGGTTCATCAGCTGGAGGTAAGGGCGAGTATGAAGCATGTGGCCTTTCTGATAGTCTCTCTTTTCTGGAACTTTCCCCAGAGTTTACAGACACCCTGTTTACCTCTTCCTTATCTTCTGCAAGTTTCCTGGATGGGGTGGGGATACTGCCCTTAAAGAACAATGTAATCTGCCACCTCTATCTAGTCTCCCCTGGCTTCAGGGTAGGATAAGAGTCCATATATTCATTCCCATCTCAATGAACACTTGTCTTGACTATACCCACTGAGGGCCATGGGAGTCTGGGCCCTGCAGACTCTGCTGCCATTTTGAAGGAGCTACCCAGGTGGAAGAAGGGTGAGTTGTCCTCCCTAGAGGTGGGGACATCATGCTGAATCATAAAGTGTCTCTACTTGTTAGCAGCACCAGCCACCAGCACGCTGAATATTCAGGGTAACCCATTTCTGAGATATTCACTGATGTCCCCAGATTAGGGTTTGGAAGCTGTCATAGATTTCAAGCAGGAGTCAGGCAGATGTGAACAGGCACCTTTCTTCAGACACCAAGGGAGGCGCTGGCCATGGAGGGGAGGGACCCAATATGGATAAGGCATGTGTTGATGGACTCAAAGACCTGTATGAAGAGGTCACACAGATTCCTAGCTTTACAGGGGTACTTAAAGCTGACTCCCCCAAGGGACAAATTATACTCAAGAGATTGGTAGCCAAGGCCTTGCTTGCCAGTCTATTTCTAGGGCCCACCCAGGCTCCCACCAGAAGCCTCACTGGGATAAGTTAGGCTGGGCCAAGGGAGTACCCCCAGCTGTATAAGATCTTGGAGGACTCTCTTTTGCCTAGAGAGGCCAGGTGGATAGAGATGGGGCTTTCTTCCAGGCCCAAGGCATTTTGGCTACCCAAAGAGGTTACCTCGAGGCCTACCTAGGCAGGTAGGGGTGGAAGGTTTGAAGTCCCTTTTCCTGGAGACTTTACTAGTTCCCAGGACTCCTCTATGAGCATCTACCCTTGATTTGAGCATAATGTAAACCCTTAATCTTACTATCTCGGCTCTTTCCACATCTGCCAAGTTTTGGTTTACATATCTCTGACGCCTGTCCCCCCTGCCTTCATCATAGGTTGGCAGTCCCTCGGACAGGGCTATGCCCACCCAAATCACAGACCACATGCAGTCACAGTTAGGCAGTTGGGTGGTGGAATGTCACAGAAGGGAAGGCTAACACCTGGGACTCCCAGGCACCCAGGGAAAGTCTAGGGAGCTAGCGGAGCTGACAGCCTCGTCCAGGGCCTGTTCTGCCGCTGCACCCCCTCCTGTAGGCACAAACACGTAGGAGGGGGAGTCCAAGGTTGCACAAAGCCCTACAGCCTGGCCTTGACTCCCCCAGCCCCCTCATCCCCCTCTGGCCCCATGCCCACTGGGAAAACAGCTTTTTATCTCAGCTGCTTCTCATGAACTGTAAACAGCCACGTGGCCCACGGGGGCCCCTCTTGGCACACATGTACTCTGCCCCACGACCTGAGGGAGAGGGAGGCCATTCACCCTCTGGTAGGGGACAGTGTTGCCTGATGAGGGGAGGGGTTCGTGGCAGGGCAGAGACAGGTTGCAGCTTTCACAAATAGAGACCACTCCATGGGGCGGGGCCAGGGAGGGATGTGAAGGGACAGGAATTGTATCCAAGGCCTGCTCCTAGGGAAGGGCTGTTGGGACAGAAAGGCAGCCAACGGGAGTTGGGATTTAGTGACAACTGGTAGGGTTCCTTCCTAGTGTCCCCAGAGGACGCTCCCCTCCAGTTTGCCGTGCCAACTCTGGCTCCCCTTCTTGTCTTTCACCCTCACTGCTCCCCTCCATTTTGCCCTTCCATACTGACTTCATTCAGATGTGTTCGGACCCTTCAAGTGTTCCTGGGTATGGCTCACTGGTGATGGAAGCCACTGGGCGTGGAACTGTGGAGGAGGCAGGATTGAGGGCATCTGAGTCTTCTCCCTCTCATTTCTCTTGCTCCTCAGCTGGCAGGGGTGCTCTGGCCTAAGGACCTTGTGGCTTTTCAGGGAACCCCAGTATATCTGTACCTCTCTATGAAAGTATCCTAGCTTTGGGTAGGCCAGGGCTCTTTGCCCAGGCTACCTCATCCCATCTGGGTCCCTGAAAGACTCCCAGGAAACCAGCAAATCTGAACCCCAACAGGCAGCTTCCCTGATGGTGGTAGCAGGGATCAGCATAGCTTAGGAAGGTGAAGAATTCCACTCAGCTGTCCTGGGCTACTGGCTCTGTGAGAAATGCACCTACTCCAGGTGTTGGCCACCGCTTTTGGGATTGTAGCCTCTCTGGGGAGGAGAGGCTTCCTCCGGGTCACCATTATTCAAGTGGACACAGAGAATCAAGAATTTCAACTCCTCCCTGTCCTGGTTGCTGGGGTAAGGGTGGGCTGTTAGCCTCTAGGAGGGATAATGAGGGTTCTGGTCATTGGAAGGGTCCTTCTAACTGCCCAGAAAGCGTGTCCTGCTCCAAGGGGAATCACAAGGCCAGGTGGGCAAGGGTGGTCATTACAGTGGCTTTTCTGACTATTCTCTGACCAGTGGCCACCCTGCAAGAACTTAGGGTCAGAGAAGGCAAGTCTGTGAGACTCATAAGAGAGAGACCCTACAGTCCCTCTAGGGTTCTCGTCCAGCCTGAGATCTCTGCTCTGTGCTCTACTTTTGACTTCATAACCATAGGCACAGGCTACAGGCCTCTATGGCCCCAGGACCTCAAGCTCCTTTCCAGAGGGAGAGGGAGGTGGGGGCTGCACACCCTCTGGCCAGGGATGCCTAGAGGGAAAGAACTGTCCCAGGAGCTCAGAGGTGGGTGAAAGAGCAGGAGGCACCAGGATGTTATGGCGCAGCCTCCACCCCCCAAGACCCTAACAGTGGGCCAGTGTGTGGGCCGAGTGAGGTGGGGGCCCAGGCGGGGTTGCGTCCCGCTCCATAAACTCTGGCCAGCCAGGAAGCGGCAGACATGGTGGTGTTGACACAGGAGTGAAGTCACCAGCAGCCAATGGGGAGCCTGTTGAGGGCTCTGTGTACACCTCCCTTAGTCCCATGGGCTCCACCACGCACGCGCACAACCTGAATGCCACCTGAATAAACCAGTCTTTCCCAGCCTTTCATGGGGCCCCACTGTTCCCCTAGACCCCATCCCTGGCAGTACTACTCCAAGCCCTCCACCCATGTGAGGTCGGGACACAGTGTAGCGTGGGGGCTCAGATGCATGTTCTGAGCCCATTCTTTCTCAGACGCATGGCCCCCAGAGTCTGACACCAGGTACCATAATCCTACCAGTCACTTTCTCGTCTTTTGTGACCCTACCTAGTCAGCACTGCACCCCATGAGCACGCCTGGGAGTCACCGTCTTCCATGTCTCCCCTGGCCTGGGCCTGGAGCCTGGAGGCCTGGCCTGATGTGTGCCCCCAGTGTTTGCTCGGCACTCAGGCCCCTCGCCATCCTTCCTTTCATTTCTCCCCCTAGAAAGACTGGAGTCCAGGTTTTCTCATCTAACCCCTTCTCCCAGATGGGGTGCCCACAAGGCCCTGACTCTGACTCTTCAGAACTCTGTACT
The DNA here is from genome assembly GCF_049852395.1 of Peromyscus maniculatus bairdii. NCBI lineage: Eukaryota > Metazoa > Chordata > Mammalia > Rodentia > Cricetidae > Peromyscus > Peromyscus maniculatus. The sequence continues at coordinate 153,008,241 of NC_134852.1, forward strand.
GCCTTTTCCCCTGGCTCAAGGCGAAGTTTTTCTTTTTACCAAGCCCCGTCTCCTCTTCCTTAAGGAGATGCCTCTCTCCTGAGACCCCCAGATCCCCGGGACCTCCCATTCAGGCAGAAGATATCTGCAAAACCAGTGGCTCTCCATAGACCTGCTGCCAGCCTCTCTCTCCCTGGTGTCCTGTCCTGGGGGATCTCCCTTTTGCACCTAGAGCTGGTTTGGGGGTTTGGCATGTGCTCATCTCAGAGGTGTCGCACAGAGGTGGGGGTAGGAGCCTCCTGTACTTGGCGCCTGTGCTTGTTTATGGGTCCAGCCCCCGCCTCACACTGCTCCCCGTGGCCCGACTGCCCGCCCGCTGTCTTGCCAGGTGTGGGGTGATGGAGCTGGGCTCCCTAAGGACAAGGAGCACAGTGTCTGCTTTATTTGCAGGCTCGAGCTGACAAGGAACAGAATACCCACAGTGACTGCTTCCAGGAAACGGCTGCGGGCGGGTGGGAGCCTGAGGGAGAGCAGGCCCCTTCCCAGCAAGCCTTTGCAGGTGGGCTTCCAGGAAGGGCCCCCGCCGGCTCCCCTCAGCCCTGGAAAGGGGCCAACAATGTCACCAGGAGAGGGGGGAGGAGGAGAAAGGAGAGGAGGGGAGAGGAGAGGGAAGGAAAGGAAAAGAAAGAGGGTGGGTAGCCCTGCTGAGCCAGCCTGGCTACAACAGCCCGAGGGGAGGCCAGAGCTGACCACAGCTTCTTCCAGAACCTTCTGTTCTCCTTTCTGGAGATTCACACAATCTTAGAGAAAGCCCTAGTTCCTCATGGCACACACACACACACACACCCATGAACGCACATATGCGCGCACATGCACATAAGTCATCTGTGTAGAGGCTGGGAACAGTCTGGAAAGGGACAGCCTTCGAGCCCAGCTTCTGGTTCTGGTTAGGTACTGGTCTGCATGGTTGAAGAGGACAACATAAATCTCTAGACTGGACTCCCAACCTTCTGTCTTCTCTGTGCAGTTTGCTAGGGAGAGGTCAGCCTCTGCAGCTCCACGCCATGTGTGCGATTCTGCAGGGTGTGTACTGCAGTCAGACCTGAAGCTTTCCCTGCCCCCCTCCCGGGGCCTAAGAGGCCTCCTTCCCTGCACAGTATTGGAATGTTCTCTACTCAGTGGGATAGCAAATATTCTGACTGCTGTCCCTCCCCCATGTCCATGATTCCTGCCTGAAACGCGCTCTTGGGTTACTCAGTTCAACCTGAGACATGAAACCACAGACGCCCAACACAGTCAGACGCAAGGGTGTACTTTCCTGGAGACACTGTTCCCACACGGGGCCTCGACCACATACACCCCCACAGAAAATCCTGAAAAAGGCCAGGACCTCAGCCTCAGCACCAGCCCCTGGCCAACTGGTCAGCACGGAGATCCTACCACACAGTCCGGGGTAGAGGTGAGGCCACGTGGCCCTCCTCAGACACACAGACATACGAACCCACACGCAGCACATGGGTCTCCAGGGACAAACCCTGAGTTATTACCGTGGCCACGCCACCAGATAAGGACTCTCTAATGAGCGACTCCGCTCTTTGTCCAAACTAAACTTGTCACTGAAACATAGCTGGGGAGGGGGTTGGGTGTGTGAGGACCCCTGTGGTTCTGTGCCTGCAGGGTGGGGGTTGTGCGGGGGACCCTGGGCCCCATGAAGATTTGAGACGTCTCCTCCTCCCAGGCTGTGCAGTGCCGAGCAGCCGGCCCCTCCCCACCCTCCCCACTACCCACCCTGGCTGGGGTTTGGGGATGAAATTCAAGCCCCTGTTAGCTTCTCAGCACGGGGGTGGGGTGGGGTGGGGTGGGGAGTGGGGGGTGGGGGGTGGGGGTGGGTGGGTTGAAAGTGCCTTTGGGTGGCAGGCTTGGAGCCTGTCTAGCAGCCCTCTTTAAGCCCCTTTTCTAAAAAGCAGGAAATCGGGTTGGGCTAAAGGTAAACACATTCCAAACTGTGGGCTGATGGAGGGGCTGTGCTGGCTGGGGGTGTGGGGGGCTGGGCCACTTCTGTTTTCCCAGCCCCCACCCCGGGGCGAGGCTCTTGAGGCCCACGACTCACAGGCACACCTGTTTGCAGAGCTACGGTGATTTGGGGGCCTGCACCTTGAGGTCCTGTCCCCCCCCACATCCCCTGTCCATCCAGTTCTCTGGGGGGGGGGGGGGCTCCTGGCTCTCGACGTCGGCTTCAGAACCCTCTGCATTAAATATAAGAGCTGTGGATTAAGCCAGAGTAGACCACGGCCCATGCCATCCTCACCATCTGTGACATTGACAGGAGCGGCGGGTACTTGGAGGCATCTGCCACGGACTGGTGAGGGAGAGGAAGGGACAGTTTCTCCCTTGCCACACTGGCACCCTCATTTCCTCAAATTTGTCTCAGTGTCTTCTGGGTAGAACTCCAGAATGGTGGTGTGTGATTCCAGCACCCTACACCTCCAAGTCTGGGTACGACTCAGTTTTAGTATTGCCAGGCTTTCCAGGTGACCAGGAAAGCATGGCACGGAGGAGGCAGCTCATGTCATTCCTGAACCCCCTTTCTGCCCACCGATTCTATTTCTGTGTCTCTAGGCAGACTCTGGGCCTTCTTGGGTTCCCTTGCCCCAGTCCTCAACATTCGTCTCCTGGGCTCCCTGCAGTGCCTGCTAGCTGTTCCAGCCAACGTCTCTTGGAAGGAAGCTTTTTATTTTCCGAGCCTGGCTTTTGTAGGGTTGGAAGGTAGAGAGGTAAAGGCTGTAGATACCCACCACCCATGACACTGGGGCAAGGCACCTCTTGTGGGGTGGTGAGGAAGATGGACGTGGTCTGACTAGAAGATTTTGAAATCCTCTGTGGAGATGATCAGAGAAACACCCGTATGTAATTGTGTCTAGTGGGTGCCTAACCACCCTGTGCCGCAGTGGTCCCCCTCCCAGAAAATCTGAGGGCCAAATGATACTGTGCAAGAGGGTCCAGAAGAAAGACCAGACATGTGGTGAGGGGGGGGAGGAGCTGGCCCACTGCCCAGAGAGGGTATGGGGTGGAGAGGGTGGGTGTTCCTGACAGTCAGTCCCGTCTGGTCTTTGTCAGCCGGAGGAGATTTTCTTGACTGTTGTAAGCACTGGGACTGGGGGAGGGGGGATGAGGGCCCAGGACCCCAGCCTCATTTTTAAGAGCTGCTCTTCAAGTCCCTTTCCAGTATTTGTACAGGTAAGAGTCTAGGAGTTAGGAGGCTGGTAGGAGGCTCGGAGACAGAGGGATCAGCCCAGCCAGTTGCTGTCCCTGTGAGGACACTAATCACAACCCCATGGGGTGCTCTGCTTGCACCCAAGGACAACCCTCCATCTACCCGTCTTTCCCTCTGACCTCCTAATGTCCTTGAGTATTCACTGTACCCCACGTTTTACACTGCAGTTACCCTCAGACCTGTGCATGTCCTTATTCTCTGTTGTGGCCCTTCAGCTCCTACCCACAGCGGACAGCAAGGGACAATACCACTGCATGCATCTACCTGAGCTCCAGCCTAGAGCTCAGCAGGCTCAGAGCAAGAGAGGCAGGCCCAGAGGCAACCATGCGCCTCTTTATGTGGCCATGGTCTCCCCAGCCTCAAGTATGGCTGCCTACCCCTTAGGAGCCCCACTGCATGTCAGATTCACTTTACAGCCTCCATTATGCTGCAGGGTTTGGGACTAGTGTGAGGATTCAGGGAGTTATCCAGGCAGGACTGAGCAGCAGTGTGGAATCCAGAGGTTTCTGGTTGGGGCCCAGCCATCTCTCTCATTGCTAAGGATGCCCTTCACCTCCCCAGCCCCCTTCTCTTTAGGGAGCCTCTTCAGTCCTGCCTCTGTCTTCACATGGCACTCTGCCATTCTCCACTTGTGATATCTATTCCTCTGCCCATTCCTCAGGGACCCTTTCATATTCACAGGCCCCTCCCATACCATAACTTCTTGGCATTTCATGAGCCCCCCTCCCTCATGGCCCCCATCCCAATGCCCCATTCCGTTTCATAAGCCCCTCCTATCCATTATTTCCCATTCCACCCTAGAGGCCCTCCCCATTTCATAATCTTCTTCTTCATCGTCGTCGTGGGTGTTATACTCCACCCATTTATCCCCCCTCCCTCATTTCTTTCCTCTGCCCCCCAACTCTCCCCAAGTGAGTCGCAGACATCATGATTCAAGTCCCTGAGACCAATGACTGTAACTGTATTTATTGATGAACCCAGGACCTCTGGTGAGGCCCTGGCAGGGAGGGACAAAGGATGAAGTAGGGCATGTTGAACACTTATGATGGAACTGTTTCCAGACTAGGCGAGGGGAAGGCGAGGCCTCAAGCACGCGGCCACACCCAGTCGCCCCCAGACAGAGGTGGATGACAGGCAGGCACTGGGGCGGCATGGCCAAAGGGGCCCGCACATTCGCTGTTTACATTCACACGGAGAGACACAAGGCTGTCTCCGCAACTCCAACCAGTGCAAACGACTTAGTGCAAATTGAATTCAAAGGGGATAGGCGGGGGAAACAGAGTCACGGACGCTTTTGAGTCTCTCAAAGCAAAGAAAAAACAAAAGGAAAGAAACATAAGGTTGCAGGAAAGGACGAAGAAGAAAAAGACAGGAGGGAGATGATAGTGATGGATCCATCCCAGAGCAGAGGCTTGGCTCTGGGATGCTGTGGGTGGTGGTCTCCCAGGCGAGGCAGAGTTGGCCATGAAGATGGAATTTCAGGGGTGGGTGGGTGGGTGCTGTGGGTCTGCCGTTTAAGTGCCGCTACCGTCTGTTCCTTCAGCTTCACCTGAAGAGAGAAAAAAGACAAATGGGTGGGGGCCAGGAGTGGGGAGGACTTGGCAAGTTTCCAGAAGGGTTCCCTGGCTCACCTTCGAGCCGATTCCTGAGGCAGGTAGTGTAGTGGTTCCGAGCACAACATATTCTTGATTCAGAACTAGACGGACTTCCAGGAGTCCCCGGATTCAAAGGCCCAGACATGAGCTGGGTAGCACCATTTCTGTGGAAGGGAGAGAATGAGGCCCCTGGGCTTGGCAGCCTGCCATGCCCCACCCATATGGGGCAAAAGAGTCCTTACCTTTCATCTTGAGGGTTCAAAGTAGGGGGAGGAGGATCCAGAGAGCAGCAGAGATGTGTTAGCTCTTCGGGAAAACTAAAAGAACAGACGGCTTGTATGGTGGCAGTGTCCCACGGCGCCAGCCCATGATGTTCTGTAAAGGACAGAATCTGGTGTGAGTGGGCGGGCAACTAGATGGTAGAGTGTGCTGCCCCATGGCGGGGAGTATAGTATGCTCACCAGGAAGGCTGGATGGCCGTCCTTCTGTCCTCTCCATCACACCGGACCATGTCATGTCTTTCTGTCTGTATTGACCACACCTGCCATCCTGGCCTTTAGTGCCTGGCTGGCACACCCACTTCTGCTGGAGACCTGGCTGTGGGGGGAAAAAAAGGAGACATGAATAAAGTGTACCTGGGTGGGAGGAGACGGGTGACCACAGGCGAGATGGACACTTACCCTAATCTCCAGTCCGAGCTCTCAGAGGCACCGATCACTGCTCCGTCGCCGCCCGCAAGGCCCTCCTTGGCCACGGACTCTGGAGGCCAGTGCCTCACTGGCTCATCACCCCATTTGCTTTGCCTCTCTCTACCTGCGCCTCAACCTCCCTTCCTAGAAAACTCACTCATTCTGCCCCACCTGCCTCGCCTTGTCTGGCTTCATCCTGTGCCCTTGACTCCCCTGGAAATATTCTGTCTGCCATGCCAGACCCAGGGGCTGAGCGGTTAGGGCATACAGTGCACAAGCGTCCACTGTGGGCCCTTTCCGCGCCAGTCCTTGGGCCGCAGTGCCTCGTGGGAGTGGTGTCTGCAGGCTGGACCCACTGCAGCCTCCTTGCTGTGAAATCCCCTGGAGTCCAACACCTGCAGCCCCCACCCCTCTCCTGGTGACACCCTGCTATGTAGACCTGCGCACTGCCTTTCTTTCCCGCTCTCCGGCCCTCGAATCTCTGGCAAAGGCCTTGGACGGCCCTGCCAGAGCCACTCTTGAACCTTCTTCTAAATGAATTACGGTGGGTGGGATGTGGTGGCGGCTGGGGACCCATCTGTGTCTTGTGACCCCCGTCCTGCCCTGTTTGACCCCAGCCTGGAATGCTTCTATTCTTGCTGGATCCCATGGCCTCTGCCACTGTCTCCAAGGTCACCTATCACCTCCCTGGAGTCAGCAGCCTCAGTCTTGACTGGCAGCCCTGCGCCCTCTTCTTCCTTCCCTCTAAATGCTCTGTCCACTCCGGGGTGGCCAATGGTCCCCCGGCCTTGTTCTGTCTCGGCTCCCCCCGAGACGATGTCTCCTTTGCTAACTGTCCTGCCTCTCATGTGCCATTCTGCTGGGAGGCCAGCCACTTCTTCTCACCGGCCTCGCTCTCTAAACCTTCTTTTAGAAGGTCAGAGCAGCGAGGCCCAGAGAGAAGAAGGAGACTCACCTGCCCAGCAGACGGCGATCCTCACCTGCCACTGCTGCCAGCTACACCTCCACTGCCAGGTCTGGGGTCGAACCCTTCCCAGCAGCTCCCCTGTATCCGACCAGCCGCCACGTCCTGTAACCAAAAGTGACCGGGATGAATGTCTGGCTCCCCATTCCTCTCACCAACCCTAGTTCAGGCCCTTCAGCGCCACACCGATGTTTTCCAGCCTCTGCGATGCCTGGAAGCCACACCGTGCTCCTCCCTGGCTCCCAGGTCCCGATGCCTTTGCACTGCCTGAGCTAGCCCCTCTGCCCTTCACCACTCCTGCCAGACTCCAGATGCCGAGGTGCTCCTCGGCCCCACAGAACTCCCCTCCAGCACCCCATCTTCCCCAGTTTCCCCATACCCCCCACCCCCCACCCCCCACCCCCCTCCCGCACCCGGTGCTTCGGGCCCCCTAGCCCGGGCTTTTTCTAACTGGAGTGGCCCCGCCCAGAATTCCCGCCCCTACTCTGTCAGCCAATCAGTGTACGGCCCCGCCGGGGGCCCCGCAGGGCCCACCTCCACCCTGGATCGTTCCAGCGCACGTTCGCCTCACCCCACACCCGCACCCGTCCTGAAAATTCTCCAAAGACAGCCTCACCATAACTCCCACTTTGAATCCCTTAGACAGGGCCTGGCACTGTCCCCAAATATCTCCCTTTGGGTCGAGAACTTACAGCCTCCTAGCCCACTGGCGTCCTTCATGGAACCCTGGGCACCTTGCCATGCAGGAGTCGCTCACCACTCAGCTTGTATGGTGACCACGACAGGAGTATGGATGGGGGCAGAGTTCTCATACTGCCGCAGGGCGGCTGAACAGCTACTGGTGGCCAACTCCCAGCCTTTGTCCCCGTCTGCTTGACTGACCTTGTCTTGCCACAGTGGCATCAAACGAGGCAACTAATTTGGGTGCTTCTTACCATCCCCTTCCTGGCCATCAGGTTTACTAGTAGTCTTTGGTGATGAATTCTTTTAGTGACCTCACAGCTTGGCCTCGGTCTCCCCAGCCAACCAGGAGCACAACATTGTCTCCCTATCCTAGCGTGCTACCACTATCAGTGACAGAATGAGGGCAGGAGAGATGCCCAGTCCCTCTGCCACTTGGGGTATATCATTGTTCTTGGCCTCTGTTGAGAGTTCTGGGGCTCTAACCGGTATGGGCAGCACCCACACATCAAAGATATTAGAGTCATCAGAGAGTGGGGCAGCCCTAGATGGAAGGGATTGGAACTCCAGGTGTGAGGAGGGCCCCAGTGCTGACCAGTTATGACAACTCGGCAGACCCTCAGGTTATGTAGGGTGCAATAGCTTCTTGACAGATCCTCAGCCCAGTTGCTGCATGCCAACTGAGTGCTAATTTCTGGCTCTTTTGTGGGACCCCCCCCATTTTTGCTTTGTGAAAGCTCTGGTCATCTCCATGGGAGGAACCTAGGTTATGATACTAAAAGACACCCCCAATTTGGTCATAAGTAGACCCCACTTCTGTTATCTTGGAGTGATAATATGTGAGTCTGTGCTCTTGCCTCATGGTTGTGGCTTTCTTTACACCTTTTTCTTTTCTTTTTTTTGGGGGGGGCATGATCGGACACTGGACGGCCAGGTACATTTGTGTGGGTGCTGGCAATTGAAACCGGGTCCTCTGGGATGTCAGTCCGTGCTCTTAACCACTGAGCTATCTGTCTCCCCTCATCTCTACACCCTTAAACAAATGATTCTTTTCGGAGATCGGTATGTAAGATGGAAGAGAATCACCCCAGAAGTCCTTCCATGCTAGGCATAAAAGCCCAAGCAACTCCCATAAGTAGCCCATCCCCGATGAACCTTAAGAACCCTGGCAGTACCAGCAGAACAAAGGCTGAGAGTTGACCACCCGCGGGCAGGCTGTTCATGGGCCAGGCAGCAGTTCTTGCCCCCCTCCCCCCGCACCCCCATTGCTTCAAACCAAGCTGAACCCTGACATCTCCTAGCCTCTATACAACTCTTCAACTTCTCGCTATGGTTTCTAGGTGACTTGGGACATTGCCATAGTTGAACCCCAACTTCTGCTTTCACCACCATTGGGGTTTCCGTGTGTGATACTTGCAGCAACTCGCGGTATGTACATCTCCCACCCGTAACCAATTCTGTGCCATGCAGCGATTGAGCAGATCTGGCTGGTTTGTGGGGTCCCAAGACGGAAGTGGACCACTTCATAAGTGCACAAATGACTGACCCCTATGACTCTTGGTGATCATTGAGGCACGGAGCCCGGGCATTGTCACGAGCGAACCCCAACCTTTGTCGCGTCTGCCTGGCAATGTGTAGGACTGTACTGCCACCACGCGGCAACATCTCTCTAGCCATCGCTAATTCTGCGCTATGTGGGGAGTGAGCTGACCCGAAGGGTGTAAGACTGAAGAGAACCACTCAAGAAATGTGTATGTCCTATCATCCAATGGCTCTCATGCATCAATGAATGCTATGCCTGAGTGACCTGGGACATCGTCACAGGTGAACCCCAACTTTCATAGCCTTGTGCCGAAATGTGTAGGACTGCACTTCCCTTGTGCGGCAACGTGTATCGCTAGCCATAGTCAATTCTATGCTGTGTAGAGAGCGAACCGATCCGAAGGGCGCGAGACCGAAGAGAATTACTCAAGAAATGTGTATGTCCTATTATCCCATGGCTCTCGTGCATCATTGAATGCTAGGTCTGAGTGCCCTGGACAATGTCACAGGTGAACCCCAACTTTCAGCGCCTTGCGCTGAAATGTGTAGTACTGCACTGCCACCGCGCGGCAACGTCTGTCTAACCATAGCCAATTCTGCGCTGTGTAGAGAGCGAACCGATCCGAAGGGCGCGAGACCGAAGAGAGCTACCCAAGAAATGTGTATGTCCTATCATCCCATGGCCTTCATGCATTATTGAATGTTAGGTCTGAGTGCCCTGGACACTGCCATAGGTGGACCCCAATTTTCATCGTCTTTATGCTGAAATGTGTGGGACTGCCCTGTCTCCGCAAAACAACTTCTTCGGTCTTACCAATCACAGCCGATCCTGTGCCGTGTAGGAGTGAGCCAAGTTTTCTGGTTTCAGGGTGCAAGGGGAACACTCCAGGGGTACACAATCTAACCTTCCCCCCAAGAATTGCATCGGGTTTGGGTGACCTAGGACATTGCTGGGAGTGACTCCCCCCCAGATGGCTGCGTTTGGGCTACAATAGATAGGAGTATGCTGCCACCGCGCGGTAACATCCATTTCCCTGCACATATAATGGCTTCTATGCCTTCTGATACTGATTGGTTTTGGGGTCCGGAGATCAAAGAGACCCTCGAGAAACACAAGTATTCCACCCTTTTATGACCTTTATCAAACCCCGGGGCATCGGTGGCCTTAGACATTGCTGCAGGCGAACCCTAGCTTTGGCCCCCGGACCTTGCCGCGGGTCAACCCCATCTTTGGCTGCCTCTGGGCTGCAATGTTTAAGATGACACTGTCACTGGGTGCGGCAGTTTAGGTCTTTTCACTCACAATTGCTTCCGTGCCATCTGGTATTGAGCCATATACACTGGTTTATATACTGCTTTATGGGATCTGAGACCCAAGAAGACCCTTTTGGAAATGCACAAGCACCCTGCCTTCTGATTACTCTTGTATGGAGGCTCCCAGGGACAGTACAACAGGTGAACCCCAAACTTTGCCATCTATAAGCTGTACCATGTGTAAAATTATGCTGCCACAAAATGACAACTTTGGGGCACTGCCACACCTGCAGCTGATTTGGGGCTCAACTGATACCCAAGGCTTGAAATGGGGTTCTGCAGCTCCCAAGCTTGTGGCTGAGCTCTGGTAATGGGAGAATGCTTAGTTTCCAAACTGTTTACAGCGGTGCTCCTGACTCATTAGCACCTGAACTGTCCAATTAGCATCTCAAAGCCCAAGTTGATGGCTTTGTTGGCTTTGCTATTGCTGAGAGAATCTGGGGGTGATCAGGGCTGGAGTGAAGTATTCTGATTAAGTGGTTCCTTGGACAGAGATGTCAGATGTCAGTACCAAGATTCAGGATTTGAGGACTGTGGGGTTGGCACTAAGATAGATAGCTACAACACAGTCTATGATCGTCACGTGTTATAGAAATGCCTTGATTTCCACACCACAACGCCGATAGCCTCGGAACCCTAAAAGTCAGATGCCTGGTATGGCTCACAGGAAAGTTCTATCAAGGACTCTCGTGAATCCCTGGCCTCATGAAGCCCGGGCCTGTGGGATCATAGATACCACTATGGGTGAACCCCAATCTCAGTCGCAGTCTGTTTTAGGACTACGATGTATGAGACTTCACTGCCACCACGCGGCAACCGCGGTCTTTACGTACAACTGATTCTTCACCGATCGTTAAGCGATGTTGGTTTGGGGGGTCCAAGACCACAGGGGGCCAGCCTAGAAATGCGCGTGTCCTATTCTTCTAATGACTTTTGTGATCCACCGAGACACTAGACTTGGGTGAGCCAAGACATTGCCGCGTGTGGATGGATTCTAATACCGGGGGTCTTTACATTTGGAGCAAGAGAGCGTGCTGCCACCACGTGGCAACTTCATTCTCTACAACTTGCAACAGATTCAGCAGGCACCCAAGAATAGGGCATAATCTCCTATGTCTGATGGAAGCCCATACGTATGTGTGGGTGCCCCTTTGGATTCTGGGCTTAAGCGCCCTGCAACTCACCCCCAGGACATGGGAACTGATTCTCTCCTTGCTTGCCAACCTTTTCCTTTTCTGTGGTGATTCAGGAAGCATAGGCAATGACTGTCTTCTTGACATCAGCCAGGCTGTGGGCAGCCCGTGTGCTCTCTGATCATTAGAACACATTCTTCATGGCACCATGGCTCTTTATCCTCTGTTGTGCTCCTCCTGGTATAGTCAAAGATCTTTGGGGTTGACTGCATCACATCCAACCACTAATGTGATGGAGGTTTTTACAGGAGAGCGGAAGGACTCCCTTGGGTGGGCTAAACTCCTAATGGTACATTTACATGTTTATAGGCTGGAACTAGAGCTCTACTTCCACATACAAGCTAGGTGCATCTTTGTCAATTCATGGACTACTGGGGCTTGTACAATGAGTGGAGATTTGGGGGATGACCTTGAACTTCTGATTTTCCTGATTTTCCATCTCCTGAGTGTTGAGATTATAGGTGTGCATCACTATGTCTAGTTTATGATTCTACTTTTCAGAACACTCAGTTCTTACCATTTCTTACAGCTCCTGGTCAATTAGCCTTGCTAGGATTAACCTGGAGAGCAGGAGAGTATGGTGGTTTGAATAAGAATGCTTCGCGAAGGTTCATAAATTTGATTGGCTACCAGGGAATGGCACTATTTGAAACAACCAGGAGGTGTTGGAGGAAGTATGTTGCTGAGGGTGGGCTTTAAGGTTTTGAGGGCCCAAGCTGGACCCTGTGACTCTCTCTTCTTGCTGCCTATGGATCTGGATGTAGAACTCTCAACTACCATGTCTGCCTGTGTGCTGCCATGCTCATGAAGATAATGAACTAAACCTCTATAGTCTATATAGACTATAATTGAGCCCCAAATAAATGCTTTCTTTAAAAGAGTTGCCATGATCATGGTGTCTCTCCACAGCAATAGAACGCTGACTAAGACAGAGAGCAACAGCTAATTGTGCATCGAAGGTGGTTTCTAGATGTTACCCCAGCCCACACATGTGGTGTCAGCCCCTGCGGCTCTAGCCAATGCATTATCTCAGGTTTGCCCTGCAGCTGGTGTGGGTACTGAGCTGGCTTGCTGTGGATATCACTCTATATAAATAAAACACTCATGGCCAGTGACCAGGCAGGAAGTATAGGCGGGACAAGGAGAGAGGAGAATTGGAGAAACAGGAAAAAGGGAGGAGAGACACTGCAGCCACCACCAGGACGAGCAACATGTAAAGACGCCGGTAAGCCACAAGTGACATGGCAAGGTATAGATTTATAAAAATGGGTTAATTTAAGACAAAAGAACAGTTAGCAAGAAGCCTGCCACGGCCATACAGTTTATAAGTAATATAAGCGTCTGAGTGATTATTTTATACATGGATTGTGGGACTGTGGGGCTTGGTGGAACCTGGAGAGAAGCCCTCCAGCAACACTGGCTGTATTGCAGCTTCCTCATGAAAGGTGCTAGTTTACCTTGACAACCCCTCACCCTGGTTTTGGAGTGTGTGTGGGTATCTTGGGATTGCCCCAAGTTATCACGAACTGGGACCTTAAAAGCAGGATTTTATTCTATCACAGCCCTGGAGAGTACAAATCCAAGATGAAGGCGTTCTTTCATAAGGCTTCCAGAGAAGATCCTTCCTGCTCCTTCCAAGCTCTGGAGACACTAGGTGTCCTTAACTTGTGGCAGCGTTCCCTAGATCTCTGCTTCTTTTCCATGGAAGCTTCCCCTGTGTGTCTATGTCTGTGTCCAATCTTTCTCCTCTGCTAGATACAGACACCATCATTGGATCTAGGGCACTGTCATCCTGTGTGGATCAGGAAGAATCATTGAGTTACACCTGCACAGACCCAATGTTCAGGTGAGAACAGACCTGAATTTGGGGTACATTTCAATGCCATCCAAAATGGCAAGGGACAGACATAAGTTTGATTGTCCACTTGGGTTCCCACATGCCCTTGTTATGTCTACATGGCCTGTGCCCTCTCCTGCATCTTGCCCATCTCCTTCCTGACTTGTTGACCTCAGAGCATGAGTAGCAGTCTCCCATACACAGCTAAGCACCATGGCTTCCTTATTTCTGGTTTGACCCCTGAGCACTGTGTCTTGCTCTGCAGCCATCATGGGTATCTCTGAATGAATCTTGGCAGGCATATAGGGTCTCCTACAACAGGATGGGTAGACACAAAGAGTGATAGCTAGTCCCAAAAGAGAATTCCACAAAGATGAGGATGGAGAGAGAAAAGGGGAGCTGAACATGTCTGAGGGACTGTGCTTTGTGGCCCCTGGGTATGTGGTGAGTCTGAGTTTCGCAGTTACCATTTTGAGGCCACTTACACGTGGTGTCTCCACTGTTTTGGCAACCCTGGATGCTTTGTGCCTCCACCCTGTAGCCCTCCTCTGGCCTCTTCTGACCCTCTGGTTTCTTCCTCACCCTTCCACATCTATTACTGTTCATTTCCACGGCATCATCTCTGTGCTTACTGTTTCTGCTCTGGCTGCAAAAGACATATGAGCATCATCTTTGACCCGACGATGTCATAGTCTACAAGAACCTGAGTTCTTATTCAGGAACTAAGCAAACAGACACAGACCCTGACCTCAAAGATAAACTATGTGTTTTCAGGAGTCCTGACCCTTGTAGACTGGCCTCACCAGGCTGGCCAGTTCCATGCTCCCTTGCATCTTAGGACCACCACTATCCCATGAGCTATCATATGAGGTGGGTAAGACACATGAAAGTGAAGAAGGCTTTTAGAGCAGGTGGTAACTCATCACCTTGATTTCTAGTGACAGAGTGGGTGCCGACCCACATCAGCACAAGGGCAATAATTGAAGAGAAGAGGCATGAGGGGAGAAGCTGGCAGATCAGGCAGTGAAGGGAGGCCAGGCTAAGTCCAGCCTTGTGACAGTGACCTCTTGAGTAGTGAGGGACCACCTCATTCACTTAGCAAAGAAGGGTGCTGGCAAAGGGATTTGAATACCCCAGCCACAGCTTTAGGATGCATTTACTGAAGGGACCAGTGATGGACTGAGTGAGTCAGATGGTGTTTAAACCAAGAAAAATAGGTCATCTGGTCTGTCTAGGTGGAGGATGCTGTCCTGGTTTGCATTCAAGAGGGAACAAGGGCCTCCTTCCTCCAGCCTTGTGGATTGTTCCTGGCTCTCCTGGAATCATCTGGAAGTTAATCCTTTGGAAAACAAATATTTCAGACATCTCAACAACACAAGCCCTCCAAGTGAGAGCTGAGCAGATGGGCCAAAAGGCCTGGAAACTCTCCCCTACACCCAGATGCTTAAGCCCCCCAAACCTCAGCAGTGTCCATGGGAGATGCAGACTATGGCCAGGAAAGTGTCAGAGCTGCCGGCCACCTGCCTGGGCCTCACTCCTGGGTCCTGTCCATTCTCTTTGGCAGCTTTGGCCATCGACAGGACATTCCTAAAGGCTGAGGCTGTGCACTGGGGGCTGCTGTTAGAAAGGCCAGAGGAAAGTCCAGTGTCACCCTGGGGCCCTTGTTCCCTGGCTCTTTCACTTTCCCACACTCTCTTCATGGCTTGGGGACTCATCAGGAAGTAGGACATTTCCCTTGTTTCCAGTCCCAAAGTCCATGTTTAGGGGTTCATCTGATCTTTACTCTCTGTGAGCATCCACTGTACACAGGTATCTATTTGGGCTGGCTACACCCATGTCCACGTGCCCTTTTGTGCATAGAGTCCCTCTTTCCCATCCCATCATGGGTCTAGGCTGCATTTGAACCACCTGGTTGAAAGCTTTCAGAGCACAAACTTTCTCCTCTCAACCTCATCCTTTCCCAGAAGCACGCTATGGCCCAGCTACAGAGTCCTGCTGCTATAGGCCAAGGATACTTACCGTGCTGAGCAGGTCAGCACCACCTGTAAAGCCTAGGAATCATCACTGTGAATCTAGCAGAAGGGCCCATAAGATAAAAGAGAAGCAAAGGCTTAGAAGTGGAAGGCAAGGCCATGAGGGACATGCAAGGACCCACTCTGTGGCCATGTCCCCCTGACTATAGGCATGGAGCCCAACTCACAGGTTGCAACAGAGTCACTTCTGCTCTGGCCCATAAAGGTTTCCAGGCGGGTCTTCCCCTTTCTCCCCTCTGCCCCCAGAAGAAAGGGAATATTGTCCAAGGATCCCAGAGCTGCAGAGCCACAAGATGGAAGGAGCCCAGGACTTCTTTACATACCTACCACTCTTTAGTGATGACCTACACTGAGAAGTGTGCTCATGGGGGTGCCCCACTGTCTCATCAGGGAATAAGGAAGGGGAATTTGGGGAGTCAAGAAGACAGAGGGGCATCAGGTTCTTCTGCAAATAGGGGAGTACAAGCCATAGACAAGGGTGATATATGGCATGCATGTGCTGAGGTTATTTAAATAGTCACAGGGGAATTCCTGTTGGTGTGAAGAGGCAAAAGTTGGGCAAGGTTGGGGAGGGAGGGCCCTGTTGGGA
Organism: Peromyscus maniculatus bairdii; assembly: GCF_049852395.1. Classification (NCBI taxonomy): domain Eukaryota; kingdom Metazoa; phylum Chordata; class Mammalia; order Rodentia; family Cricetidae; genus Peromyscus; species Peromyscus maniculatus. The sequence goes on from NC_134852.1 coordinate 153,023,931, forward strand.
GGCCACCGTCCTTATGGCCTGTTGATCTGGGGGAAAGCAAGCTCACAAGTTCACAGTCCCCATTCCTACCTCGAACCTTGGATCTCGATCGCAACTGACCCAGACCCTCCTGTGTCACCAGGAGTTGGGACAATTAGGAATAGGGGACAAAAAAGAGAGTGAAGGAAGGTGACGGTAAGGCCCTGGGAAAGGGGTGCGTGGTGTGTGGAGCCAACAGTGTCAGTCTTAGGGAACATGCAGGCCTGTCCTTTATCTCACCCCTCACGCTACATATTTCCAGAGAAATCATTTCCAATTTCAAAGGCTCCATGGAGGCGGATTTTTCCATCTGGGCTCTGCTGATGAGCTAGTTGGAAGGAACTTATGCGTTCACTCACTTCCCTCATCTGAGCCTCATGTGGGGACTGGGAGGGGAGGCCAGGAGCCCATGGTGCCTGGGAGCCCCTCAGACCTTGGAGGCAGCTGATGGCTCCCGTCCCTTCCTGGGCGGGTCTCCACCTGGCTAGTGGTATGACTATGAGTCAGGGGTCTGGATCCCCCCAGGAGACCAGCAGGATCCGGGCAGAGGGGCCATGTCTCTGCACGTGCAACCAGTTCGATGGCCTCCCACCCCTCTCCTGGGTCCCCCTCACATCCTGCTCTGGCGAGGCTGTTTCCCACACTGCGGCTTCCAAGTACTCAGCCCACACTCAGCTCCCTCCTTCCCCTGGCTCAAGAGATGACTGACTGCCTGTCTTCCCACCAAGGCCCCCGCACTCCCCGCCCTGGGCCTCACCCTTGGGGCCCTGGAGAGGAGGGAGCTTCCATTGCCTGCTCCTCTCATGGCCTAGCATACTCAGCTCCAGTCTGCTTTCTTCCTCAGTGGCAATGGCCCCTGTGACATTGCCCTTCTCTGCTCCTTGCTTCCCGAGTGTCTGTGGGTGTCCTGCCCCAGCCTTCTCCTAATGTGGTACTTCCTGGTGTAAAAAAAAAAAATCATGAAATAAATTATGTTCCTTCCATCTTCAAACCAAGAGGTGAAACTCAAGCCCTCAGTTCGTTAGGATGTGACTGCAGTTGGAGATGGCAGTCTCTGTAGGGGTAAGTTAACGTAAGTCTCCAGGGTGGGCACTAATCCACACAGCTGTGCCCTTGCCAGGAGAGATCATGACACAGATTTGTAGGGAGCAACTACACAAGGCCTGGGGGGAAGACACCATCTTGCAAGCCATGGGAGAGTCAAGCCAGCAGTCCCTCAAATTTGGGTTTCTAGCTTCCAGGACTCAGGCAGTGGCTGCTGCTTGAACTGCTTACTCGGCTCTGTTTTGTATGGTAGTCTGAGCCCATTAAAACAGTGACAGTCTTGCTCTGCCTCAGTTTCCCCAGTATCTCTTTTGCTTTCTTGGCACCACATCTCTCCTTCCCAGCAAGGACTCTCCTCATGCACTCTTGCTCTCCAGCTCCCTCTAGTCTTGCCTCTGAGTGACCAGTGTTCTTCTGCCTCTCAGGGTCCCTCGATGCTCCAACACTGGGCCCCGGTCTCTAGGCCTGATTCCTGAGTCTGCTGCTCTTGGATTCAGGGTTATTCCATGTGGATCCACAGCCAAGGCAACAATATTCTCCTCAGTGGTCCTGTCTGTCCCTGAAGACCATATTCTCTGCTTTAGTTATGGCTGGACACAGATTCCTACCATTGCTAGGGCATGATGGCCTGGGAGAAGCCAGGTTAAAGTGTGTGTCTGGGCAGGCCTCAGACCTCTGTGGGACACCTGGCCAGGAAGGGTTCTTCCAACCTCAGATAAGAAGAGGGGACAAATAGGATGAGGAGTTCGAAGCCCCACTCCGCCTGAGACCCCAGGCAGAGCGACCCAAGTGCCTGGCTCCCTTGGCCTCAGAACTGAGCACTAGTCCAACTCTGCTCTACAGGCCCTGGGAGAAGTACCTTCCTGTGGTGTCAGTCCCGATGTGAATATCCAAGGGTACACACTTGGCCCAGAGCACCAGGGTTTTGGATTTAGGAATGGGGGAAACCTGGGGTGTGAGTGCTGAGTTGACATGGATTGCTGTGAGCTAAGTTGCTGGGGTCGCCTAGTGTGGTAAACTTGGAGTCTCCAGGCAGGAGAGTTGTCTGGCCTCTTGGCCCAGCACCTCCCCAGACACCATCTTCTAACTCTGAGCAGGCTGTGGTGGGTGGGTGTCCTCCATTTCCCTGTCCCTTTGGAGAATGCCGGGCCAGCAAGTGACATGGAACAATGCGAAGGCCACGAGGGGCCATTGCTTCTTTAGGGGTCACCTCCCTACCCCTTATCAAGCCTCAATGACAGCTGTGTCTCAGAGAATCCTCAGGCCATGGGAGCCCTTGACAAACCCAGCCAATGCCCGATCCATCTGAAATACCCCCAAGGGACCCTCTCTCTGGTCTTCTTGGAACCCACTTTAGAGACAGCGTTGAACTGACTCAACCTCGCTGGAAGGTTCCACGCTATTCCCTCAGTTTTCTGCAGAGAGCTGGGTCTCCGAGGGTGACCCTGGCCCCTTGGAGCTGCCCCCCTGACCACCTGGCCCCTAGCCTGTTTCTCTTTCCTATGGGACTTCCTCTGACTTCATTGTTTTAAGTTGGTGGTTGGGCCAACAAACAGTTTGAATTCCACCCCTTGTGGCTTCCCTCCCCCCCTCCTCCTTCCTCTTCCTGGCCTCCTCCATGTAGTTGCTGCCCTAGGGCCAGGGTGGGCACTGGGGCAGGAAAATTATTGCTCAGGCTCCAATGCCTCAGGGGAAAAGAAGAAGAAAAGAGCCCCCCCTGTCCCCCAGCCCCCAGCTCCTCATCTCCTTGGGGCTACAAACAACTTACTGGCTCCCCCCCCCCCCCGCCCCCCAATCCATACTCGATGCTGAGTCCTCAGGCTTATTTTGGGGGAATGTAGGGACTTGCAGGGAGCAGAGTACTTGTTTTCTATTGCTTTTGGAAAAACAAACAAACAAACAAACAAACAAAACGAGCAGGCCCTGGCTATGTGAAAGCTGCTCTTTTCTGCTCCCCACCCTATTCAAGGCATGGAGGAAAAAGCCAAGTGAAAAGGCCTGTGTTCCCCCCCACCACCACCACCACCTTTCTTTTTAGGGGCTGTGGTAAAACCAGGGGTAACTGGAACCCGTGACCTTTGCCCTCTGGTATCTTTGAACTCAATAGTCTTTGATGTCTCAACGTTCACTGAGCTTCCCCCAAACTATGGCATGGGGCCAGGCTTGGGAGAGTGAGACCCTCTTAAATAACCCCTTAGGAGCCCACAGTGAAGTTAAGGATCCTCCGACTAGTCCTCATCAGACAGTGTCGGCACTAGCCCGGAGCGAGACAGAGGAGCGCAGATGCCGTGCCTGGCTCCCTTCTGGCCTTCTTGTCTTTCCCCAAAGCCAGGGCTTCCTCCCTGGTCCTGGGTCATCTGTGGGCCTTGCACATCGGGAAGCTGCAGGGCTCCCTCCCTGAGGGAGAGCCAACAGATTCTCCAGCCTCACAGTGGCCGCGCCCCTCATTGAATATCCTCCATTTCTGTCAGACACCTAGACAGGGTCCCGTTTGTCTCTCCCCATGCTCCAGCCAGGTCTGGAGCCTCTGGGTGGGAGAGAGCTAGTGTGTGTGGTGAAACAAAGCACCACCCTCTGCCTCCGTCGGCTTGGGTTTGGGCCTCCTGCCGCCGCTGCCGCCGCTTGGGCACCTCCGGGACTCTATCTAGTCATGCTTGCTGAGACACACTTTTTACAAAATAGACCCTCAAAAGAGCAGGTAAGCCCCTCCATCCAGAGCAGTCGCTTCTTGCAGCCCTCACATCATGGCGTATCATTTACTCACTAGGCACTCTACAAAGGCACAGGGAGAAAGAAGAGGCCTCACACCTACTTTCCAGGTTGCTCTGAAGGTCCACCTAGCCAGTCCCCTCGAGAGAGATAAAGGCAGGGAGGTGCTAGGCCCACAGGCCAGAGTACTTCCTGCCAGGCTGGGTAGTGTTGACTCTTTGGAGATAGTTAGTTTAGGGACGAAACTAAGGAAGAACAGGTCCTTGAGAAATAAGGGGTAAACTTGTACCAGCCCTAGTAAGTTCTCATTGTCGCCTTCACCATTTCCTTCCCAGACTGGGGTCTCTCAGTTTCCTTCCCCATCATTTTCCTGCAGTCCTATTCAGGAGCGGCCCGAAACCACACTGAGCATGATGGCGTGTGTCCTAGGGTGTATCCTGAGGTAGGGCCAGATCACACTCCGTTTCAGTCCTGTCTCAGAGGGCCTGGGTCTGAACTTTGCAGACTGCCCTGAACGGAGAGAGCATCAGAGTTGGCCTGTGGCTCTGGGCTGCTGTGGGCCCAGTGGGTGGGCAGAGGCTGGAAGCAGGGCCCCAGCCCTGGACGCCACTATAGCCCCCCGCCACCCCCCTCCGCCCCATCTCTACCCACAAGTAGAGCCTCTGCCAGGATTCTGAGGGACATTGTTGTTAATACTATTATTACAGCCGCTGCAGGAACGAGCACTAAGCCTCTGAGTGATTTATTTAACATGTGGCCTTATTGATTAGGGCCAGCTTTCCATGGTGGTGGGGGAGGCCATGCCTGGGCCTCCAGGAATCTCTGGTCTGGGAGGAGAGGCGGGGCAGGAGCTTGCAGGGCGCCTCGGGGCAGACCCCAAAGACTCAGGTCTTTCTTCCCCTGCCCTGAGGGAGGCCCTGTCTGATGGGTGGTGGTGGGAGGAGGTAGGGAAAGTACCTGTTGTGGGAGGGGGCAGCCCCACGCCAGGGAGACTGAACAGAGACTCCAGTAGCCACCAAGCCTCGAATACTGGCCCTGGGTGTGCTGGCAACAGAATGCCTAGGCTTTGGACCTGGGTGGATCCAGAACCCACTTTCTGATCAGACCTTACAGCTGTCAAGAGACAAGTTGGGGACTGGGGGAGTGGGGGGGCTGTAACCTCCCCTTCCCCCTAGAAGGCTGCCTAGAGACCTGGGTTAGCTCCAGGCTTGTCACCGGGAATGGGAAACACTTGACCCAGACCAGCACTTTGAGAACTCCACGCCACTTCTTCAATGAACCCAACAGCCCCAGCCTCCTCAGATGGCACTGAGGCAGAGAGGCTGGGGTCCTGCCTCTGGTGCTGGCTATTCTGAAAGACCTAGATTACAGCGTAGCCCCCCTGAAAGTAGCCACCAGCTCTACCCAAAACCTATGTGGGATTGGGGTTCTCCCATCTCACCTCCTAGAAGGGGCAAAGGTCCTGTGCTGAGAAAGGAAGGAAACCAGGCCAGAGTAGCCTCTTCAACCTTGCAGAGCCACTTTCTCTTCAGCACCAGGAACATTTCTTCCCCTCATGGAAGAGCAGTGGGAGTGGGGGTGGGTGGGTGGGTGGGAGCATCACCTGCTTGCCAACTGCACTAATTCCCGGGGATGGCCTTGATCATAGAGCTCAGAAACAGGCTGAGTAGGGCCCCTCAGATATCAAGGCCTCTTCTAGATAGCTACCTTCTTGCACCCCAGGAGACATTCCCATGGCATCCTGAGCTCATCAAACCTGGGGTTCTAGGCAGCTAAAAAGTTGGGGTTCATGTGGAAAGCTAAGGGATGGAGTAGCTGAGTACAGGGTAGGAGAGATCAGGGCTCCAGACACAGGTCCCCTGCTCCAGACACTGAAGTGGGGGCTGTCTTTCTGGCTGTCCTTCCCAGTGTTTTGTCTTTCTTTCAGGCTGGATGCTTGGCTGGGTACCCGCTACAGCGCTGATGAGTTTGCTACCTGGACTCTGGCAAACTAAAAACAGCATTGGAGAGATGAGCTTGGAGGCCACTTATGATTTGGGGTATAGTGAGAGGTCATGGAACCCCCTAGACTTCATGGAGGGGCAGAGGAGGGGACATAGTGACACATGAAGCTGGCATCCAAGAGGTGGCCGGTCTGCGCAGCCTAGACCATCCCATGTGCTTAAAAGAGAGCTCAGAAGTAGGGACGCCCCCCGGGCCAACAGTGTAGACTCATGAATTCTCACCCTCCATATTACCCTTCCCCCTGTTCCCCAAAGCGCCAAGTGTTGGGCTCTCTGGAGCCGCTGGTTGCCCTCTACCCAAGATTCACAAGGGTCCAAGGGACCCTGCCCTGACTTGAAATCCATCCATCCCCTGACTCTCGATCCCCAGGAGCAGGTCTGGCTGGGGCTCTTTTTGAAGGCTATCACACAGCTCTGGGTCTTTTCCTTCAGCCAGGGCAGCAGCTGGGCTCCAGCCCCAACATGCTGCCGTCTCTCCTCTTGTCCCTTTTTATGACTAATAAAAGGGATTGTAAAACCCGTGCGTGTACAAAGTGCACCCTGTAAATGGGTCCTGGTAATAATGACATCTGCAGCAGCACTCCTTGGCCAGTCACGCTCAAGGAGGAGGGGAACCTGCCTTGGACTCTGCAGCATCTGGCCCACCCAGGGACAGAGCACTGGGCTCAGGTGCACCCCCTCTACACCCCTCTCTTTGTAGGGCCAATGGGGGCTGGGCAAGAAAGAACCCTCTATGTAAGAAAGTTACCCCTCAGGTCTTCACCACAGTGGACATCCACGCTTCTTCCATGTAGAGCTGGCTTTGAGATAGTGCCAGCCTCCTGAGGGAAAGTGAGATGCACTGTGGTCCTTTCCCTTTCATTTTCTGATGTGCCCTTGAACCCAGAGACTCAGTTTCCCCAGCTGGCTCTCTTGGCCTGTAGTACCCAAGAAAGCCTGGAGTTCTAACCAATGTCCCTTTCTCTCTGAGCCCCTTAGGTTCGGCTGTCAGAGGTCCTATGCTCTCCCCCAACCCCCACATTGCCATGCCAGCATAGGGTGTCAGGCCCCCAGGCCATGGACAGCGTGGGAGGTGGGAGGCCCAGGCTGGATCATGAGCTGTGACAGTCTCATAGGCAAAGCTCCCAGGAAGGCTATGGGGATTAACTCCGGGTCTCCCTCCTCTCTGACATGCCGCTTCTTGCAGAAGGTGGCCCTGGGAGAACCCCCATCACCTTTTAAGGTTAATTTCCTATTAAGATTCTTCTGTTTGGAGAATGCCAGATGGAATGTACTGTGGGCTAATCCCACCCAACCAAGCCAGCAGGCGCCGGCCCTTCAGAGTGAGAGAGACAGGTAGAAGGGACCCGCCTGAGGCAGTAAGCCTCGTGAAGGACTTTTATGGAGTGTTCTGTGTCCCCATGCATCCATGACAGGGCAAAAGGCCTCTACTGTGTCAGATTTGCCCTTGTTTAAATAGACAGAATAGTTTCCTCTTAGCAAAATCCTTGGGAAACATCGCTAATGACTGTCTTTTGTAGAAGGACTGGCCCTAGCCATTCCACAGAATGGGGAAGCTAAAAGAAGGAGCTTTCAGAAAAAAAAAAGGGGGGGGGGCTCCATTTGTCTGTCCACTAATTACCATGGTGTAAAGATCCCCCCACAGCCATCTTTCAAAGGGGCAGTGAGAGAGCTGGAGCTGAAGTGTACCACTCCCCCCACCCGCGGCTTCTAACCTTCAACCAGAGGCAGGGGCTGAATGGACTTCAAGCTAGGTGGGCTCTGGACTGCTCTGGGGTACTCCAGCTTTTGTCAATCTGTACAGTGCCCACCACAGACTCGTGTTAATGGGTGCTTGCATGTCCTGGGAGGACAGAGGTATCAGGAGAGCAGGGGCACAGGGCCCCTTCTGCAAGGGAAAGCAGCTCTGAGCTGGGGTGCTTGGAGGAAGCAGCAGGCCCGACACTTAAGCTGGCAGCCTTCCCAGCTCGGCTGAAGCCCCCTCCTCCCTTCCTGCCGCTCCCACACCCGGTTTTCATTACCGTACACCTGGGCTATTGTGGCAGCCCTGCCTGCCTGGCCCTGGCTCAGGCTGGGCTCTGCACACAGTAGGCTCCTTCTGCACACTGAAATGCTCTGAGAGCCCCAGTCCCTGAGGTGGAGTGGCTGGGAGCCCAGGGATGCACACTCTGCTGTTGTCTGCTCACAGTGACCTGCTCTGAGTAATAGTCCTGAGCCACTGCTTAGGAGGATGGTCTACCCGCCCCCCCCAAAAAAAAGAATGACAAAACAAACAAACAACCTGTGTGTTGTTTCAAAGGAGAATCACAGGAGACAGTGTTAGACCAGGACCAGTAACTTGTGGGCCTAGGAGGCTCTGCTAACCACTATCCTTGTATCAGGCAGCTTCAATTTGAGCTTTCTGTTTTGTTGTCCTTTTTAAAGACAGGGCCATATGTAGCCTAGGCTGGCCTCGAACTCACTACATAGCCAAGCAAGACTGAACTTCTGATCCTCCAGAGTCCAGACATCACAGAACTGACAGAGCCAGTTTATTGGTAAGGTAACAGAAATAGTAACCACGGGTTTAGGAGTAGGACATTCATGAGGAAATCTCAGTCAGAAGCCTAACTTGTGTGGAATCCCTGGCCATCCAGGGCCATCTAGGATGACATCTAGATTCTTCTATTAAAGTAACCAAGAGAGAAGTCTCCAGCGACAAGGACATTCCAGACCACCACTAGCCAGTCAGGAGCCCAGTTACAGAGCCCCTGAGGTGTGGCCAATTTAACTCTGATTTGGTGGTGGGAAATCATGGCCTTGGATGGCGGGCCAGAGGGGCCACTGCAGGAAAGGTTAGAGGATCTGTCTTGTTCCAGTGAGTACTCATTCTACTCTGGGTCTAGAGTCACTGGATAAAGTGCAGCATGCTGGCTAGACTTGGATCACAGGTCCACACAGAAGGTTGCAGTATGAGCTATGCCTCACAATAGCCGAGTCCGTACTGGGCACACACTTAACACTGCATGTGCCCCAAGGCAATTCCACTCCATCCAGTGTGGCACAGAGAAGTCAAGAGGTTGGACACTAAATAGCACATGTTCTTGATCAGAATGTATAGTTTACAGACATCTTTTATTTCATCAATGAATTTGTTTGCCCTGCTGGATGCATTTGATCCACTACCCTATAGGGCAGCCACCGCCAAGACGAGCCATGCAATGGGGGATCTGTACAGGTGGTGGAAATTGGGCCTCTGGTGGTCTTAAGGGCAAATAAAGTCTTGGCTGAGCCCATGGGTAGCAGCAGACCTGCATGTTCTGGGTGTTCCAGAGCCAGCGCGATGTCCTGGCCCTTCAGAAGTTGTGTGCCTTCTCTGAGCAAGCCTGAAGTTGCAGCAGAAGAATTTCGTCTCAGCCCTGCCTCTTTCAGCAGCCATCAAAGCTGGGAAGCACCACAGGGGGCATCCAGGCAGATGTGTCTCATGTCTTATGGAAGGCCTGCTCAGGAGACCGAGACCCTTGATGTTTTATGATTGTCATTGGCCCTGCTTTGGGTATCAACTCCAGCAGGTATCTAAAGAGGAGCCGGTTTCTGGTCTTGTCCTGTGCCCTCCACTGACTCTCTAGGTCTCCAAAAGTAGTCCATGCCACCCAAAGCTCCAGCTGGGAGCACCAAGGAAGCGGTCCCTCCTACCCCATTTGTCTGAGTCGCTCTAGAAAGTGTATAGAGTCTACATGAGGAGAGAGGGGTCCAAGGAGGAGGTGAACCCCAAACATTTGTTCCTTTCTACTGGCGGCAAGGCTGAATATCTGTAAAGACTAGGCTTGGGAGGCTCCGGCCTTTGTGCATTTGTGTGCACAGGTGTGCTTTCAGAGGAGAGAGAGGGATGGGGCCAGACAGCCCCGGAGGCAAGGCCAGCACTCAGCAGACACCACCTTGTGATATCTCTGCCCACCTGCTACCCTTCTCAGCCAGGGGAAAACAAATTCACAGATTGTGAGAACAGAGCTGGGCTCCATCTGGGGGCAAGGCTGGTCCCAATCCTCTCCTCTGTTGGAGGCAGAATGCTACCAGTAGCAGGCAGGGGGCTGCCCTGCAGGAATCAACTGCTGGGGAACTCATCTGGACCCAAGACACAGCAGGGCACTTGGCCTACGACACAAGAGGATTCTCTGAAGGTCCCGAGCACCCGCCCCATCTCTGTCCTGGGGAATGCATCAAGTAGTTTGGAGCCTGAGGGTCCCCTGAGCCAAGGCTGGCTGACCCATCACCCTGGGCAGCTTTGGGGGCCTTGGCCTGGCTGGTCAGTTGTGAGCAGCTCCTGGCTACAGGCTGCCCACCCCACCTTCATCTCCAGACACTTTTCAGCCCCGCCGCCCCCACCCAGCTCTGGCCCAGCCATCTGGCCAGAATGAGGAGTGGTATGTCTCGCCTGCAGTGGGGAGAGAAGATTCCTGAACTTCGTGTCTGAGGCCCTCTGTGATTTTGTACATGGAGATCGTGTTCGGTTACATTTAATAGCGGACAGGAGAATTTCTTTCTCAAACCACCTCGTTGGCTCCAAACCAAGTGTGGGAAAGCAAAGCGAACATCAATCTTTCCCCTTTTAAAACAAATTTTCTTTCTTTCCTTTTTTTTCGCCCCCGAAGGGAAAAATTCCAGGCGCCATCTTTCCGCATGTGCATTCCAGACAGGGACCCCCTCCCAGAGCCAGACTAGACCACCAGAGCCATGGAGCAGGCAAGTCCCTCGCACCATTTGGAACTTGCCCCTTGCCTTACAGGGTGCCCTGGGGTTGTGTGTTACAGATGCATTCCAGAACTACTCTCATGGGGTGGAGTGTCCATGAGACTCTGTGGACCTCACCTTCTGTGCCCAGCTGACAAATGAGGCAGGCAGACCGTGCAGGGATCTTCTGGAGAGGGACTGAGAAACTGTGGAAGGGGCATGCAGGGAAGTAGGAGTGCAGTGTACCTCAAGGTCCCTTCCTCAGAGCTGGGGTCCTAGGATCTGCCTGTTGATGGGTGAGTCTGTTCCACACAGAAAACGACTTCCTCACATCTATAACTGAGCATGTTCAGTCAGCAACTCTGAAGCCCACGTTGGAGGCCCGAGCTATGTCCAGTCCTGTCACCACCATGGCTCCAGAGGTGCCAGCAGCTCCCTTTGTTCAGGTCTCCACCCTCCCTGTTTGTCTGTTGGGGCTGATCTGTAAATGGTTGAGGTCCAGGCCTTGGAGCACCCTGTCAGCTCCCATGTGATGAGGACACGGGCCTGCCTGGCCTGAAGATACTGCCCACCAGTCTTGCCTGTCCCAGAGAATCTCTCGCTCTGAGCTATGGATAGGAAACCCAGTCACTTTAAGGAGGATCCTCCACGGAGTGGAGACTCAGAATGTCCACAGAAAGGCCCTGGGAGCAGAAAGCTTGCACATGGACAACAGCCAAGGGCCAGGAGGTCCTGAGGAATGGATAATTCTGGGCATCGCAGTCTATCTACCCTGCCCAGCCCTTGCCAGCAGATGGGTATGAATGACCACATCACTGTGAGGGAGCCTGTGAGAAGGAGACTCCCAATGCCCTTCTTCTTGTCTGACTCCAACATATAGCCTTCTGGCTCCTGGGACCCCCTATACCATTCCAAGTGGTTCCTAAAGAGGAAGGACGCTGTTGGGTAGGGCCCTGGCCTCTCAAGAGGATGGCCATACTGGGAAGCTGTTGTGAGGTTCCTGCATGCTGGTCCAGAGCCCAGATGGCATGTGGCCTCAGGAAGGCCCCTAGTAGACAAAAACAGTGCACCCACTGATGTCACTACCTCTTTGTTTAAAGGACTAGGTTAAATCTGACTCTCACACAGATCCCTACTACATGTCCACCACATCCTGCCAGGGGCAAGTCCAGGAAGGGGCCCATAGGGACAGAAAGGCAGATTGAACTCTGGTCCGGTGCATGGGTTTGGACTTTTTTTTTTTTTTTTTTTAAAAAGGGGGGCAGTAGGGTTGGATACAAAGCTAGGCCCTTAGGCTGAGGCCTTGAGTGAAGGGCTGGGAGTAGGTCTCTTAGAGGAGGGTGAGTAGCTGCTGTACAGCCCGTGCCCTGTACCCTAGGGCTGGTTAGAGCTGGTGGGGCTGTTCCTTCTTATTTGACACACGGGGAAACTGAGGATACAGTGCATGGAGGTGGGGGGCTGAGCTTCATTCGACTCAGGACATTTTGCTGTAGTGTAATTTTATTTCTACCTGGACACCCCAAGTCTGAGCACAGGGACAGTGCTGAGTCTGGATCTCTGTACCATCCCCACTTTCCTTGCACAGTTCAGAACCCTCACTTAGGTCTTGGGTGTCTTGCCTGGGAGTGGAGAATGAGGCTGGGAGGAGGGAGAGGACGGTTCGGTTCCCAGGGCAAGCCCTGCCAAGTGTTCCAGGAAGCGGTCTTCGGAAGAAGCCAAGTCGCACAGAGCCGGCTCCCCGGCTGCCCATCCCAGACCAAGGAAAGCAAACACGGGCAGCGGGATGCAGTTGAAAGAAAGAAACTTCAGCAAGTGAGGGTGCCTGAGGCCAGGGCCTCCAGGAAAGAAACATCACGCGCAAAACGTGGCACAGGGCCGCCGCCCCTGCTGGGCCGCCCGCTGAGCGCGTTCTTTCCCTCTCAACAGCTGTTCCAGGCCCCTGCCTTGGGCTCTTGCCTCCAGCCCACCCGCCTTGCTCCCCACAAGTCCAGGCCCAAGGACCCCCCAACAAAGGGAGAAGGCCAGAGGCAGGCGGGCCAGAGCCAGTTGAGGCAGTGTGAGTGACTACAGAGAACCTCTCTGAAGTGTCCCTCCCAGCTGCCCCTCTAGGGAGGGACTGCTGCCCCTCACTGCCCTGATGTCCCCGGGGACCTCTTCAGGACACAAGGCACAGTTATTTCCGGCCTCAGAGATCAGCACTCTTCCTCAAGAGGTAGGGAATGCAGGCATGAGAGACAGCTGGGATGTCCAGGCTCTGAGAGACCCCAAAAAGGGCATGAGCTGCTGAGCTGACAGGAAGTAAAAATGGCAGAGCAGCTGGCCTTCTCAGATTCCCCACGTCAGCTCCCCCCTTTTCTCTGGGAGCCCCCCCCCCCGCTGCCCTGGCTCCCAGATCCATTTATGGACCTGTGAGGGGAAGGGGCTGTCAGCTCTGGCATTGGGTTCTCAGCCCTGGCTATGCCCAGAGACAGAACTTGGGGACCCTCTCTGGAGACAGAATAGTTGGCCAGCCAAGGAGACCACTGAGTCTGCTTGGGGGCTCCAGGACAGAGGGAGCTGGCAGGCAAGATGCACTGGGTACTGGTCAACATGGACTTGGCAGCCTCTCATGGCTCCCCTCATTGGATCCTCTTCCCCACCCAAGTCCTGCCTCACCAGGAGGATGTCCCCATTGTCCTTTCCTGCCCAGCTGTCTTCTTCCATCTCCCCTGGTTCTGACAGGTGGAGAATGGCAGGCTCAGCTGCTATGCCTGCTTGGCCTGGGACCCACTGGCAGGTACCACTGCCAATCTCATCCTCATCTCTCAGGCCCCCACCCTTCCAGGACACGGGGACACCGGGAGAGGCTGTTGTCCTTATTTGGGCCTGTTTGCTGCAGGGACACATGTGCCCCAGAGAGCAGACCCATCAGCACAGCCATACGCATAGGCATGTTGGCCATGGATGAGTAGCTGTTCCCAGCCCTGGCATGAATTTTCCTGTCCTGTCCTAAAGAGGGAGAGAATGTAGACACTGCCTAACAGGCTCCAGCTAGGCACTCTAAGACCCCAAAAAGAGGACAAAGAGGGGAGTAGAGAGGTCAGCTCAGGCTTGCCCAGAGTTCTTTTCTGCTTATGAGTTACTCCTGCAGCTTCAAAGCTCCTCACCCTAGGTTTGGGTACAGCCTTCAGGGGCCCACCTCTTCTCCAGTTGCTAGGGTGGCCCTGACTGCCCATGACCTTCATTTCACCTTATACCTTCCTGCCCTTGGGAAGCAGAGGACCCCAGCCATGGATGACCCTCGGTATCCAGACTCTTCAGGCAGCCAGCCATTGCTATGCTCTGGCCCATCTGGCCCTGGTGCCTCCACCATGATGGGGCCAGATTTGCCAGATAGCGAATGACAAATGAAGTCTTTTCTCACTTGCCAACTACTGGATGATAGGGCTGACACAGGTTAGGACTGAGCCACAGAAGGTTTTAAGTTGAAGCTGGTCCAGGATGGTGAGGCAGGACATCCACCATCGAAAGTGTCCAGAGGCTGTGCTGTCCAGTGGTGCTCTGTGGGACTCCTGGAGGGCAGATGGAGTAAACTGACTGCTTTGCAACTGGAGGTCTTTGCTTTCACTCTCTCTCTCACTAACCCTGCACAGCCAGAGAAACCAGCCCTACTCCATGTTTTTCCCCCCATAGTATCAGGATGAGTGAGAGGGCTGGTAACAACCAGGCTGTCCCCACCTCACCCCAAGAGGTGGGCAAGAATGGGTACCAAGGCAAGCAAGGGGAAGCATATGACGTCAGCTAGCATCAACATGTCTGCCCCTGAGCTTCTAGAAATGTTCGGTCTCACTGGAAGGACATGTCCCCTGAGGTGACACTCTGTCTGGTATTCCATATGACTAGAGATGTCATAGGCGGTGGGTGCTCTTTCTGGGGAACTGGGTGAAGCTGACACTCAGAGCATAGAGATAGCCAGACCCTGAGCAATAGGGCACCAGGCAGGAGGGATCTTGGGAACTTTGAAGACTCCGGACCCTAGGATGCACATCTTCAGAACAGGCCTGCTCAGCCAAAGCTGTCCCAAGAATGTTCCAGGGACCCACACCTGGCTATACCTACTGCATCCTTCCATTGGGAACAAGGGACCAACTGATCTCCCTAAATTAATGAAGGACAAGGGGCCTAGCACCCTACCTGGGGCCTGAAGTTTTGGGCAAGGCTACTTGGTTGCCTAAGCTCCTGTAGGCCCCAGGGACCCCGAGATGTCTGCTTCCCACTGTCCCCTGCCAGGAAGTGAACTCTCTGCCAGAGATGCCCAGGTTGAGAGCCTGTCCTGGAGGCTGCTGAAACAGTTCACCGTGTCAGCAAGGTATCCAAAACAAGCACACTAGACCTGTTTCGGATCCAGATTTGTGCCTGCAAAGCCGAGTCAATAAGACCTTATTGGAAATGTACAGGGGCCTGAGGGTGAGGCAGAAGAGCCCCCAAGAATAAAAAAAAAAAAAAAGGCTCATGCTCTGACTGCTGTGCGTGCAGAAACTCTTTGCACAGTTAGCCTTTCCATGGGGCTCTGAGCCGCGAGAGAAGAGCAGGGTGGTTCTAGAGAATTTGGGTTGGGACAGAGGGTCCTGGAAGTCCAAGCAGACAGCTAATGCTGGCAGATGTTGGTGAAGGAGCTCTGGCCAAGGGGCGGCTGAGTTGGCGGTGGGGCTGTGGGGTCCTAGCCAGGGTGGCAGAGCGGATGGGTGGGCCGGGGCTCAGAGTGATAAATGGCTTCCCTCAGAGATGAGCAGCTCTGCCAGAGCCTTCGGCCTTGGAATTCAGTCTTGTTGACCCTGAGGCCCAATGGGGGCCTTTACAACAGGGAAGCTTTGTGGATGGACAGTGCGGTGATTTAACGGGTGTTGCTGGTGGTGGGTTTGTACGTGAAGAACTGGTATGGGAGCACAAGAGGCTTCCAGGGGCCCCTGCCAGGCTAGGGTAGGAAACCCAGCTTTGAGGAACAAACAAGCTTCAGGCTGGAAGCCTGGGGTCTTGTAGACCTGGGAGGTCTAAGCTCCAAGCGTACAGTGGAGCCCTGGCCCTGTGTTGAGCCTAGTGAACCAGTAAACAGAGCTCTGCTGGGTTTTTTGCTGCCTCCAACCCTGTGGGGTCCTGCCTGAGGGTGAAGGGCAAGCAAGTGGCTTCTTCTTGATGGCTGGTGTTGTGCAGAGATCTCTCTCTGCTTCTATCCCCTGAGTCCTTGAAGACACGGGACCTAGAAGGCATCTATAGCAGTTTGGTGGGTATACTAACCATCAAATGTGCCTACCCCAAACCCTTAGCCCTCACCACATCTCTGGTCTTCATGGCCCAGTGTGCTATGTGACCTTTTACACTATGTCCAGGGTAAGCTAGGGGACAGATTATGCTTCCTTCAGCATATTGAGGGTGAGGTGTCCCCCTTTCCCACCCTCTCCAGTATTCCTCCCAGTCCTTCTGGCTCTGGGGCCCGTCCCATATTGGTCTCGGCCACTCTCCTACTTGGCTCAGAACTACAAAAGGGCCTAGGGAAACCATGCCATTGTTCTCACTGCTGTAGTAGAGGAGGGTCTGCAGTAGCTTCTCTCTCCACCAGTGCCAGGGGGCAGAGCCCCAGGTGTCACAGGCACAAGGAGACCTGGACACGTGGAAGGTAGGCTACTGGTGGCTGGGGGTGAGTTGTGAAGCCCCTTTCATCAAGGCCTGTGGCTCTCTCCGGGGCTTTGGTTTGCACTCATCTCCACACAGAACCCATGGAAACGGAAAGGAAGGAGGCCTGGTATTGGGCGGCCACAGTGGTTTGGGTAGGCTGCCCGCCTGTGTCTTTGGCTCCATGGGACCCTTTGCACTGCTGGGCCAGGGAGGAAGCAGGCTGGGCCTGCCATGGAACCTCTTGGACCTCACAGGGCCTGCGGCTCTCTAATTACTCTTTCTAAGAAATCCCTCAAAGTCTTTTCTCAGGAAGGCAAGGCCTAGGAAGAGTGGGCCAGGGGCCTCTTCCAGGCCACTGATGTGTGAACAGGTTGGATTTGGGGAATGCAGAGAGGCCTTCAGCTTGGCATAGGGTTCAGAAACTATCTCCTCCAGAAATGTGTTTTCTGGGACCCCACATTACAGATCTTGGCCACTGGTACCCCAAATTCCTCCTCCACAGTGGCTTCTTTCCCTCCCTCCCTTACAGGACCCGCCCTGTCTGGGTGGGCCACAGGGCTTGAGCAGCCTGGCTGGTATTAAGGGAAGAGGAAAAAGTGACGGGTGGGCGGGCAGGAGACAGAGCCGCCACATGTCCGTGGTGCCCACACACACGTGTTTACCCACCAGAGCCTTGCTGGCCTGCAGGGCCAGTGGAAAGCATGAGTTGGGCTGAGCAGAGCAGCCCCCATCCCAGTCTGGTGCAGGCATGGAGCCCTGGAGCTTGCCTGGTAGTCTTTGTGTGGCCTCAGTGAGGGCAGGACAGTACCCTAAGACCTGAGCAGGGTGGGGGGCTAGGCCTGGAGCTTTGGGGAGCCCCAGAAGACAAAGAGACAACCTTGCTCAGACTTCCATTAATAGTCCATATCCTTTACCCCTGGCCTAGGGCCACCCACCTTTGGCAAGGGATGTTTGAGGTTTAAGGACTCATGGTGGGGGGCGGGGGGGGGGGGGGATGTCAGGAGTGAAAGGCAGGGCAGACTTCCCCTCCTGTGGGCCACCAGGAACACCCATCTTCAAGGGCAACTCACAGGAGTTCTGGCCTCCTTACCCAAAGGCCCTTGCAGTTTGGAGACCCAGATCATATGGCAGTGCAGAATTGGAGGTGGGATGCAGAAGTAAGTACTAAGGCCTGGGCTAAAGCCTGTTGGTGCTATACCAGCCCCTGGAAGAAAGGAATCGGCTGCCGTGGACTGGGGAATAGTCACCTATCCATGATAAAGATGGAGAGAGCGCAGCTGGCCTTCCTTAGGAGTGAGGCAGTAATGGCTGCAGGGAGCTTGAAGTTCTATGTGGTGATATTGTGTTCCCCAAAATATTGTGCACCCTAATAAACTTATCTGGGGTCAGAGAACAGAACAGCCACTAGATATAGAGGCCAGAAAATGGTGGCACACACGCCTTTAATCCTAGCATTATAGAGGCTGAGATCTGCCTGGATCTCTGTGAGTTCAAGGCCACACTGGAAACAGCCAGGCGTGGTAACAAGAGCCTTTAATCCTAGGAAGTGATAGCAGGAAGCAGAAAGGTATTTAAGGCGTGAGGATGAGGAACTAGAGCTGGTTAAGCTTTTAGGCTTTTGAGCAGCAGTTCAGCTGAGATCCATTTGGATAAGGACAGAGGCTTCCAGTCCGAGGAAACAGGATCAGCTGAGGAATTGTGAGGTGAGGAAGCTGTAGCTTGTTCTGCTTTTCTGATCTTCCAGCGTTGACCCCAGTACCTGGCTCCAGGTTTGATTTTACTAATAAGAACTTTTAAGATTCATGCTACAGTTCTATATACTGGGTACAGGGCACAGGGCAAGAGGGAGCTGTGCCCCAACCCTGGGAGAGTCTTGTGTAGCACTTCCTGCCTCCAGGCCTTGTGAGCTTCCCACATAGCCTTAGCAATTGCCCATAGGGAGGGCCCCAGGATCAGCTCTCCCTGCAGAACTGTGTTCTTGCCTCTGCCGTGGCTGTTGGGAAAGGCAGTTTTCATGTTGTCCCCCGGCCCTGCAGCCCTCACCTAGGCATCTCCAAGTCCTCTCTTTGATCTTGGTCTGTGTCTTCATGGCAGGATAGCCAGGGCCATCGAAGTCCCCAACACCACCTGAAGTCCCAGTATGTGTTGTTTCTGGGTGTCCCCACCTTGCATCTGGTCACCTGTGTTCTCCTAACACTGCAGTATGGGCTCAGATGTCTTTGGTAAAGGCAGGCATCTTGACCCGCGTTGGGCCCAATATCCCCTTCCTCTCCGGTCCTGTGTCCTATAGGAGCTTCACTAGGGGCCTTGGTGGTTTCTGATGAGGGGCCTACTGTGAACAGACCCACCTCCTAGGGGTACTGTGGACAGACCCACCTCCTAGGGGTACTGTGAACAGACCCACCTCCTAGGGGTACTGTGGACAGACCCACCTCCTAGGGGTACTGTGAACAGACCCACCTCCTAGGGGTACTGTGGACAGACTTACCTCCTAGGGGTACTGTGGACAGACCCACCTCCTAGGGGTACTGTGAACAGACCCACCTCCTAGGGGTACTGTGGACAGACCCACCTCCTAGGGGTACTGTGAACAGACCCACCTCCTAGGGGTACTGTGAACAGACCCACCTCCTAGGGGTACTGTGGACAGACCCACCTCCTAGGGGTACTGTGGACAGACCCACCTCCTAGGGGTACTGTGGACAGACCCACCTCGTAGGGGTACTGTGAACAGATCCACCTCCTAGGGGTACTGTGGACAGACCCACCTCCTAGGGGTACTGTGGAAGACCCACCTCCTAGGGGTACTGTGAACAGACTCACCTCCTAGGGGTACTGTGGACAGACCCACCTCCTAGGGGTACTGTGGACAGACCCACCTCCTAGGGGTACTGTGGACAGACCCACCTCCTAGGGGTACTGTGCACAGACCCACCTCCTAGGGGTACTGTGGACAGACCCACCTCCTAGGGGTACTGTGCACAGACCCACCTCCTAGGGGTACTGTGGACAGACCCACCTCCTAGGGATACTGTGGACAGACCCACCTCCTAGGGGTACTGTGGACAGACCCACCTCCTAGGGGTACTGTGGACAGACCCACCTCCTAGGGGTACTGTGAACAGACCCACCTCCTAGGGGTACTGTGGACAGACCCACCTCCTAGGGGTACTGTGGACAGACCCACCTCCTAGGGGTACTGTGGACAGATCCACCTCCTAAGGGTACTGTGAACAGATCCACCTCCTAGGGGTACTGTGGACAGACCCACCTCCTAGGGGTACTGTGGACAGACCCACCTCCTAGGGGTACTGTGAACAGACTTACCTCCTAGGAGTACTGTGGACAGACCCACCTCCTAGGGGTACTGTGAACAGACTTACCTACTAGGGGTACTGTGGACAGACTTACCTCCTAGGGGTACTGTGAATAGACCCACCTCCTAGGGGTACTGTGGACAGACTTACCTCCTAGGGGTACTGTGGACAGACTTACCTCCTAGGGGTACTGTGGACAGACCCACCTCCTAGGGGTACTGTGAACAGACTTACCTCCTAGGAGTACTGTGGACAGACCCACCTCCTAGGGGTACTGTGAACAGACTTACCTCCTAGGGGTACTGTGGACAGACTTACCTCCTAGGGGTACTGTGAATAGACCCACCTCCTAGGGGTACTGTGGACAGACCCACCTCCTAGGGGTACTGTGGACAGACTTACCTCCTAGGGGTACTGTGGACAGACCCACCTCCTAGGGGTACTGTGGACAGACCCACCTCCTAGGGGTACTGTGCACAGACCCACCTCCTAGGGGTACTGTGGACAGACCCACCTCCTAGGGGTACTGTGGACAGACCCACCTCCTAGGGGTACTGTGGACAGACCCACCTCCTAGGGGTACTGTGGACAGACCCACCTCCTAGGGGTACTGTGGAACAGACCCACCTCCTAGGAGTACTGTGGACAGACCCACCTCCTAGGGGTATTGTAGAACAGACCCACCTCCTAGGGGTACTGTGGACAGACCCACCTCCTAGGGGTATTGTAGAACAGACCCACCTCCTAGGGGTACTGTGAACAGACCCACTTCCTAGGGGTACTGTGGAACAGACCCACCTCCTAGGGGTACTGTGGAACAGATCTACTTCCTAGGGTTCACCAGAGTCTCTAGAAGAGGTTGATAACAACACAAGGAACCTGGCATCGTGAACACTTTGAGAGGTGACTCAAATATCTGTCATGACCCATGAGTGGAGGGACCCTCATGAGAAGGCAAGTGAAGGGAATGGAGGCCTAGAATGCAGAATGGGCCAAGATAGATGGAGAGGAGAGGAAAGACTGGGCCGCTGTGAGCCTCTACTCCTCAGGAATGTGGGGAATGTTGTTCTGGTCACAGAAGCCCTTGGGGTGATAAAGGAGTGGGCCTAAGGACTTCGGGGCTGCCTACCTGAGGTTTCAGGGCCTGTGTCCAGTGAGTCTCCCAGCCTTGGGGATGCCACATGTCTGCAAGATCACCAGAGAGGGTAGAAGTCTAGGTACTCATGGCTTCACTCAGGACCTGGGTTAGAGTCTTCCCTGGGATAGATGAGAAAGACCTACTGCCACCACCCATAGCCCAATATCTCCACTGGAGCCTATCTAGAGGCACTTCAGGTTCTAAAAATAACC
Organism: Peromyscus maniculatus bairdii; assembly: GCF_049852395.1. NCBI lineage: Eukaryota > Metazoa > Chordata > Mammalia > Rodentia > Cricetidae > Peromyscus > Peromyscus maniculatus. Next base: position 153,044,734 of record NC_134852.1, read on the forward strand.
CCTAAAATTCACTCCCAGGCTTCCTGTGATAGGGAAGGCCTTAGCTAAGGTTGAAGGCTACTTGATGGGAGGCTGCTGGTCGGAGTGGCTAAGCTACTCAGCACTTTAGGAGCAGCAAGGAAGGGGCTGTGTTGATGATGGAGGGACATTAGGACCCAAGGCTGGCCACGGTCCCTCCTGACCAGGTACAAGCTCAGAGCTGGAAAGGTATCCCTAGCTTTGGTCTCCAGGACTCCTCTCAAAGTCCAGAAGGCAAGGGACGGCTACATGGTCAGGCAGGGGGTCACTACTATACAGCCTGAGCCCATGTTACTGGCAGCCTTGGCAAGGAAGTAAGAGCTTGAGTGGCAGGATCTAGAGATAAGGTTCTGGAGTGGCTCAGAGGACACCAGGTCTGGGTAAGGCTGTGGCTGTGTGGAGAAGTGATCAGGCCAGGTACTTGCAGAGCTTGGCAAACTGGTGGAAGGACATATCCTGGTTACTTCTTAACCTCCAGGGTCCCGATGTTGGGTCTTCCCTTTAATGAATGTCTGCCCATTGGCATGGAGCTGACACCCTGACAGTATCTGCTGCTCAATCAGGAGCAGGCCTCATTCCTAAGCCTCATGTTTTTCTTTGCCTGTTTTGAGGGTGCTGGGGGGGGGGGGTTAAACCAGAGCTTCTAGCATGGTAGATAAGTACCCATTAGGGAGGTGCACCTCACTCCCTATGAGATGAGTATACATGTAGACATGTCCTACTTGAGTGGGACATGTCCCCCAAGGTAGGCTAGTCTTCAAGACCTTGTGTGTTTGCAGTTGTCTTGGGTCCAGGGCAAGGAGAGGCCCTGGCAGGTGGAGTCCACTGGCCTCAGCCAACACTGAAGCTGGAATATATGGTGTTGGCTGTGACATGAGCCATCTTGGCTCATGAACAGTTTCTGCATCTGGGACCATGTGGGTGGCTGCCTTCTTAGGAATAGGTGCTCTGATTCTAGTCCTAGCAAGATTTTTCTCAGGTGGGTCCATCATCCCCTTCCTTGCTGGCTCTGTGTCCTATAATTTTGTAGGAGCCTCCTTTTGGGCCACAGAAGAAAAGTGACTCGTGGTCAGGAATATTCATGGGGCAGCAGAAGTGGTACAGAGCAGGTCTTTGGTGGGGATGGTGGCTGATAGGGCAAGAGGAACTTGGTATCATGAACATATTGAGAGATGGTGATCCAGATGGTGGCTCAGGATCCTTCCTTCTGGGATACTCTGGGGCTTGCTATGCCTGCCGAGCCTTTGAACCTCTGGGCTCTCTAAAAACCCACAGATACCACCTCCTCCAAGATTATGAGTCATTAGGACCAGGGACTCATATATGACCCTCACTGGTGGTCCCTTGTTCCTTCTAGCACTTTGTGACAGAGGAGGATGGTGAGCTGAGCTGGTCAACCAGCTTCTTAGCCATGGGAGCCTGTGCAAGGACCAAGAGTCACCATAGATTAGCAGTAATGGGCAATGTTGAGGGTCCCTTAGTCTCCTGGCTAGAGTAGTAGGAGAAGGACCACTTCCGAGCCCCAGAGGCCACATGACCTCCATGTCAGCATGCTGGATTCTTCCTGGGGCAGTACATGATTGAAATCTTGTTCCTGGGGTGGTCTTGCTTTGGTCACTGCCTATCACTGAGTGTGGAACAAAATCTTACAGGGTTATGGAAGCCCTCTCTCAGGCTTCTCTTTTGCTGTGGGCACAACCCTGTTCCTCCTTGCTCCTTCTTCCTTCTGCATGGGACTGCAGCTAAAGCAACAACCATGCCCCTAGCCTGCTCACCTTCCACTGCAGACTAGGCCACGTCAACATTGTGCAGCATCAGTCCTTGCTTACTGGACCCTGACTACAAGAAAGATAGGACCACTGCCTTTGTTGGGTCCCCAAACAGGCCCCAAGCAATCTTTCCCAGAATTCTTTCTGTCCCAGCCCCCTGCTCAGCCTGGGCCTTCTGACTAGCTCCAAGCTGCTCACAGCAGGGCAGGCGAACCTTAGCTTGACCCGGGATTCCAGGCTCGGGGCTGGCCACCGGCTGCAGAGATAAATCCAGGAAGTCTCCCCCAGGCTTGGCCCCAGCCAGACCCCTGTGGTGGGCAGGCAAGGGAAAGGAGAGACCCCAGAGGCTTGTTTGCTGTCCCAGCTGGGCTGGTTGCACAGCCCCCTTCCTCTTGTCCTGGCTCTGGCCCCATCAGATCTGAGAACACGGACATCCTTCCATGGGGACCGTTAGCACTCTGGCCCGGAGAGAAGGGACATGGAGGGACAGAGATTCTCTCCTGACAAGGGGATGTGGCTTCCAACTCCAGCTCTTCATTGAGGATTCCTGGGACAGTGTGGGCTCCAGGGTGTGATCCCAGCCCTCCTCAGCTTGCCTGAGGCTTGCTCACTTGAACCCACAGTCTCCATCACTGGATGTTTTGATTCTTGTGTGTGTGTGTGGGGGGGACATTTAGCTTTTTCCTTTGAGAGTGATGGAACCCTCCTCCCCAGAAGGGGACAGGATAACCCCAACCTGGATATAGAGAGCCTCATTTGTGCTTCCCTACACCTTCAGGGTCCCTTCCACATCTATCAAGAGCCCCTGTGTCCCTCATGATGGATTGGAGAACTCTGTGGTGTCACAGCGTCTATGATATGCACCTCACTAGCACAAATGCCCATGGTATCCATCCAGACATGGTTCTTTATCCTTGGTCTGCCTGCGATTCACTGTCTAGTTACACTAGCAGCCATCTTACAGTGGCTTCCTAGGTGTGGAAGCTATTCCCCAAGCTCTTGGAATCTGGAGGTTATGTCTTCCTCATAGGGCGAGAGGCCCTAAAGACCAGGAGATAGGGGAAACTGAACCAGCAGGCTGCCAAGAAGGTTGGGGTTCCTTTTTTCTAGCAGCTTGCAATCAGTGGTGGATTTATAGCCATGCTGGGGGCTGCTGCTGCCTGAGGGGATGTCATTTCCCGAGAGGCACAGCCCAGCCCTCTACTAGAGCCTTAACTTTAGGGGCCCTGCCCCTAAAGGGCCCTGGTATAGCACCCTGTAACCCCCAAACCTTTAACAAATGTGACTTCTCAGGGTAGGACTGGTGAACGGCCAGGGACTCTGAAATAGCTGGAAGGTTAACGAGAGGCCAGATTAGGGAAGCCTGGAAGGGATGGGCCCAGGACTTGAGGGGTATGACCAGCTAGGATGAGAGTCCCATGTAAGACAGAGCAAAAGGCGACAGGGGTGGTGATCCACACCTCCTCTGAAGAGACCCTAGGAAGCTGAATACACGTGGAAATGCCTGATGTCTCCAGGGCCCCTAGAGGACCTGAGGAGAAGCAAGAGTACCATGTTTGAGGGCAGTGAGCATGGGCTGGGGGCACTTCCCACCCGTAACCCCCCAGGAACCCCACCTCAGTCGCCAAATGGATGTCATGATGACCACTGACCTCACGGGGGCGCAAGAGACAACAAAATTTTAGCCAGTTTGAAGGTGAAGCCCAACTGTGGTCAGAGCCTCCAGAGCTGAGCCTGCCTAACAGGGTTTCCCCCACCTCTGCCAAAGACCCCACTCCCGGGTAGCTTCCTGATAGGCATCCTACCTCTGATGTTCTCTGGCCTCTAGCTTCCTTCAGCCCACTCCCCTTCTCCCTTCCTTCCCCTGGTCTTCCTCGGGTCTCTCTCCCACCCACCTCCTCTCCTCTGTCTTTCCCCTTCCTGCTTCTCAGGGGCCAGGCAGTGGAAGAGGATGCTGTTCTGCCTACCCTAGGTGTACACAGTGACCACCCCACCACCTCAGTCCCCCAGAGAGGCAGGCCCAGCCTCTCTGTGCAGTTACAGAGCTGCAGGGCTGGCGTTGGGCTCAGCGAGGGAAGGATGATGGCTGAAGCTCTAATGACCTTAGGTAAGGGACTGCAAAGGGAAGCGGCCGCCCTGGGACAGCCTGGGAGGGGGCGTGGCCTGAGAGAGGATGGGAGGAGATAGAGCTGGGCCAAGGCTCCGGATAGGGGCTCTGGACCGAGAGCTGGGTGGTAAGATACCTGATAGCAGAGGGAGGGGCTGGTGGGGTGGGGACAGGAAGACTGGCGGGATTCCAAGCAGGGATGTTTCTGGGGAGGGTGGGGGAAGGGAGGCCCGGCTTTAGTCAGGAGCAGAGTGGGGGTGCCACTCCTAGGTTAACAGGGTACTGGCTTTGTTTGGGGGTCTTGAGAGAGGTCGAGGGAAGTTGTCCAGGGTCAGCTAGGGAGCTACTCTTTGGTGTGGGCTGGTGGATGAAAGGAACAGAGAGCGGAGAGGCAGAGAAGATTTCTGAGTGAAAGCACCCGAGGTAGGAGCTGTTTGGGAAGGTGGAAGTCACTCCTGGACCTCATTCCTCCCAGGAGAGTTCCGAAGCATACCCCGTGGCCTGTCCTTTCCAGGGCTGCTCACCACCACTGCTGGATGTGTCCCTGACCTTTGTCTATCCTTCCCCATGTCCCCAGGCCGATGCCTCTTCCTCCCAGCATTGGCTGCACTCTAGGCTGAGGTGACAGTCCCAAGTGGCCTCCCAGGAGGCTGTGAGCACACTTGGTTGGAGGACAACTGGCTTCTTCTTTCTTCCAGAGTAGATTCTGGGTAGAGGGCAGAGTGGGGAAATCACTAGGGGTGAGGAATCCAGGGTGAACTGCCTGCCCATGTCCCAACGTGGCTGAATGGAGAGGTCCGCACAAAGCTCCTCAAATTTGGGGTTCCTGGGGCAGGACTCCTTTTTCCAGATATATGGAGCCATGGAAGTTTGTACAGTCAGATCAGGAGCAGGGAGGCCAATTGGAGGAAGTTGAGAGGCCAGGAAGGTCCAGCTTGTCTAGGAAAGCCCACACTTGCCCTTTGTGCTGGCTTTCCTCTGTAGGGTAATTGTGACAGGGGGAAACTGAGGTTGCAGGACCCTAGTGGCCGCTGCTCTCTTATATGTCCTTCCTCTCTCAAACCTCAGTTTCCCCTTGTGTTCTCAGCTCCTGGCCAGCCAAGCAGGAAGTCCTGTAATCTTAGCACAGCAGAGAACTGAGGCAGCTTCTCTGGGAGACGGGGACTGAGGCAGGGACCAAGAGAGGGGTCACAGACAAATGGGTTCCTCTGGCTTCCGGATCTCTCATGTGACTCTTTTTGAGACTGGTAGCTTGGGTCTGGCTCCAGCACAGCCCAGGCCTTGATCTTTCCGGTCTCATCTCTTCTGCATGGAGGAGAGTTGGTAGAGCCTGGAGGTGGCAGAGAAGCCCCAGGGAACTAGGAGAAAAGGGAAGGCCCAAGACCAGGGGGCCAAGCCACACATGGAGGATGTGGGGGACAGAGAGATCCCATGGATAGACTGGCTCACAGGCTTGGTGGGCTTTCCAGCTGGCTATAAGGCCCGTGGACAAGAAGCAGACCTTTATGTTTGAAAGAGCCCCAAATGTCACTTTATCCAATTTGTTTTTTAGCCTCTGCTTCCTAGTGTGTGTAGGCCTTCATCTTTGCCGGGGAGCCAGGGTTCTGGCTAACTCCAGCAAGGGCAATGGGAGGGGGGCTTGTAGCCCCTCACTAGAGCTGTGTGAGAGTGGGAGCCTGTGTGCAGCCACCTGCCCATGTCTATCACTTAATCTCCTGCCCAGCCTGCTGCCTGGTTCCAGCAGGCCGTGAGGGTAGGGTGGGCGTGAACAAGTCCTCCAAGGGTCTTTTGTCTACTTAACTCCTCGAGGCTGGGGCTGGGGCCAGGCCACGTGTTGGTGGGCTGTGTGTGTCGGGTGTAGGGAAGGTCTGTGGGTTGGGGGAAGGGGTGGTGAGGGTAGTCCTGTGCTGTTTGCTATTTGCTAACTGGGCCACTTCAGACACTTCTTAGACTTATTAAATGGACAAATCTTTGTCCTTTCTGACAGGGTTTGGTTTGTAGAGGCACTTGGAGCTAGAAGTGAGGAGGCACAGGTGATGGAGAGGCCTGAGAAGGGAGAGGCCCCAGGTGGGGGAGGTGAGCCGTGAAGATGGCTACATCAGGGCCAGAGGAGCCAGGAGTTTTTTAAACCCACAACTCAAGGCCCTGAGGCAATTGTGAAATCAGCAAGGCATGGAGCACTAGGCCACTTGGGTACCCAAAGGGTGCCACCAAGGCAGCATGTTGTCCTCAGGCCTCCCTGGGGGCCCTGCTGTGTGAAAGCACAAGCCTGAAGCTCCACGCCTCTGTGTTTTCAGTCAAGGCCTCCACAGTGAGGTGCTGGCTCCAGGACCTGGGGGCTTCTCAGCCTCCAGAAATCTGCTGTTTCCTTGGTGTTCCTAGACTTTTACAGCCCTCTCCTAGGGCTCTCCTGAGATACCCAACACTCCTGAGAGGTGGCGTGCCTATCTTTCCAGAAACAGTGGGGGAACTGAGGCCCTCCTTTGCTTACTGTCCACAGGAGTTGGGCATGCTGAAGTCAAGTATGGTGTGCAGTGGTGATCACCCACAGTGGGACCAGCATGAAAGAACACGCAGAACACACCCAGGAGAACAAGCAAGGTGCCTTGACCAGCGTCTGGAAGGACTGGTGAGTGTTCCCACTGCATCACACAACAAGTACCTGTCCTTACAGCTAAAGACCTCTGTACACCGTGTGTCCCCAGAGCAGCCCTCCCAATGGAGAGCTGGGCCCTAGCTCATGAGAACCCACCGAAATCAAGGTAATGTGGCTAGTGTCAGCCCAGAATCTGGTGAGAGAAAGTCCATCCTTCACTTCCCGATGTCCATTCAAGTCTCCTCATTCCACATATTGCCATCATAGTCCAGGCCACACCTTCCATTCTACATCACAGTCAGTTCTTCAGATGCCATGGCCGACAGTGCCATTTCCACACACCGTGCTCACTCACACTCCTCACTTATATTTTCCAACCCCCATCCTCCTCCATTCTTTCTGCACTCTCCAGTTCTCCATAGCAGTTTCCATCCTCTTTCCCATGTTTTCCATCTCCAACTTCCGCCTCTCATTTCCCATTCTGCATGCTCCTCTCTTCACTTTTCATTCTCCATTCCCCATGTGTCACCCACTATTACTGTAATTAACGAGGCAATTCCACGTAATTTATCTGGTAATCAAGAGAGGTTTATTTCTGGGGTAACTTACAGCCAATAGGGGTTGGTTACAGATCCAGGAGAGATGAGGTACCATCCAGTGGAGAACTCTGGCTTGGTGTCCCACCCAGCTTCCAGGACCATGAGGTATCCAGAAGAGCCAAACCTCCATAAGGGGCTCCCTCTCAGCCATGCCCCAGGGGCAGGTCATAGGCAGGTGTGGCAGTTACCTGCTGCCACTCTAGGGACAGTGTTTCAAGGTCAAAGCTGGAACAGCTACCCACTACAGTCCCCCATGTGCTGTGTTCCACACACTATTGACAAACTCCAAAGTTCATTCTACACCCACACAGCTTTTTCCATTCTCTATTATTGATATTCCTCTTCCAGTCTCCACACCCCACTTTCTTCATTCTGCTTTTCATTTTCTGCTCTTCATACACCACACGTTACAGCCAATACGCCATGTTCTACTTTTCAGCTCTGGTCTTCATTTTCCATAGTGCTCACTCTAGTAACCAGTCTCCATTATCCACACTCTACCCTCCACCCCACATCCCACGCTCTAGTCTTCATCTTCTGTGTGCTGTATTCCATACACCATACTCCATTCTGAATTCTTCTGTCAGTTTTCACACTCATTACGCACTACACTCCATCCACTGTGTCAGTGCCTCCTTCTCAATACTCTGCTCTCCAATCCATTCTCCATCCTTCATGCTTTTGTATACTTCAACACATCATTGTCCATTCCTTGGACTCCCATACTTTCTTTATTCTTTGTGCATATCACATTTCCACTCACATTTTCATATTTTATATCTCGTTCCTTCTTTCCACCTCTCCATTTTTGTAATCCATCTCCCATCCCCATTCTCCTTGCACTCAATTTCCTATACTGTATTTTACACTACATTTTTGTATGTTTTGTTTATGTATTCTAAACTCCATATTTCCTTCCTCACTACCCATACAATTTCCTCTACATCAATTTATTTGTGTTTTTAAATTGTGTTTATTTAGTCTTATTGTGTGTAAATGCATATGTACCTGGATGTGCATGCCACAGCACACATGTGAAGGCCAGAGGGCAATTTTGTGGCATTCTCCTTACTTTATTCTCTAATCTTTCCAGGTTTCTCCTTCTCCATCCACCATTCTGCATATTCTGACTTCATTCGCCATGGCTCATATTCTGTTCTCTACCCCCTATATGGAGTATTAAATATTCCACATCCTATTCTCAATTCTCCACTCTACTTTCTTTACATACCAGTCTCTGTTCTCTGCTGTCCATAGTCTATTCTCAGTTCTATACTCCACACAACAACAGTCTACAAACTCTTTTTCCATTCCCTACACCACATTCCATTCTCCATACAAATCTTCTGTTCTCAATATTTACAATCCATTGTCAGTTACCAATATACTTATATCTATTGTCCATACACCATCCCCATCCATTTCATCATTATACTCAGTTTCCATAGTCCACGCTCCAAATGCCATCCTCCACACCCAATGTACACCACGCCATTTTTCCACATCCACTGTATGCTATGCCGTTCTCTACCCCATTCTCTAAATGCCACACTTCATAAAACACCTTTCACACTCTCCATATCTGCTTTATTTTACTATATTCTTGCATTCCTCATACTGCACAGAACTTATTTTCCATACTCCATCTTTCACACATCACATTTCACATGCCACTTTCTATTTCTGAAGCTGTACTTCATAAGCTGTACACACCATTCTTCAAAACTCACACTTCATTCTCCATACCCATATGCTATAATCTGTTCTCCAGCCTCTCCTTAATTCGTTCTCTGCTTGAAACAATTCTATATTCCCTATAACTCCACATGCCACACAGCAGACCTACTTCCACCCACCCCTCCTTCATACCTTATCTCTAGTCCCAGTGTTCTCCCCTACTTTCTCCATCTTTTCAACCCATATGCTCTGCCCAAACTTCCTACTTGACTCTATGCACTCAGTTCTCGGTAACAATCTCCATTCAGCATGCTGTATCCTCAGCTCCTACATTGTTCCCATGCTCTAGACATTGGTGTTTAGACTCTATTCTTTGTAACAGATGGCATCCCCCATGTTGCCACCTCAATTTCCCATTCTCTTCACCTAACGCACTACAGACATACACCATATTTGCTGTCCTTCTGCTATACTCTGCTTTTCACCTCGTCTTCCCTCCATTCTCCATTCCTTTCGATCCACATTTCATATTTCATTCCATATACTCTATTCTCCATAACTCATGCTTCTTCACTATCGTGCTCTCCTTCCATGATCCATTCACCTAACCCTACATTCTGTATCCATACTTCATCATACAAATACCACATCCTGTGCTTCATGCTTTTTTCACCATTATTCATCTCTTCTTCACTGTCCACAATCCATGCTGTCCCTGCATTTCGTCTTCATCCTACATGCTCTATTCCCTGTAACCCCCCATTCACCATTCTGCTCACTCCACACTCTCTTCCTACACATCATTCTGAGTACACCATATGATGTATCTCATGCTGTAGTCGCTGTGTTTTCACTTTCATTCTCAATTTTCCTCACTCTACACTCTGACCCCATCCTTCCTTCTTCATAGTCTAGTCTGCACACCTCCTGCTCCCTCATCATGTTCTAGTGAACACTTTCTGTTCTCCATCCACAGATTCTGTCCTCCATACCAAATTTTACACACTCTATTCTCCAAGCCTCGTGCTCTATTCAGCATGCTCTCCCCTCCATTATTCATCCACACAACTCCACATTATTCCCACACTTCATTCTACATACTTTATACCTCATTCTTCTTTCTCCATGTTTCCCCTCCACTATCCATTCTCTCAAACTATACTTCATTCTATGCTCTGCTCTACATTCTCACACTCCATTCATTTCTTCCTGTCTGTCTTCCATTCTCTCCACATCATATTCTGCTCTTGTACATCATTCCACATCAGGTTACAGGGAAGAGAATGGAAAACTGTAGTGAGAATATGTTGAATTCAGTGTATTATGGAGAACAGAGCATGTTGAAGTTAGTGTTGGGGTATGAGTTAAGGACATGTAGAACACTTAGGAGAGTGTGGTGAATAGAACATGATGTATGAGAATTCAAAAATGTAGAATGACATATGGAGTGTTGTAGCAGGAATCTTAAAAGTTCTTTTTAATAAAATCAAACCCGAGGCCAGTTATTGGGGTCCATGCTGGTAGATCAGAGAGACAGACCAAGCCACAGCTATTTCACCTCACCGGATCCTCAGCTGGTCTTGTCTCCTCAGACTGGAGGCTTCTGAGTCCTCATCCCAATGGCTCTCAGCTGAATTGCTGCTCAAAAGCCTGAATGCTTAACCAGCTAAAATCTTAACCAGCCAAATGCTTCTAGTTTCTGGTCCTCACGCCTTATATATCTTTCTACTTTCTACCACCACTCCCTGGGATTAAAGGCTGGCTTTCTGGGATTAAAGGTGTGTCACGATGCTTGGCTGTTTCCAATGTGGCCTTGAACTCACAGAGATCCAGAGGGATTTCTATCTCTGGAATGCTAGGATTAAAGGTGTGAGTGCCACCATTTTCTAGCCTTTGTATCTAGTGGCTGTCTGTTCTCTGACCCCAGATAAATTTATTAAGGTACACAATATTTTGGGGAACACAATACCACCACATCTCCTCTCTTTTTGTCTAAAATTAAAGAAAGCTTATAACTAATACAAGAAAAACTATCTAATAAGTATATACAATATATACAGACAAAAATTACATTAATGATGTCTAGTCCATTAACATTTGACAGATTCAGATAAAACTCCATTATATATATTAACAATGTCCAGTCCAGTAACATCTGATAAACTCAGACCAAAAAATTTTCATTACTTATCTTATTTAAAACAAGTAGTTCCTTTTTAAAAGTAGATTCCATAATCTCCCTTTTTATCTTATCATAGCCATATTTTCTCTTTTTTCTTTTCATAATAGATTCATTAGTCTACCTTTTGTCATTTTTATATCTTCTCCTCTTTCTTCAGTGTAGATTCAGTGATCTACTATTTATCCTATTATTTCTTTATCTTTTTTCTCAGAGTAGATTCGATGATCTATCTCATATCTATATTCTCTTTTTCTTTTTGCTTTCTAGGGGTGAAGATATCTTTAGGGAATCTTGAAAAGAAAATTTTGGGGTTAATCATCAAGTCCTGTATCGTTTGTCCAGTCTCTGCATAATAGGAAAGTTCAGGGTTTGTTTCAAATCCTTGTTTGAGTAGTCTGTCAGGCTGGATCATCTCAACTAGTCCTCTTGAAATTGTCCTGACCAGTTTGTAGTCCAAAGTCGATTTTTCCATGGTGTTAATCGGCTTAATGGCTTTATCATAGTCCATGTGGAATCATCATTGTAGGATCCTGTCATCTTTTTGAAGATTTCAAAGTCACTGTTAGGTACAGTCATGGTTTCCTGCAGACTTTTTTTTTTTTTTTTTTTTTTTTTTTTTTTTTTTTGCCTCCTCTGTGGTTTGGAGCAATCACACACAGTCTGATAAATTTCTGTCTCTCGGAACCATGAACGTTCTTCCCTAGAACAGAAAATCTTCACAACAATTTCTCCCCACCATTTGTCTTGCCAAACTTTTCCAAACTGACCTTTGCCGATGCTTTCTTGTAACACGATGGTCCTAGCAAGTCTTCTCTGAACCAGCAGCAGTAAACCCTTCGTCCCAGGTAGCAGCATCACCACAGTCACCAACATGATGAGAAGGAGCTGGCAACGTGGAGCAGTAGCCACTGCTTCCATGGTCCCACCACTGTTTGTGGTTCAGTCCGGGCCAAAGCTTCTCCCCAGCCTCCTAGGCTGGCCTCAAACTCGGGATCTTCCTGCCTCTGTCTCCTTCAGCAAATCCAACCGGCGTGCACCACCACAACCGGCTGAGTGTAGCTTGGGCCTGAGCTGGGGCTCACAAGGCCACAGGCAAACATCTTTTTCATGAATTTGTAACACGAACGTTGGGCGCCAGATGTAGCAGGAATCTTAAAAGTTCTTTTTAATAAAATCAAACCCGAGGCCAGTTATTGGGGTCCATGCTGGTAGATCAGAGAGACAGACCAAGCCACAGCTATCTCAGAGTGTAACAGAGTATGGAGTAAGGAGAGGGGAAAACAGAGAGGATTATGTGGTGAATGGAGCATGGGGTATGGAGACTAGAATATGCAGAATGAAGTCTAGAGTATTAGGTCAGGGGGCAGAGTGAGGAGAATGGAGAACAGAAATGAGCGTGAATGTGGAGAATAGACTACATACAATGACGCATGGAAAATCAGACATTCTATTTCCATGTCTTATGGTCCACTCACCAAGTCCTCACCTCTCTTCTCTGTTCCCTCATTCCATACTTTGTTTTCATATCCATGCCTCGCTTACATACTGTATTCTCCATAATCCATGTTCAATATGCAACTATTTCCACTCCATTCCCTAGTCTCTTCATTCCATACTCTGCTCTTTTACTGCCTACTTTATTGTACATAATCTATTCTCCACAGCTCACACTCCATCACCTACTTCTCCCCATCATTTCCCCCTTTTCCTTTCTGTTCCCATGCTCCATTCTATTCTGTACACGTCAGTCTCCCTACCTCACAGTCCATTCCCTCCATTCCCTCCTCATCCCCTCTGCATTTCACACTCCACACACACTCTGTCCTCTGACCTTCATACCACACACTCTGTTCCCAGGGTTCTCCAGCCTGCTCCGTCCTCTTCCCCTGTACTCCTCACTTCACAGTGTCCATTCTCCATGCCTCACACTCCTCCTTTCACAAGCTCACCTCCCATTCTCCTAACTCGACACACCCCCATGTATACTTCATTATACATGTCCTCTTCCATATAACTTGTCTTCCATTGATCATGCAGTTTCTTCCCTCCTCCTCCAACTCTGCCCTCTGTTCTCGTCTTAAAGACTTTATTCTACATAGTCTGTTCTCCATACTTTATTTTCCATTCACCATATTCTCCCTTCTAGTCCCCATCCTCCTGACCCTAATCTGTTCTCATACTTCATTCTTACATGGTCTGTCCTGTATGCCTTATGGTCCATTGACGATGTTCCCCCCTCTGCTCCCCGTTTTCCCTATGTCATACTCTTTTCCTTATACTCCACACTTCAACTTACATCGCAATGTCTACATCCCATGCTATTCACAATGTTATCCTCCTTGATTTCCATTTTCCTAACTCCACACTCTGTTTCCATGCCTCAACCTGCATACTCTGTTCTGCATACCTCATGTTCGACTCACCATTTTCTGCCTGGCTTTTGCCATGTCCTCAGTCCATACTCTAGTTTCCACACTGTCATGCTATAGCCGTGTTCTACCCCCTGTTCCCTATTCTCCATGCTTCAATCCCATACTTCACTCTCCATACCCTACTCTCCATAATATCATTCTTCTAGCATGTTCTCTCTTTGTTCTCCATTCTCCTCATCCTACAGTCCATAATAATTATAGTCTGCTGTCCATAATTCACACACTTTTACCGTCCTTCCCCCTCTATTCTTCATTCACCACCCTGCAGTCTGTTTCAGTACTTTCTGCATTTCTTCTTCTCCATACATCATACTGCATTCACTCTGTTCTCCCTTCCATTCCATTTATCCCCACTGTTCACTCTGTTTCCAAACTCGTTCTGCATACTGTACACTGCATACTTCATCCTCCATTCACCACATTCTCCCCCATTCTCCAGTGCCTGGCTCTATACTCTGTCTCCATACTTCTGTATATCTGTGTTTTTCAATACATTGTGCTCCGTTGACCATGGATTCACCCCCATTCTCTTCTCTCTGCCCTCTACTCCCACACTCCACATGTATTTCTACACATTCTATTTGCTATACCTCATGCTCCATTCACTGTGTTCTCCCTTTCATTCTCCATTCTCCTCACTGTTCTCATATCCAAAGCCTCTGCCTTCTGCGCCCCCCCCCCACCCATTGTTCCCATATGCCATACTTCATTATGCATGGTCTAGTCTTCATACCTCACACTCTGTTCACAGTGTTATCCACTCCATTTTCCATTCTCATCACTCCATATTCTGTTTCCACTCTTCTTTAAGCATAGTATATACCACATACTGAATACTCCATTCACCATGTTCTCCCATCCATTCTGTCTGCCTCACTTTATGTTCTGTTCTCTTACACTTTACTTCATTCTGTAGTTTCAATCCCCCATCCTTAGCACTAGTTACATAGTTGTCCCCTCTGTCCTCTACTTTCTTCACTATTCCCATACTCTACGCTTCACTCTATAAACTCCACACTCCAGACCTCTATTCTTCCTTCCATCCACCATCTTCTCACTCGGTATTCTGTACTTCATGCTACAAACCCCAACCTGCACACCTTATACTCCACTCACCATATTCTCCTCTATATATCCTTCATTCTCCTCATTCCATGCTGTATACTTCATTTTACATAGTCTATTCACAGTACTTCACTCTTGATTCACCAAGTTCTGCCCTTTGATCTCTAGTCTCACTCAGCACACTGTTCCCACACTGTGATTCATTCTACATTCCCTATTCTCTGTACCTCATGCTCCGTTCACAGCACTATCCCGCCCACTCTCCAGTCTCCTCACTTCACACTGTATTCTCATATTACACACTTCCTTCTCTAAAGTCTATTCTCTGCACGTCCTACTCCAGTCGCCACGCTTCTACCTTCTATCATTCATTCCCTTCAGTCTATCCTCTGTTCTCATACTCTGTACTCCATCACCATGTTATCCCCTCTTTTCCATTTTGTCTCATTCCACACTTTGTTCCCATACTTCATGCATGCTATATAAAGCATACCTCATACTTCATTCACCACATTATGCCCTGGTCTCCACTATCTCAGACTCTGTTGTTATACCCCATATACTATTCTACATATTCTAGTTGCCATACATAATGTACCATCATCACATTCTCCCCACTGTTCTGCGTGCCTTCACTCAATAGTCCACACTACACTTCTCATACTCCATTCTTTATAACTCATACTCATTTCACCACGTTTCTCCCATATTCCCTTCTCCTCACTCCACAATCTGTTCTCATAATCTATACTTCATCTACAAATTCTTTTCCCCATATCTACCCTCCATTCACCATGTTCTCCCCTCCTTTCCTCATTCCATTCATTCAGTGCTTTCATACATGATATTTCATTCTGCACACTCAAATCTACATACCTGATCCTTCATTCACCATGTTCTCCCATTGGAGATCCTTCTGTGTGCTCTGTTCTCTGTACCTCATGATCCATTCACCATGTTATCCCTCTTATTCTCCATCATCTCCACTCCACATTCTGTTCCCAACTCCATACTTCAGTATACAATGTCTGCTTTTCTACAGTCCATTCACCAAGTTCTCCCCTCTATTTTCTTCACTCCATAGCCCGTTCACATACTTCTTTCTACTTACTCTGTTCTTCATCTATCATATTGGCATGATTCATCATTCTCCTCACTCATCCTCTGTTCAGATTCTCCATACATAATTCTATATATTCCATCCTCCATAGGTCATTCTCCACTCAGTGTTCTCTACTCCACTCTCCATTCTCCTCACTACTCCAAATCTCCATACTTCATTCTGCCTATTCTAACCGTACATCACAGTCCATTCACCATATTCTCCAATATACCCATGTCCTACTTCATATTTCATGGTATATATCTAGCATATGCATCATATGTTACACTCACAGTCCTTTCCTCTCTGTTTTACAGATTCCTCATTTCACAATCCACACTTCATTGTTCACACTCTCTTCTCCGTACCCCATATTCTATTCACTAAGATCTCCCTTATGCTCTCTCTCTACTTTCTGCATAGAACACAGTATCCCATACTGTGTACTTCATCCTACACATTTATTCTCTGTAGCTCATGCTCCATTCACCATACTTTCCCCTCTCTGTTCTCCTCCCTCCAGACTCCATTCTTAGTCCATTCTCCATATTTCATACTCTATTTACCATGTTATCTGTTCTATTTTCTATTCTCCTCATTTCATATTCTATGGTGATATTTTATTTGTGCTGAAATGTGATTTTATTTGTATGTTAATAAATAAAAGTTGCCTGGGGGTCAGAGCTAATAGCAAGCCATAGCAGAAGCTGGGCGGTGGTGGCGCACACATTTAATCCCAATCACATGACAGGCAGATCCCTGTGTATTCAAGGATACAGCCAGCATGGAGACACATGCCCTTAATCTCAATACCTAAACATAGAGACCTAGAGGTCTGTATAGACAGGCAGTGACGAGGAGGTCATGTGGTTGGGTTTACAACCAATAAGAAGGCAGAACAGAAAGTCAATAAAAAGACAGACACACAGGAAGTAGGCCTCTTTCGGAGAGGAAGGACGGCAACGGCAGCCAAGGGTAAGAAGGCAGTTGCTTTTAGTCTCAGCTCTTAGCTACTACTTGACCTCTTGGGCTTTTAACTCTGCATTTGGCTCTGTGTTTCTTATTTAGTAAGACTGTTACATCCACAATACTGTTTCCAAACTTCATTCTGTAGACATTGTATTGCATCTCTCATGCTCCATTCACCATATTCTCTTCTATGTTCATCATCTCCTGACTGCATACTCTATTTCCAAACTTCACACTTAAATTCTACAGACTCTCAACTCCTCACAGTCCATTTGTCATATTCTCCAGCCTCTTCATGCATGCTCCATCCTTCATAATTTATATTCTAATCTGAAACCTCATGACTCCTTTACAATGTTTTCCTCTCCTCACTCCATATTGAACACTTCATCCTGTTCTCCATACTTCAAGCACTGCTCACAGCCCTATCCCTTGTACTATCCATTCTTCTTACTTCACACTCTAGTCCCACTATGTGCTTCATCACACATAGTCTGTTTCCCATTCCTCATGTTTTATTCACTGTGTTATTCCCTTTCTTCTTCCTCGTCCTCACTTCATATTCTGTTCCAGTGCTTTATTCTGCATACTCTTTGTTGTATACCCCACGGACCATTCACCATGTTTCCCCTTCAGTTCTCTACTCACACTGTATTGTTGTATCTTACACATCATTCTTCATACTGTAATCCCCATCCATCATGCATTATTCACCATCCCTCCCTACAATTCTACAAATCTTTAACCCATACTCCATACTCCATTCTATATACTCTGTTCTTCATAACACACATATAATTCACCATGTTTTGCCTTCTATATTCCATTCTCTTTGTTCCATAATCAGATCTCATCCTCCATAGTTTATTCTACATAGTGGATTCTCATTTACCACATGCCGCCTTCCTTCTCCTTCTTCTCACACCAGACTCCATTCCCATACTCCATGCTGCATTCTCCACACTTAAATCTCCATGCCTCACATTCCATTCATGATACTCTTCCATCCACTCTTCAACCTCACCATTCATTGCTTTATACTTTGTTCATTGTACTCTATTCTCTATACTTCATGGTTTACTCATCATTTTCCTCCTTCCATTCTACATTATCCTCATTCCATGTTCTTTTTGCAGCACTATACTTCACTAGTCTCCCAACCTCATGCTCCATTCATCATGTTCTTTCCTCTGTTTTCCACCCTCTTTACTCTATTATTGCCCCTGTACTCCATACTTCATTCTACATTCTCTATTGTCTACTGTCATATGTGCTATACATTATGGCAATGAGCTACAGTATCTGTATTTTCAGGATTTTATTTTATTTTATTTTTGGTTTTTCAAGACAGGATTTCTCCATGTAGTTTTGGTGCCTGTCTTGGATCTCACTCTGTAGACCAGGCTGGCCTCGAACTCACAGAGATTCATCTGGCTCTGCTTCCTGAGTGCTGGGATTAAAGGCATGCACCACTGCTGCCCAGCAATATTTTGGGTTTTGCTTTTTTCAAGACAAGGTTTCTCTGTGTAGCCCTGGATGTCCTGAAACTTATTCTGTAGATTAGGCTGCCCTTGAACTCAGAAATCTGCCTACCTCTGTCTCCTAAGTGCTGGGATTAAAGGTTTGTGCCACCATGCCCAACTATATTTTCAGTTTTTAATGAGTGTAGTTATTAAATAGATAGCAAGCAAAAATAAGGAAATAGATAGCAAATAATACATTGGGGGAGATGCACCAGAAGGAGTAAAACATCAACTTTGACCATTACAACATCAGGCAGAAATGATTGAGAGAGCAAACAAAAGTAACATCATCAAATTGGGGACTTATAATAAACATCCAGCAGAAACCATTGAGGAAACCCCATTGAGGCAGCCAGCTGGGGTTTCCAATGAGGAGAATCCTGGGTACAACAGAGTGTCCCCTAAGGCAAGGCTTCCAAGTAAAAAAACAAATAACACCAGATAAGTGACACCACCAAATTGGATGTTCACAACATCCAGCAGGAACTTCCAGAGGCAGTCAAACTGAAATAATCATGCTGGAGTTCTGGGCGAGAGTTTCGGTAGAGCAAAGCATCCTCTCTATAGATGAGTTTCTGGCTTCTCTTTCACTGCAGACATTTTTTATGTCATGGGATTAAATAATCACAACCTCTGTCAAAATAGTTTACTTTCTAGATGTTCTCAAAAGCACAATGATTTTATGCCCCTAGCTGTTGCTGCTTTCTCCTCTCATTGTTACAGAGCCGGGGAGCTACTGGACCCAGGACAGGGTGTTTAGAAGACACTTGACATAAACACACTTGGGTCTGGGATGGGGCAATCCTCTTATAGAGTCAGCTCTAAGAACAAGACAATTTAGACAATGTAGCACACATTACACCTTAGCAGCATCCATTCATCATGTTCTCTCCTCCTTCATACTCTATACTGTGTGCTATGGCCAACTCTATTTTCCACACCTCATTCTTCATTGCCATGTTCTCTCTTCATTTTCCATCCACCTCACTCTATATTTTGTTCCCAAACTTCACATTGCATATTATGCTACACACCTCATGTCTCATTCATCATATTCTTCTTTACATTCTTATCTCCTCATCAGTACTCTTTCCCAAGATGTCATACTTGATTCTGCCTACTGTTTTTTCACAACATCACACTGTAGCCACATAGTAATCCTTCATTCTCCATTCTCCTCACAACACATTCCATACTGCATTCTGCATATGCCATTTTCTATAAGCCCATTCTTCCATCATGTTCTTCCCTCCATTCTTATTCCTTCTTATGCCGTGTTCTGGCACAACTTGATTGTATACACTCTGTTCTCTGTAACTCATATTCTTTTCACCATGCAGTCTCTTGTGATCTCCATTCTCCTCTCTCCATACTCCATTCCAATACTTCTTTCTGTGTACTTGATTCTTCACACACTCTCCTGCACTCAACTGGCTCCCCCTTCCTTTTCTGTTATTCTAACTACATACTCTGCCTTATATGCCATACTTCCTTCTACACATTCTATTCTCCACAACTCTTGCTGCATTCACCATGCATCACATCTCTTTTTCATTTTCCTCACTCGTAACCTGTTGTCACAATTCATTACACAGACTCTACACTGCACACACCTAATGCTTTGTCCACCATGTTCTCCCTTCCATTCCCATCCTACTGACTGTAGACATGGTTCCCGTATACCACATTTTATTCGACACACTCAAACTCAGTCTCACACACTCCATCCATGGTACTCTCCCATGCATGCCTCAACCTTCTTACTCATCCTTGATTCTCCATACTTCACTACATACTCTATTCTCCAAACTTTATCATCCATTCTCCATTTACCTCACTCCATAATCACTGTGATCCATACTTCATTACCCATAGTCTACTCTTGGTACCTCACATGACATTGATGAGGTTATCCCCTGCCCCATTCTCCATTATCCTCATGTTATGGTCTGTTCACACACTTCTTTCTACTTACTTGATTATTCTATAGTCTTCATGCTCCACCAGCCCTTCATTTTTCCTCACTCCGTCCTCTGCTCACATACTTCATACACAATTCCACATATTCTATTGTTCCTACTTCACATTGCATTCACAGTGGTCTCTACAGCTTTGTCCATTCTCTGCACTTTCTATACTCCATGCTCCATTCTTTAGTTCTGATCACACAGTACACTTGCCCTGTTTTCTCTTCCATTCATAACCTCCTCATACCATAGTCCATACTTTATTCTGTGCACTCTAATTTGCATGCCTCATTCCAGCTCACTGTTTCCTCTTCTCTAGTCTCCATTCTCCTCTGTCCACATTTTATACTTCATGTGCATCATCCGTTTTCACACTTCACACTTTACTCACTAAGGTCTCCTTCATGTCCTCTACTCTTCTTGCCCAACACACATCATGTCCTTTAGTCCACAGGCTCCATTCTCCTTATCTCATGCTCTGTTCACAGTATTAGCCCCATATTTCCACATTCTCTTCTCACCACACTCTGTTCCCATACACATGGTTTATTCTGCCATTTGTTCTCTGTATGCCGTACTGTATACAGCACATTATAGCCCCCATTTTCCATTCTTCTCACTCCATACTCTGATCACCCACACCATACTGCATACCTCATGATGCATTCATCATGTTCTCTCCTGTGTTTGCTTTCTCCTCACTCCATGCTCTGTACCCATATCTACATTTTATTTTCATTGTACAGTTTTAAATCCGTACCTTCTACTCCATTCACCATCTTCTCCATTGCACGATCCATTCTCCTTTTTCTATACTCTGTTCTCATACTCCTTACATCTTCTACATAAGCTTTTCCCATACTTCAGACTTGATTGTCATATACTTCATTTCCACTCTTCATTCTCCTCACTCAATACGGTTTTCATACTCCATACTCCATTGTACACACTTCATTCTCCATATCTCAGGCTACATACATCATACTGTCTGTCCATTTTCCCCATTCTTCTCACCTTATTCTCCATTCTTTATTGTTCATAGTCCATTCTCTGTATCTTATACTCTATTAACTTAGTTCTCCCTTAGATTCTCTACTCTTCTCACATAAAACACTGATCCCATGGTACGTAATTCATTCAACTTACTCTATTCTCTGTACTCTGTGCCCCATTCACAGTGTGTTTCCTCTGTTTTCTCTCCTTACTCTTGATTCTCTATGCCAGAGTTCCATCTGCATAGTCCATTATCTGTACCTAACATTCTACCCAGTGTCAGCTACTCCATTTTCTGTTCTTCTCACTTCATACTTTGTCCCCATACTGCATACCTCCTTCTGCATGGTGTTTTCTCCATCCCTTGTACTCCATTTACTATGTTCTCCCTTTCCTTCTCCCGTCTTCTAACTTCATACTGTGTTCTTATGCTTCACCCTACAGACTGCAGTCCATGCCTCATGCTGCATTCACCACGCTGTCCTCTCTCTTTCCAGTTCTCCTCACCTCACACTTCACTCCCGTGTTAAGTCTGCACTCTGCTACATTACCTAATGCCGCATTTGCTCCCGCGTTCTATCTGTCTTCAGGTTCCTCATACCACTATGTTGTTATGCTTCATGGCTTAGTCTACCTACTCACCTCATCCACCACGCACATTTCACTACGCTCTCCCCTCTATTTGCCGTTCTTCTGCCTCCATTTCATTTCATGTTCTATGTTCTTGTCCCTCACAGTCTATTTGTCAGCCACTCTCATCACTCCGCACTCTGTTCTCTTACTTCATACTTGTTTTCATCGTAGTCTCTTCTCAGTATCACACACTCTGGTGATGGAGCTCTCCCTTCCACTCCCCACCCTTTTACTTGACGTTTCACATTTCATTCTATGCAGTCTGTTCTCCCTACCTGACAGCACATTGATCAACTTCTCCTCTCCATTCTCCTTATTCTATAGTCTCTTCACATACTTCTTTCTAGTTACTTTATTCTGTATACATCACGCCCCATTCATGATGGTCTCCCTTCCATTCTCCTCTGTCTAATGTTCCTGTACTCCATACATAATATTATAACTTTTGTCATCCATATCTCACACAGCACTCACACTGTTCTCCCCTTCATCCTCCACTTCTTCACTGTTCTATCCTATGTACTTTACCATGTTCTCCATCCATTATCCATTCTCCTCATTCTACTCTGTTCTCATGCTCCACACTTCCCTCTGCACACACACTCTGTTCTCTGTGTCTCATGTTATCCCCATGTTTTTCCATTGTCCTCACTCAGTATTCTGTGCCTCATTCTACATATCCTACACTGCATGCCTAGTTCTCAATGTACCACATTCTTCTCCCCAATTTTCAAGTTCTCCACCATACCTTGTCAGTATACTTTACATATCAGCCTATAGATTCATCTCCATATATCATGACCCACTCACCATGTTCTGCTCTGCATTGTGCATTCACCTCATCCCATACTACACACTTCATTGTACTCAGGATAATCTCCACACATCATTTACAGCGCTCTTCCCTCTGTACTCCATTCTCTTCACTCCATGCTCTTTTCTCATAATTCTTCCTGCGTACTTTGCTCTTTACATCATGCCGTATTAACCACTTTCTTCCCACCATTCCCCATTCTCCTGACTACCCAGTTCTCATACTCCATACCTCAACCAATGTGGTCCATTCTCTATGCATCACACTTCCTTAACAAACTTAGCCCTCCATTCCCTGTTCCTCTCACCCATCGTCTGTTTATACATTTCTTTCTACTGACTTTATTCTCCATAAATCATGCTTCTTTTTCCCCTGGTCTCCCCTCCATTCTCCTGACTCCACATTCTGTTTCCATTCTTCATACATAGTTCTACATGCTCTATCCTTCACACCCCAATCTTTGTTCACACTGTTCTGTCCTTCATTCTCCAGTCTCCTCACTGTTTCCACACTCCCTACTTCACTCTGTACTTTTTAATCTCCATACACCACAGTCCACCCATGATGTTCTCCCTTCCATTCCCAATTTCCTCATGTCATGCTCCACATTTGATACTATGTGCTCTAAAATTAATACAGTCGGTACACCTTCCTCCATTCATAGTATTCTCTGTTCGCCACTCTCCTCACTTCACACTCCATGCTTCATTGTGCATAATCTCTTCTCCATAACTCACACTCTATTCACTACCTTCTCCCTTACATATGCTATGTTTGCCACACAAAATATTGTTCCCATGCTGTATGCTTCATTCTACATTCTCTACTCTTTGTCATTCATACTATCCCATCCATTCCGTTTCCCCCTCTATACAGACTGTACTTCATTCTGTATAGTCTATTCTTGGCACATTATACTCTCCTCACCATGTTCTCTGCTTTGTTTCCATTCTCTTCGTACTGTACTTGGTTCCCATATTCCATTCAGCATGCTGTATATTACCTACCTCTTGATCCATTCACCATGTTCCCTTCTACATTACCATTTCCTCGCTACACACTGTTCTTACACTCTGTCCTTCATTCTTTCCACCCTAGCATCCATATCCCCTGCTGCATTCACTGTGTTATCCCCTCTGTTTCCCATTCTCACTTCAGACTCTGCACTCCATTGTGCACAGTATCATTGCTGCACCTCATGGTGTGGTTACTGTATCCCTGGCATTCTCTAGTCTTCTTACACAGCACACTGCTCTCACACCACATACTTTACCCTATACATTATCTTTCATACTTTGTGTGCTATCCACTCAGCTCTCCTCTCCATTCTCCACACTCTGTTCTGATGTGCCATACTTTGCTCTCCATAGTCCATTCTCTATACCACATACTCTACTCACCATGTTATTACTTACCATTCTTCTCATCCATTCTGTCTCCTCATATCTAATTCTTCATACGCTATACTGCATACCTCCTGCTCCACTTACCAGGTTCTCCCCACCTCACCATTTCCTGACTCCATACTCCAGCCCCACAATCAATGCCTCATTCTGCTTTGTGTTTTCTCTACACATCATATTTAATTCATCATGTTTTTCTTTCCATTGTCCATTCTCCTCCTTCCATACTCTTTCCTCACTCTCAAAAGTTCATTCTGCATCCTACTATCTCCATGCCTCATGCTGGATAGACCAGTTACGGCTCCAGTTTTCTGTTTTCCTCACTCCATGTTCTGTTCCCTCACTTCAACCTCATACTCTATAATGCATACACAATTCTCCTTTCACCCTCTTATCGTCCCCATTTTCTGTTTCCTCGTGTTACACTTTGTTGCTGTCCCCCACATCGTTCCACATACTCATGTCCACACATCATGAACCATTGAGGGCTTTCTCCCTCCATTTTACATTCTCTTCACTCTATGCTACATACTTCATTCTACATCGATAAATCTTTAGACTTCAGTCTCCACTGGCTAAGTTCTCCCTTTCTCCATTCTCCTCACTCCATTCTTTGTTTTAACACACAAAACATCATTGTACATAGTTTGCTCTTTTTATCTCACACGCCACTCACCAGTGCCGAGCATTCTCCGGTCACCTCACTCCATGTTGTGTCCCCAAATGTCTTGTCTTTCTACTTACTGACTCTCTCTACATCACGACTGTTCACCATGGTCCTTCCTCTACTCTTCTCAGTCTGTACTCCACACTTCTTTCTTCTCCCTCCATGCTCTGTTCTCATACTCTAAATTTCATTCCACACACTCTATTTTCTACGTTCCATGTCGCACTTGCCATGTTATAGTTTCTGTTTTCCATCCTCTTCACTCTGTATTCCACATTTTATTGTACTTACTTGATACCCCACACCTCATGCTCCATCCAAGGGCTGGTTCTCTCCATTGTCCATTTTTCTCTTGCCATATTGTGTTCCCATGTGCTGTACTTCATTCTGCATGGTCTGTTCTTTATACCTCATCCTCTGTTCAACATGTCATCCACAATTTTCATTCTCCTCATGCCATTCTCTATTCTGATGCTTCATTCTGCCTGCTCTACACTGCATATCTCATGCCCCATTCAAAAGTGATCTGCTATATTCACCGTTTCCTCATTCAGTACAGTTTCCATATGCTTTTTCCAATCTACAGTTTTTCTCTGCACCTCCTACTCCATTCACCATGTTCTCCCACTTTCCATTTTCTTCTTGCCATGCTCTGTTCCATATTCCAAACAACCTTTACATATTTTTCTCTCTATATATAACATTTCATTTTCCATGCTCAATTCTCCTCTCTCTTTACAAGGTTTTCATATTCCATACTTCATTCCCCACACTCTATCTCCAAATCCTAAGCTCCATTCACCATGTTATCCCCTTTGTGTGTTACATTCTTCTAACTCCATACTTCATACTTTACTGTGCATAATCTGTTGTCTACACTACACACTGTATTCACTAAGTTCTCTCTGACATCCTCTACTTTTCTTATCCAACACTGTTCACACACTGGACAATTCTCCTTATATCATTCTCTGTACCTTATGCCCCACTCACAGGGCTAGGTCCTACATTCTCCACTTGCTTCTCTTCATACTGCATTCTTGTATACCATAGTTTGGTCAGCAGTGTCTATTCTCTGTACCTCATACTCTGTTCACTATGTTATCTACTCCATTTCCAGTCTACTCAGCCTATTCCCTGTTTTCATGCTTCACTCTGCATAGCCTACACTGCACACCCCATGCTCCATTCATAACTTTTCCCCCTACATTCACAACCTCTTATCTCCAAGCTCTGGTCCCTTCCTTCATATTTCATTCTACAGTGTTTTCTCCATGCCTTCTACTCCATTTACAATGCTCTCTCTTTTATTCCATGTGTCCTTTTCTCTCTGTACTCCATACATCTTCTAAATGGTCCTTTCTCTAGCTTTCTTCATTCACCACATTCTCTCTTCCATTCTCCTCACTCTCCATACTCTGTTCTCATATACTATGTTTCATTCTACACACTTTATTCTCTGTATCTTGTTGTAGGATATTTGATCACACTGTGAGCCCCAAGTTTGCATTTGTATTAACTAAACAAAATCAACCTCGGATCAAAGGCCAAGTTAGCAACTAGTTGACAGATAGTAATCATAGAGAGTCACAGAGTGTCTGTAAGATGACAGAGAGACACACAGGAAGTAGTAGGGAGGGACTTAGTGTAGTGTGGCTTCTTTTGTTTTGGCAAGCAGAAGGATGCTCTCTTTTGGAGATACTGGCAAAGAGAGAAGGTCAGCTAGTTGCTACTCAACGTCTCTGAGCTAGTGGGTTTTCACCCCAGCCTTTGACTCCCAAGTCTCATTGATAAATAGAACAACAGAGATGCAATTAAAAGCTGTATTTGAAAACAGCGACATACCTGGTGCCTGTGGAAACAGAATTCCACCAGGCCATGGCCTGAGCAGCTTGGCTGCTGCCAGAGAAGTAGGCCAGTAACTGCAGAGCTGCATTTTCTGACTAAAATAGCAGCAGATTGAAGTGCAGCCTCTGTGCTGATAGAAAAACAACAGTGCCTACTGCTGCATTCACCATGCTTTCTTCTCTGTTTTCCACATTCTTCACTCCATACTCCATTCTTCACTGTGCACAGTTTCTTCTCCACACTTCACACCCTCTTCACTCAGTCCTCCCTGACAATCTCTATTCTTTTCACTCAGCACACTGCTTAGAAATTGTGTACATCACTCTATACCCTCTGTCCTCCACAGCCAATGATCCAGTCACAGTGCTGACCTCTCCATCCTCCTCTCTCCACTCTGTTCCCACACACTGCACTTCATTCTGCAGTCTATCCTCTATTCATCATATCATCCATCATGATATACACTCTTCTCTAGCCTCTGCCCTCCATAATCTGTTCCCAAATTCCATGTCTCATTCTGTAGAGTGTTTTCTCCACACCTTGTATCCATTCACTAGGTTCCCTTTTCCATTCTCTATATCTTCTCTCTATACAGGACTCTCCATCCTCTGTTCTCCACATCTCATTGTGCATCCACCATATTATTCCCTGTTTTCTATTCTCCTTGTCCATGCTTAGTTCCCATAATTCTTCATTCCATATACTCTCTACTGCACACCTGCATCTTCATCTATCATTTTATAAACCCAGGTTTCCAACCTCTTTACATGATGTTTTGTTGTTACATTCAACACAGTATTCCACATACTCGACTACATACATATGCACCACTCACCATGTTCACTCTCCAGTGTCCATTCTCTTCTTTAATTCTATACAGCCCCCTCCATTTTCCATACTCTATACCCACGTACTGCTTTCCACATACTTGCTTCTAATTCACCATGCTCAATTCACCATGCATTCCAATCCTTCTCCTCCCTCTATTCCCCTTCTGTACAATACATGTACATATACTCTGTCCTCTAGACCTGTAATCCATCCACCCTGCTGTCCCCTTCATTCCTCATTCTTCACTGTTCCCATTCTCTGTACTTTATTCTACAAACTGTGACCTCCATACATCAAAGTCTACTCACCTCATTCTCCTTTCCATTACCAGTCTTCTTCATACCATACTCAACAATTCATGCTATGTACCCTACTATACATACCTCATGTTCAAATCACTGTCATCACCTCTTTATTTGCCATTCTCTTCACTCCATATTCCTTTCTTCATGTGTTATCCACACCAAACTCCACTCACGACAGTGTCCCTTACATTTTCAATTGTTCTCACACACCTGCATGTCCAGTGCTCCATACACCATGTTGTCCCCATGTTCACCATCACCTCACTCTGTACTCTGTTCCCATTCTCCATTTTAATATACCCATTTACTTCCAAACCTCCTAGTCCATTCACCATGTTCTCCCTTCTGGTCTAAATTTTCCTTTCTCCACACTCTGTTCCCACATACCATACTTCATTCTACATAGTCTATCCTCTGTACCTCATACTATATTGATGATGTTATCTACTCCATTTTTGTTTTCCTCACTCTGCATCCAGTTTTCATACTTCTTATGATCCATACTTCATGCTCCATCCACCATGTTCTTCTCTATGATTGCCAGCTCATCAGTGTTGTGTTCCCATAACCCATGCCTCATTCTATATAGTGGTTCTCTATACCTCATGCTCTGTTCACTATGATCTTCCATTCTCCATTCTCATTCACCACATTGATCCTTCTGTTTCCATTCTCTTCACTTTGTGGTCCCTATACTTCACTCTACATGCTCTATACTGCCTATCTAACGCTACATCCACTATATTACCCCCCATTTCTAACTTCCTCAGACCATACAGTGTTGTCATATTCTATGCAATAGTCTACAAACTCATCTGCACACATCATGCACCATTCGCCATGTTTCCCTCTTCATTTCCATCCTCTTCATCCCTTTCTCTATTCTCCTCACTCTACAGTCTGTTCCCATACTTCTTTCTACATACTTTGCTGTCCTTATTTTAGGCTCCATTCTCAATCTCTCTCCTCCATTCTCCATGCTTTTCCCATCGCACACTCCATTGGCCCAGTTCTCTTCTCTGTTCTCTACTATCCTTACTCGTTCACACACTTACTGTTCTACTTACTTTATTCTACATGCATTCATTGTAGAGACATTCACAATGGTCTCTCTCCATTCTCCTTACTCTGGCTTCTGTTTCCCTACTCCATACATAATTCCACATAGTCTGTCCTCCATGCCTCACATTTCATTCATAGTGTTCTCTGATCCGTTCTCCTTCCTCTTCCCTGTTCCTGTGCTCCATATCTTACCTCACACACTTTAATCTCCATACATCACAGTCCACTTGCCACATTTCTCCTTCTGTTCCTAACTGCTTCACATCATACTCCATACTTCATATTGTGCACTCTACTGTCCATATGTGTTCAGTCACCATGTTCTCCTCTGTATTCTCCATCCTATTGACTAGATATTACAAGATTACATAGTCTTTGGACAAGGTCTATTCTCCATGCTTCACACTCTCTTCATGAACTTCTCCATTACATCTCTGGTCTTCTTACACAGAACACCATTTACACACTGTGCATTTCATTCTACATTTTCTGTTTTCCTGACCACATGCTCCATCCACAGTGCTATCCTCTCCAGTCTCTTTTCTCCTCTCTCCAAACTCTTTCCCCACATTCCATAATTCATTCTACACTCTTATTCTCCATGCCTCATACTCTATTCACCACACAATATACTCAGTTCTCCATTCTCTTCACTCCATACTTCATGTGTAGTTCTTTCTGCATTTTCTATAGTGTATACCTCATGCTCTGTTCACTCTGCTAGCCCCTGTTTTAGCCATTTCTTCACTCACTCCATACTCTATTCCTATAATCCCTGTTTTATTCTTCTCAGTTTTTTGACTCCATAGATTGTACTCTATTCACTATTATTTCTGTTCACAGTTTGGTCATAATATACTGTTGTTATACCCCACACATCATTCTACAGTGTTGTCTCCATACATCATGCACTATTCACCATCATCTGTCCTCCATTCTCCTAACTCCATAATGCATGCATCATAGTACATAGTCTGCTCACAATACTTCACTGTCCATTGACCAAGTTCTCCCCTCTATTGTCCATACTTCCATTTTGTATTCCATACATCATTCTTCATAGTCTATTCTCTATTTATACACACCACTTACCAAGTTCTCCCCCATCTTCCATTCTTCCCACTTCATAGTCTGTTTCCACATTTCTCTCTATGTGTACTTCCTTCTCTATATGTCATGCACCAGTCACCATGACCTCTCCTCTGTTCTCCTCCTCCCTTCTTTATACTTCTTTCTACACAGTCTGATCACTGCACATTACACTCCATTGATTAAGCCCTCCCCACAAGTCTCCATTCTCCTCACTCATACTTTGTTTTCATACTCATACTTCATTCTACACCACTTCCATTTCTCATGCTGCATGTTCCATGTCGTCCCTCTGGCAGTCTTCTCATACCTCACTCCTCACTTCATTGTACATCATCTCTTCTCCAAACCCCACACTCCATTCACTAAGTTCTCTTTACATCTTGACTCTCCCCACCCAACACACTGGTACCACATTGTATACTTCAGCCTACATGTGCTATCCTTTGGACTATACGCTCCATTCAGTTCTCTCTATGCTTTGTTGCACATATTGTCTAGTCCTCATACTTTCCTCACTGTGTCACACACTCCATACACCATTCTTGTCAATCAATTCTCTCTTCCCTTCTTCATGTTCTATGTTGTGTAACTCATGCTCCACTCACCATGTTTAGCCTTACGTTTGCTATATCCTCACTCCATATGGTGCTCCCATACTCCAGCCTCAATCTAAACAGTGTTTCGTCCATATCACACTCTATGCACTATGCTCTCCCTCCCATTCTCAAGTCTCCTCACTTCATACTCTGCTCTCATACTTCATTTAACACTCTGTATCCTCCATTTCATGCTGCATTCACATGTTCTCCTGTTTTCCATTCCCACTCCACACTCTGTTTCCATACTTCATTTTTGCGTACTCTATACTCATACTTTCTCCTCCATTTATCATGTTTTCCTCTCTGTTTTCCAGCTTCCTCATGCCAAACTCTAATGCTACACTCCAAGTTATGGGATTTCTGTTATGTTGCAGGTCTGTTATTCAATTGAAAAGAGGTGGAGTTTCCATTCAGCTGGCCAGAATGGACCAGCCTGCCTTGGAGGACCCAGAAGAGAGAGCGTGACCTGAAGGGAAGAAGTGGGGCCAGAAGGTGACTTGGGTCCCTTTGGAGCAGGGAAGCCAGCACTGGTGGGTGTTCTCGGTGGCTTGTGACTCGACTCAGGTTTCTATTTTGTTCTTTATTATTTGTGCATGGGTTTTGTTTTTTATAATAAATGGTAAAATAAATAATTTACAACCCTACATATTGTTTTACCCTTTTCTCTCCTCAATTCTTCATTCTCAACCCATTAGCCATACTTCATTCTGTGCACTCTGTTCTCCACAACTCATTTTCCATTCATGTTTTCCCCTCCACTTCCCATTTGTGGTAGTTTGAATGTAACTGGCCCCAATAATCTCATAGGGAGTGGCACTATTAGGAGGTGTGGCTTTGTTGGAGTGGGTGTGGCCTTGTTGGAGAAAGTATGTCACTGTGGGGTGGGCTTTGAGGCCTCTTTTGCTCAAGCTTCCTTTAGTGTGACTGTCAGTTGACTTCCTGTTACCTGCAAGATGTAGCACTCTCAGCTCCAGCACCATGTCTGCCTGCACGCCGCCATGCTCCCATCATAGTAATGGACTGAACCTCTGAAACTGTAAGCAAGCCCCAATTAAATATTTTCTTTATAAGAGTTGCTATGGTCATGTGTCTCTTCACTGCAATAAAAACCCTAACTAAGGTACCATTCTACTATTCCAGATTGTGTTCCTATTCTCCATACTTCATTTTCTGTACTCAAACTCCATATCTCACACTCTGTTCATCATGTTCTCCCATCTATGCTTCTACTTACACTTGATATTCCCTCCTTTGTTCTATGTTCCTCGTCTCCATGCTTCACGATCCATTCCCAAAATTCTTTCCATTCTTCATTTCCTCATTTCATACCCTTTTTTCTTACTCCATACCTCATTCTGCATCATATGTTCTCCACATTTCACATGCCAATGACTGACTTCTTCTCTCTTTGCTCCTCACTCCATGGTTTTCCCCCATACTTCTTTCTATATATGATACTATCCTTATATCATGTTCAGTTCTCCATGGTCTTCCCTGTATTCTTCACTCTACTCACTTGTAGTCTAACCTCTATACCTCATGGTCCATTGACCAACCTCTCTCATTCATTCTCCATTCTCCTCTCTCCATAGTTTGTTAACACCCTTCTGTCTGTTTACTTTATTTTGAGTATATTGTGCTCCATTCATCCTCCTCTGTCTTCACCCCATCCTCTATTCCCATACGTGGTTATTCTCATGTTTATACTCCATTCTCCTCAGTCTCCATTATCCATGATCCACACTCCACTCTTTTCTTCATTCTTCATCCTCTGTTCTCAAACTCCATTCTATCTTCTATGCTGTTCTGTAGAACCCTTCCTCCTATTCCACTCCCATCACCATTCCAGAAGTGTAGTCTGCACACCCCATATCCCAAGCTGTACTGTCCATACTATGTTTACCATTGTTGGTACTCCATGCTCAACACATTCTATTCCATCATCCATCCATTATTTACACTCTACTTCATGCTTCATCATTGATACATTACTCAGTATGAGTATCAGTACTCAGATGTAGCATGAATCTTAAAAGTTCTTATTAATAAAATCAAACCCGAGGCCAGTTATTGGGGTCAATGCTGGTAGATCAGAGAGACAGAACAAGCCACAGCTATCTCACCTTGCCAGTTCCTCAGGTGGTCCTGTTTCCTCAGACTGGAAGCTTCTGTGTCCTCATCCCAATGGCTCTCAGCTGAACTGCTGCTTCAAAGCTTGAATGCTTAACCAGCCAAATGCTTAACCAGCCAAATCTTCTAGTTTCTGGTCCTCACGCCTTATATATCTTTTTGCTCTCTACCACCACTCCCTGGGATTAAAGGCTGGCTTTCTGGGATTAAAGGCGTGTGTCACCAGGCTTGGCTATTTCCAATGTGGCCTTGAACTCACAGAGATCCAGAGGGATTTCACCTCCCATGCTAAGTTCTACCATATTATTCATCCCTTATATCCTTTGTCCATCCTTCATATGCCACTGTCTTTCTTCACACCCCATACTATTTTGTCAATATTGTACACACTCAGGTTCCCATATTCCCCCCCCCTTAACTAACTCCCCAAATTCTATTCTCCACATACCATATTCAGCTTTTCAATATCCGTGCTCTGTACTCTATACTTTATTCTCCGTTGTTAATATGCTACCTTTCATGCTTTAACCACTTTTCGTAAATATTCCTCACACAATAATCTTCATATTCCAACTTCATTTTCATTTTACTACATGTCATTTCCTGTACTCCATTCTTTATCTTTCACATTCCAAACTCCATTCTTCATCTTTTCTCTCTGTTCTTCATACTATACTCTATTTTTCATGTTTTTCTTTCTCCATGCTTCATTTTTCATATTCCAATTATTCATTATCCATACTCCAGCATCTAGTCTCCATGCTCCACTCTACAACCAGATCCTCTAGATTCCATTCTCTAGTCTACCCAGATAATTCTCCACTTTCCATACTTGATATTCCCTTCTGTATACTCAATACTTTATCCTCTAGTTATTTCCCTTCACCAGTGTAATCCTCTATACTCCACCAGCTGTGTGTGTTTGAGAGAGAGAGAGAGAGAGAGAGAGAGAGAGAGAGAGAGAGAGAGAGAGAGAGAGAGAGAGAGACCCACATAGAAACAAGAAAAGAAAGTAACAAAGTTCTATGGTCTGTAGACAGTTAAAGGATAACAAGAAAATATTATGAAGACCTTTGTGCCAATTAGTTCAGCTCTATATAAATGAGATAGTTAAATATTAATGATGAGTAATCAGAGACTGAAATAAAAGTGAAATTGACAATGAGCCCAAACAATGAAAATCTTGGGGATAAATCTATAGAAGATGTAAAATTCCTGCCCCCACCTACTAAATATTACTGAGGGGGAAATAAGTACTTACAACACTTTTGTGGAGAGATCCACTTTTTTCATGGGTTGGATTATTCAAGTTTTTGGATGTCAGTTCTTCTCACATTAGTCCACGAATGCCACAGAGTAGAAAAACACATTGACTGTTTTTCCCACTGCTTCTGGGGACATCTCCTACTCCCTGCCAAAGGATAAGAGTGAGAAATCCTCTGGGATGGGAAAATATTTGAAAAATGTGTGTATGAGAAGCAGCTAATGCCTAGAACACACAAAAATATCCACAGCCCAACAATAAAACACCCTAGTTAAAAATAGGCAAGAGGCTTGAAAGACATTTATTCCAAACAGATGCAAAGGTGAACAACAGGGACATGAAAGGCTTCTCACCATCAACCAATATCACCCTGCATCACCACCCAGTATCATCCACAATCACTCATAATTACTCAACACCTGGCACCACCCAGTATCACTCAGTACCACTCAGCATTTCTGGAAACTCAGGAAATGCACCTCAAAAGGACAATGAGACACCATTTTACTCACATGACCAACTGCTGCCACAACACAGAAAATGTAGGGTGAAATGATTGGCACCTTTCTGCCCAGCTGGTAGGAATGTAAGATGATACAGCTACCATGGAAGACAAAGATAAGGAAAATGCATGAAATTATTCTTTTGTATTTGGTGAAAATTCATTTTGGCATTGAATATGATCTATTTCAGAGAAAGTTCCATAGATTGCTGAGAACATGTGTTCTGTATCTTTTGGAGAGAATATATAGCTCTTAAGTCCATTTGATCTGTGGTGTAGTTTAACTCTGAGGTTTATTTACTGGCTTTTAGTTTTGATGGCCAATCAAAAGGTGAGAGTGGGGTACAGAAGTTGGCAACAATGATTTTTATCAGAACTTATTTGACATTTTATGTCCAGTAGTATTTACTTGTATATGTGCTTAAAATTGTTATGCCTTCTTGGTCAATTGTTCGCTTTATTAGTGCGTAGTGGCTTCATTTATCTCTTCCTTTTTTTTTTTTTTTTTGAGACAGGGTTTCTCTATGTAGCTTTGGCACCTTTCCTGGATCTTGCTCTGTAGACCAGGCTGGCCTCGAACTCACAGAGATCAGCCTGTTTCTGCCTCCCAGGTGCTGGGATTAAAGGCATGTGCCACCACTGCACGGCCATTTATCTCTTCTAAGTAATTTTGATTTGAAGTATGTTTTGTCAGGTATCTTAGCTATGCTCCTTGTTTGAAGCATTTGCTTGCTTGATAGATGGTCTTCCATCATTGATAAATGGTCTTCCATCATTGGCCTTCAGTTTGCATCTTTACCAAGGAGGCACGTTTCTTAGAACCAACAGATAGTTAGAGCCAGGGTTTCTAATCCAGTCAACCAGTCCATGTCTCTTTATTGGTAAATTTGGGCCATTGTTATTATTGAGAGCTCTTTGCTAATTTCTGTAATTTTGTTGGTTCTTTTTCTGATTGGTTGGATCATTGTTAGTTCTTTACTCTTCCCGTTAGTATTAAGGGTTTGCTGCTTTGGTATGTGGGACATGATGGAGTCCTATGTAGCTTTCCTTTGTTCAGCTCTTTCTCTCATGACATTCATCTTGAGCTCTGTGACCGAGACTGTTCTTTCTCTCAGGTATGTGCTGTTCCTCTCATCCATCTGCAGTGCTGGCTTGGTGGCCATGAATTTAGTTTCTGCTCATCTTGAAATGTCCTTTTCCAACATCAATCTTACAGTAGAGATTTCTTGCATAGGACACTTTTGGTTGAGCATTTATTGAATGTCAGGGCTTCAAAGCTTCCTGCTTTGAAGGTTGCTGACAGATCTGAAGTTATTCTGACATTTCTGCCTGTGTAGGTGGGTTGATGGTTTTTCCCCTTCTAGTTCTTTGCTAACCACTTTCCTGTTGCTGTGACAAAATGCTTGAGGAAAGGGAGGGTTGACCTGGGCTCACAGCTTGAGAATATTGTCTATCATGGCCAGGAAGTGGTGGGTTTAGGATGGGGACAGAATTTCTAACAATTTCTGAAATGGCTGTAAACTTTCTCCTGAGACTTTGTACTATGTCTTTTTTCAAATCAGTGTTCCCAGCACTAACCATCAGAAAATCAAAATATTGGACAACTATGAAAAACATTGAAGATGTCAGCCTGTGATATCAAATACTCAGGCCATGTTTCATTCTTTATGTAAGAAGCAAGCATGTCCATCTCATTGGTGTGAAAATTTCTTTCATCTTTAATTAATGGTAAATTATATGTATATCAAGAAATTGCTTTGAAATAAATTCATTTATGATTTAATAATGAGTAAATGTTTTATTTATACACCCATCTTATATTTGTGAGGTCATGTAAAATTTTCTTGGGTGAAATGGGATTAAAAGTGGAAAGTTACAAATTCTGGGCTTAACATCTACTTTCTGAGGATCTGGCCTTCTGGAGATATGGAGATTGCTGTAAGTCTGGTTAGGTAAGTCTGGTTATATGTCACTTGTGATTATGGAGCCTCTGCTGGTCCCCACTGGTGTTCCTCACTGTGGAGCTCATTCCCCTGTCTCTTCCTGCTTACTGATCTTTGGCTCCAAATAATGAATTTCAGCATTTGGGGTGTGGCATGCCCCATCCCCTGTGAATCTCTTCTCTCCTAGGATGAGTTTCTCAGCAGCAGTCCTTTCTGATTTCTTCCACTGGCACACTTTGGTATTGATGCCTGGTATGTTTCTCTGTTAGGGTAGCTCCACACCCAGTCACTCCAGCCCATCCCAGGCAGGAAGCAGGAGGATGCCAAGGAGATCGAAGATGGTGAGCTGAGCATTAGCACAGAGTCTTGCAGGGTCTATAGTTCAGGGGAGGCTGAAAAGAGGGGGCTGAGGAGAGGAGGCCTGTGACATGGTGCCCCATAGAGCTGGAGGCAGGACAGGAGCTCTATTAGCACATTCAGAGACAGACACAAGCCACACAGCCAGGAAGGGTGCATGGGAGCCTTGAGAAGGGAAGGGGGTCCCTGAAGTTTATCAGGACTATGCCCCATAACCCATTATTCATGCTGACCCACACTCATATGCATGCACCCTAATATCTCACACCCAAACACAAGCGCTTTCACTGAAACCCACAGGTACAAGATGGGTTCACCCTGGAATATACAAACGCACTCACCAGATACACAGAGTCACAGGCACTACATACACTCACATCTGTACTCAAATGTGCATACAGACACATCTTTAGTCAATCACACAGGTACATAACAAATTCACACATGCGCACACACACCCTTCTCTCTTCCATAGCCCACCACATTCATTCTTTCTCTTCCCTTCATGGTACTTGAGAACTCTCAGTAGGTGGCAGGTGATAGCAATGTCTCCATTTAGAGTGGGAAACTGAGGCATGGAGAGAGGGGCTTCCTGAGAGCTCAAGGATTTGGGTTTGGCTTAGTGGAAAGCACTGGATGTCAGGCTCCATCCTCGCAACACCCGCGATGACACAGACACACTAGGAGCATACTGGGACGCTGGTGAACCACAACAGCTTTCTCTCATGTGAGACCTCCCAGGGACAGAAACACTGAAACAAGGCCAGGGACATCCAGAATGGAGTCTGCGTCTCTTTAAGTAACAGATGATCCCAGGTCTCTGGGTCCCACCTGGGCCCTGCAGGGCCACTTCCTGCCTCACATACAGAAGTTCAGAGTACAGAGTCCTGTCCACTGTGCTGTCCATGCCATTGGGCCAGAACCATGTGCATGTACAGAGCAGGAAGACAGTTCACTGTGGTGGTATTGTATTCCCCAAAATATTGTGTACCTTAATAAACTGATCTGGGGTCAGAGAACAGAAAAGCCACTAGATATTTAAGATAGGCAGTGATAGCACATGCCTTTAATCCTAGCATTCCAGAGGCAGAAATCCATGTGTTCAAGGATACAGACAGGCATGGTGACTCATCACGCCTTTAATCCCAGAAAGCGAGCCTTTAATCCCAGGGAGTGGTGGTAGAAAGCAGAAAGGTATATAAGGCGTGAGGACCAGAAACTAGAAGCATTTGGCTGGTTAAGCATTTGGCTGGTTAAGCTTTCAGGCTTTCGAGCAGCAGTTCAGCTGAGACCCATTCTGGATGAGGACACAGAAGCTTCCAGTCTGAGGAAACAAGACCAGCTGAGAAGTTGGCCAGGTGAGGTTAGCTGTGGCTTGTTCTGTCTCTCTGACCTTCCAGCATTTCACCCCAATAACTGGCCTCAGGTTTGATTTTATTAATAAGAACTTTTTAGATTCATGCTACAGTTCTCTAAGAATGTCCCACCACCCACGCATGCATGGTGGCAGGAGGTGACGCCAGCTGTAGCCACAGGGTTCTGGTTCAGAGCAAATATTGTCCTAAAGTGGTTCTGGAACGTGCCTTGTGCATTTGTGTTTTTGTGTGTGTGTTTTGGGAGCTGCCGCGTTGACAGTGGCTGCCAGCCAGCCTCCACAAAGGGAAGTAGGGTAGCTAGACAGCCTCTTGGGGCCCCCACACCTGCACCTCACATCTGGCTCTGGTTTATGTCCAGGGCTGTTCATCCACCATGAGCTTGTACTGATGATACAGAGCAGGTGCCTATCTGAAGGACCCCCACCCACAAGGCTGGGATGGAAGGCAGGCCCCAGCTAAGAAACTGAGTCCTTTTACTGGAACAGGCCCGGCTGGAGAAACTGCTCTTACCAACCTTAAAGCTGGCCATTGCAGTCAGCCACCAGACATTTGTCCTGGAGTTTAGAGTCTTCTGTGGCCCTTAGGGGCAACCACCAGACTTGATGACCCCAGACATGGCCTTGGAAAGGTGATAGCTGAGGAGGGACAAAGCAGGCCCTTTCTCCTGGGGTCCCCAGCCATCCAACTCCAGGGTCAAGGGTAGGAGCAGGGAAGGCAGACAGGAGGTCTGGGCCCTGGCCAGCCCTAGGGTCATCTCACAAGGACCTGACATTCCCTGGGAGCAGGAAGAACGAGACTGGTGGGGTGGGGCCAGTTCCCTGGTCTCCACCATTCCTGCACAGCTGGGGGGCTCCCTACCCTCAGTCCCTCACATGGACAGATGGCAGTAAGTCACATTTTGTCCCCATGAGGGTGGCTGTCATCCATAGCTTCACGGACCTGCCCCATGTTCTCAGGAATGTTCTAGAAGCAGAGGTAGTGAGTTCTCCAAGGTTGGGATGAATGGAACAAGGTGGGCTATGGGGAAAGGCACTCAGGGAATTTGATGGGGACCAAATCAGCCACTACTTATGGCACTGGAGCCAGGACGGTCCTTGGCTCTCCATGTGTCAGACACCTGGTATCATGAAGTCCACCTACATGCTGCTGTGGGTGTGTGTGCCAACTCCATCCACTCTCGCTTCCTATAAGGCTGCCTCAAGCAAACACTGGCCATATTTAGATGGCATTTGTAGGTTGACTCCTGCGCATCTACCGGGCTTCCCCTGGGCATGTGAATTCCAGGTCCTCTCTCAAGGGCACCTAATACCTCTTCCAAGGAGAAAGCCCTCAGACAAACTTGACTCCCATATATGTCTCCCTATGATGTAAGCCTGCTCTTCAGTTAATTTTGTTTGCTTCCTTGGGTGGGCAGGTGGGCACACAGAGGCAGTGGCCAAGTGGGAGTCCAAGGCTCTGGGGAGAGTTAGGACTCTCTGACCTAAGATCACTCCTGTCACTTTGTGCACATCGACTCCTTTGTGTTTTGGTTTTTTTAGGGGTGGGGGGGCAGTATAGTATATGCACATGTTCATGTGCATATATGTATATTTGCAGGCAGGTGCATTTATGTGTCTGTGTACATGGAGGCCAGAGGTCAACACCATACATCTTCCACTATTGTTCTCTGCCTTATTCTTTTGAGCCAAGAAGTTCACTAAGCTTGCAGCTCACCAATTAGCTAGACTGGCTGAACAATGGGCTCCAGGGATCCTCCTGACTCTGCCCACTACCACCCCAGTGAGCACTTGGGTTATGGGTTATGGGTGCAGCCAGATTCAGGCCATCATGTTTGCATAGCAAGTCCTTCACCCGTAGCAATCCCTCCAGCCAACAGCGCAAACACCACTTTGTGTATCTGTGCAGCCTCCCAGTTGGAGGTAACTGATTCCCTGCCTGGCTGTGTGCTGTCTAGTGCCCAGGTTGTTAGGTCACTAGACTTTGGTCAAATCTTCTGAGTTGGCACTGTGAGGCAGAGGTGGGGGATGGGCCCAATGGGAAACCAGTAAGAGACCAGCATGATCTTTCTGTGAGGCTTGCCCTGCCATGGCCCTCTCTACTGACCTTTCTTGGTCTCCCCTTATCCTCCTGGGCCGGACACCCTGCATATCCTATTTAACCATTATTGAATGTTGGGAGTGATCTGTAATGGGCAAGACAGAACTTGAGACCCAGCTAGAGAGCCAGTGTATTCCAGGTATCATCTTGGAGAGTGTGGGGGACCTGGAAAGAAATAAGTGGTCCAAGGAAGCCAGAAGGTAGCTCAGATGCTCCCCATGGCCAAGGGCAGTGCAGGCAAGGATGAGTTGTCCCAACAGTATGGAGGAAATCAGGATCATATGGGTAGCTGTGGTCCCTGTGGGTCTCACACAGGTATTCATTACTGTGATCATTCCTTCTTTGAAGGCTTCCCGGGAACTTCAAGTCCTACACCCATGGGATTCCAGAAATGCCCCTCCATGCCCTTCTCAATCTCACAGCCACCTCCATGCTCCTCCATGCCTTCCTCACCTGGTCATCTCAAGCCCTTGAGAAGCCAAAGCCTCCTCTGCTAAGACTTCCACCTGAGATCCCTGACCCACCCCAAATCTTGGAGCCACAGACCCCCAAGCCAAGCACTCTTGCCCTCCCAGCTATTTGGAGGCCTCTTGTGTCTCCTTTTCCAGTACAACAGAAGCCATGATCGGAGACATTCCCTGGCACTCAGACCTCACCCCATAATCTTAACTTGAGTTTTTTAGATCCAGAGAAGATGCCTGAATATGAGAAATCCCCCAAAGGTTCCATGGGAGCTTTGAAACTGGAGCAGGCAGACACTGGAGTGAAGAACTTCCTGCATGCTACACAGATTGTCACACCTTCCTGGCCTCCCATCGCATCTCTGTCTTATTCCAAAGCAGATCCACTGGACTTCAGAGAGACTGTGGGATGCCTTGCCTTTAATTGCAACCAGAACAACTTGAAAACACAAAGAAGGGGTCACTGACTCTCTCCCACATCACACCCCAAGCTGAGAATTCTTGCAGAGCTCACACTGAGAGACCTAGAGCTTTCCTTTTCTTCTGAGGAGGAGGATGCAGAGACTTTGAATCCAGTCTTTGGCCACCTGCTCTTTTCTGGAAAAGACTTGCAGTAGACGCCTCTCCTGACTGATGTTTTCTAATAGTAGTAGGGCAACCAAGACTGGCCAGAGGGGCAAGTGTTAAAAGCCCAGCTCAGGGACTCCAAGACTCTGGCCTGTGTTCTTTTGACAACCTCTGAGGTGGGATAACCTCATGCCCCCCCCCCCCCCCCCCCCCCCCCCCCCCGCCAAAGAACAACTCACCAGGGGCTGGAGAGATGGTTCAGTGGCTAAGAGTGCTTGTTGCTCTTGCAGAGGACCTGGGTTCACTTCTGTGGCTCACAACCATTGGTAATGGAGAGTCCTCCTAACTGTCCCCTGAGCCCCAAGTGTGAACACACAGATACGCATCGGTGTCCTGTGTGTATGTATATGCACTAGGCACACTAATAGTCTGGGGCCAGAAGCAGAATAAGGAGACGAGTGAATTTGCTAACACATGGCTCCCAGGGAGTGTGTTTCCTGAGACTGATGACTGCAGCATTGGCACAGAGATGCCACAGCCTGGGAATTTCTGCTGTCTTTGGAGGTAGGGCCTGTGGTCTACTGAGGGCATTTCAAAACCTCCAGGATTCTCTGCTCACACTTGTCGAAACCTTTCTGGTAGCTCTTTAATTTTGACTCTCAACCTGATTGGATTGAGACACCTAGGACATTTGTGAGCTGTCTGTGTGAGAATTTCCAGGGAGGATTAACTGAGGGGAGAAGGCTTGAGCATGGATAGCACCATCCCATCCATGGGCTAGCGTCCCTGATGCAGTAAACGGAAAAGGGAGAGAGAGAGAGCAAGCTAAGCACCAGCATCCTCACTCTGCCTCCTGGTCTGCTGAGGTGAAGGCAAGCAGCTTATACTTGTGCCATCATGGAGTTGCCTCCTGCCATGCCTTCCTGCAAAGATGGACTGTATCCTCCAGCCTGTGGGCCAAAATAAATCCTTCCCCCCTCAAGCTGTTTTGGTCAGGTGTTGGTCGTAGCCACGAGAGAAG
Source organism: Peromyscus maniculatus bairdii (assembly GCF_049852395.1). Taxonomy (NCBI): domain Eukaryota; kingdom Metazoa; phylum Chordata; class Mammalia; order Rodentia; family Cricetidae; genus Peromyscus; species Peromyscus maniculatus. The sequence goes on from NC_134852.1 coordinate 153,086,705, forward strand.
TAATACATCCCTGGTTTACCCACACCAGGAAGGCTCTTCCCATCTTTCAGACCCCAAAAAGGGCCTCACTAAACAACCACTCATTGCTCTCAGGGGAAGCCAGAAGTCACCATACATGACATCATGTGTTGGTAAACAGGGATACTGAGAGAGAGTGCCTTGTAGAGGGTACATCTTCCCAGGCCCTGCACTCCTAAGCCCTGCCTCTGCCCCCATACCACCTTGGACCACAGAGGGCTCCTAGCACCAGACTATGACACTCACATTGTCTAAGCTAGACTTTTTCAGGTGATGGGGTTACCCTGGCCCCTTGCGGCTGAGCACACTTCTGCCCCTTGGCCCCACCCACCCATCACCCCTTTCTCTCCTTTCTCTCTTTCCTTGAAGCTTCCCTCTCAGCTGCCTGCACTCCAGCCCTCCACTGAACTCTCTCTTAGCCCCTCCTACCCACCTCACTACTTCATGCAATCTCAGAGAGGGTGGGGATGAGCTCCTCCTACCTGATTCAGAACCCAGATGCTGAGACTCCTTCAGATCCTAACACTGTGGATACCTCTCGGAGTGGGCGAGGGATAGGTCTCAGAACCCATTGCCCAGCGTCTCCTAAGTTCAGATGCTTTCCTAATGGGGAGCCCATTACCTTACAGCTTGGCCCTCTGGAAGGTACTGGCTGGCAGGAAGTTCTCCCCTCACCTCACCCCACGTGATTCAATTCCTGGGAGACACAGCAGCATCGATTTTGAAATCCTTTTGAAAATGTTTGCTTTGTTTTATTTAGAAATTTCCCAAATTTTTACCAAGTTAAAGAGATGACCACAGGAATGTGTAGCCTGGGTAGATGTCTGGCATAAACAGCCCCTCCCCCACTACCCAGCCTTCCCCTGCAACCGCGGCCCCCCAACTCAGCATCAGAAATGCCAAACACAAGTAAGAAGAGACACAGTGATGTAGATGTAGCTGGGTGAGGGGCACAGAATTTGTATGTGGCCATGGCACACATGCACTTGTGCACACATATGCATGTCACACACACACCAGAAAACATTGTATGTGTACACAGGTATAATACATATACGTGTGTACATGAGATATACATGCATACAGGTATACACATGTATACCGGCTGGGTAACCTATTTCTAATCTTGGTGAAGACGTACAGGGTTGGAACAGGGTGCTGGAGCCAACTGGGGATCCCAACAGCCCCTTGGCCTCTCTCCACCTGTTTCTTCATCCTTTTCCCCACACTTCCCAAATTCCTTTGGAGAACCCAATGAGGCAGATATTGGAAGGCTCTGCTTGTCAGCCAGCATGGTCACATAGTGGGGGCCACAACACTGTGCCCCCCCAGAAGACCCTTGGAGCTGAGAATCCGGAGGCTACTGTAGAAAAAAAAAATGAATGAGCATTGGGTTCCTGAAACCCTGCTTTGATCAAGCCTCCATCTATAGAGCATGAAGGACACCTTCCCAGAGGCAGTTGGGACTGAAAGACCTGGAATGGTGAGTGGAAATGTGGAGATAACCCAGAGGAAGTCTCCCATGTCTTACCTAAGAGCCTCTTCAGTTTCACCCTCCAGGCTACACCTGCAAGACACACGGGCGCCTCTCTTCCTGCAGAAACTGCCTGGCCGGATGGTAGAGGCCAGCTGTGCCGCCTGAGGGCCTCATCTAGAGAGATAGCATTCCTCAGCCAGGGCCATTTAGTTGTAAGATCTAAGCTCTAACTCCCTGCCTCAAGAACTGAGAATTCTTTGCCCCAAAGCCCAGCACATGGCTGCCCCACAGGCCTAAGACCCAGCTCGGTCTGATGGCATAGCTACCAGCCAGCAGGCTGGCCACATGGAAAAATGCTCTGCCCACCCAAGAGGCCAACGTGGAGCCAGAGGAACCCCCCATGAGCTGGTTCCCACACAGGGGAGGCTTTAGCACACCAATGGACCCTCAGAGGCCCTGGAATCTCACTTTCTTCTGGGTACCTACAAAATATGATCCAGGCCTGCAGGACTTTGCTGGTACGTACTCTTAGCCTTTCGAATAGTTATTGCACCGGGAAATTAATTCACCATGCACAGGCTCCAGTGGTGAGAATAACCACACACCATCACTCAAGGCAAATGTGGGTCAGCCTGAGGCTTCTCATCTCAAGTGCAGGCAGGCCAAGATGGATCAAGAGGGTCTCTTTGGCCCAAACCCTCCCCACCTAGCCCAGGCCACCACCCACGATGTTATGGGCTGTCACTGACACAGCAGTCAGGCTTCAATATTGGGTTTTGGCTTACTGAGGGGACAGGTACCCAGCAGCCTCAGCAATGTGCATTACCAGGGCTAGGAGGATAGAGACCTATGCTGGCTCCATGATGACATGAGGCTGTCTGTGGTGGGATAGGGGGAATGGCCTGGGACCCTTGGCTATTGGGACTTTCAGAATACTCACCTGGGCTTGTCTAGACTAGGGTAGCTGGAGGTCACCTCCCAGTCAGTTCTGGACCAGGCTGAAACCCAGATGATGATGGGGTGTGGGACAGGAGAGAGGGGAGGGACTTGAGTGCAGAGAATAGTGCCAACAAGGAGCTCATACCACATGCACCTCTCCCCCTTTTGCTGGCAGAGGCTGCTGCTGGAGTCATGAGCTGAACCTCTCACCCTGGTTCTTTGTCCCCACAACAGGAAAGGCTCCAGCCTAAGTCCATGGTCTGCCATAGAATCATCTCACATCACCAAATACGGCTGCCTGGAGCTCACAGGGCAAGTCCTGGCCCCCATCATTGCTTCCCTGTTATCCCTGAAGTCACCAGCCTAACACATCCATGCCTTGATGCCCACCACCTCTTAATCCTGCTGCCAGAGTCCATAGTGCCCATGGAACTCACATTTCATATGCTCACGGCAACTCTGAAAATTACACCTGTATGAATTGGGAGACTGAGGGACAATTGTCTCACCAAATTCTGGCAGCCAAGGTCCTGTCCTGTCCTGCCCCAGACTTTTCAACTGTCCACCTAGGTAGAGCTGACTCTTCACCGGCTACCAAAACCATGTTCCCTACTTAGATATGTACCTAAGGACACTTTGGAGGAAGGGAGCTGGCCCTGAGCCCTCTGACTAATCACTCTGACCTCCCAGGGCTTCTAGACACAGCCACAATCCTTCTACTTCTGCCTTACCCACCCAGACCCCTGAATCACCCCTGACTCTCTTACAAAATCAAGGTCCCTGTTTCGGGATCCATGGAATTTCTGAGCCCCTCCTTGGTGCCTTCCATTCTGTCACAATGTCAGACCTATAGGCCTCTGTTCTAGGCTCAAAGACCTTGGTACATCCATATGGCAATGGATGCCTATGAATACCCAGAGCCTGCCAGGCCTCACCTGGCCCTGTGAGCATTGGTGTCTCCTGAATACTTCATTCCATGGTCCAGGAAATTACATGGTTCCTAAGCAGTGTGCAGAAGTGGGGGTATGGAGCCTGGGTACAGAGTTTGAAGGAAGGATCTAGTTTTACTCACAGCAATATTGGGGGCAGAGATGTGGCTATAGGGGATGTGGAAGGCCTTCCAGTTGGCCCTCCTCTGCCCACCTGCCAGCCATAGTCATGCCAAGAAGTCATGGAGGGGAGAACTGAATACAGAAGGCATTTGGGCTGAGAGGAAGCATGTATGAGGTCCAGGCCTCACATGACCCAGGGACAGTGCAGGACCTAAGCTACCAGCAAGGCTCTCAGGATATCTGGAATGGCATAGATTGTCAACATTCCCTGAAGCCCCACTTTCAAGGCCCCATGCCATCAGATGGGTCACCATGCATGGGGTGTGAGACCCAGCAGGAGACCTCGTGTGTCCCTTGTGGATAGTCTCTATCTCAACCTGCAGCCCAATTTGGTGTTTGAAGCCAGGCTCTCTTCTTCTGTAGGATCAGCTTATGCTGACCCTGCAGGATGGCCATGCCTGCTGAGCCCCATCCTCTCACATCCTGCCACAGATCCAGCTCTGGGTACAGAGGTCCTGTCCATCCTGTACTCACCCCTGTGGTGGCTTCAGGAATGTGGGGCTGCCTTTCTTTTTACTGATGCTGGGGTTGGAGGGAATCAGCCATGGAGCTCGGATAATGGCTGGACAGAGCAGCCCTAGCTGTGCCCACGAGGCAGGCTTGCCTGGGCCATTAATGGGGCTACGTCACCAGTGTTCAGTCTCTGCCTTTGCTCTTCAATGGGGTCCACCAAGCCACCTGTCACCCAGCAAGTAGAGCTAAGCCCGCACACTGGAACAGGGATAGGCTGAGGGCCTGAGCTGCCAGCTAGGTACCCCAGATGGATCTTTGGCACACGCTCCTGCCAGATAACATCCTTCCTTCCTGCACTGCACTCTGCCAGCACAGCTCAAAAAGCACCCAGAATGTCAAAGATATGCCACGTTCCCAGCCCCAATTCATGACCTTGTGGCTGCCTCTGTGTGCCAAGGGGCCCAGCATAAGCCCAGGCAGGCCTAAAGAGTCCATGAAACATTGGGTTCCCTGGAAAGGAGCTACGTCATTATCCTAGAAAACATCCGTATCCCGAGCCAAGCCTGCATCGTGTGTCACAATCTCAGGTGAACACTTGGGACCTTATCTCCCTATAGAGTGACCACTATCACCTCCCAACCCGCTCAGGCCTTTTAGCCAGTCCTACCTCACAGCCAGCATCACCATTTTCTGCCAAGAGCCTTACCATAGCCCCTTCACCTTGCTCCCAGTGCTTACCCAATACCATCCCCAGTCGTTCTTCACCTCACGGGCATCCAACTTCAGGTGTCCCTCCCCATTTACCTTAGTGATACTGAGAGGCTGAGTTGGTATATGGCTGCCTCCACTCTCTGCTGTTACCTGTTCTGGTGAGTTCTGTGCTTAGTGTGCTGGTCCAGCCTTGCCCATCTGTAGTCCATTTGATAGAGCCTCACCTGATTCCAATCACCCACTGTGCCCAGCACTTTCTGATGGAGACCCTCACTCTGGCTCCTACCACTTGTGGTCATTGGGGTCCTCAGGAATGGCAAGTCCTCACCAGTCTGGCTCATGCAGTCCTATCTAAGCCCTGGCATTCTAGGAATAGCTTCTCTGCCCATGGTTTTCATTGCAAAATACAATTAAACATCCCCAGGTTGGCTCTGCCAGCTGGCACAGGACATCTCAGTGAGGTGTGGCTTTGGATGCCAAGGGACTGGCTAGTGCCAGGAAACTGAGCTATGAGCCCTCGGGATATGGTTCTGCCCACTCATCGGCTGGCAACACCTTTTGCCCCAGTGCTTTGAGAGGAGGAGTCTGATGTCACACACAGCCTGTCTGAAAACAGAAGTGGCTCAGCGGCTGCTTCAGCTGGAGCTTTGCTTCCCTTCGGGCAGCAAAAATGGGCTACAGGAAGGGGTGACCTATGGTCAGGCCCTACAATAGCACCACAAGACCATATCAATAGTATAAAGCCCCACATGTCTACTGTGGTGGCCAGGCATGGAAGATCAGACCTACAAGGCTTACCCAGGTTGTTGCAAAATGTCCGCAAAGAGGCTCAAATACAACCCTCATCCCGTTTGCCAAGTTCATTAAGGCCGCACCTATTTATCTATATATTTATTGAGCATCCATTGCATATCTATCTGGGATCCAGGTCCCATGTGCCTCTGACAAAGACAGCTGGGTCTTAACATACATACAGCAAAGATAACAAGGGCAGAGTGACACCCAGTCTTTCCTAGTGGAACCTGCAGACCTGTCACACCAAGTCAATCAGAAGCCCATCCCAATGGTAGCTTTTCCCCAACTGAGGTGGCCTCTTTGTCCCAGACAGCCCAGATTACAGTGGTACTACTCAGGGGTGGTGGGAAGGGGTGTGTACCAGGACAGTGCCTTGTTATCTCAGACACTGACGTCACTGTCTGTAGTGAGGGGTATGGGGGGGTGGGGAGGTCACTTCCCTAGACCAGACAGGAAACCTGCCCAGCACAGGAGGAAGTTCCCTTTGAGTCCAAGGTACTGGGACCCTCTGCTCCCATCTTGGTCCTCCCAGGCCAACCTAGGCCTGTTTACCATTCCTCAGAACCCTGCACACTTTCTTCAAGCTCAAAGCCTGGAGGACAAATATCTTACTTTTCCTTTGTACTTTCCTAATCTACATGAGCCCCAATTTGGAGGACAGGTGGACAATAGTCAGGGGATCATTTCACAGGTTGCTTTACATCTGGATGCCTGCTCACCTCTCAATGAGAAAAGGGGAGGTACTTAGGAGCCTATAATGAGAGAATGTCCCAGCATATAGGCACTCCCTGATTTAGGCAGATGGAAGCTGGAAGGAAAGAAAAGGTAGAGAGAGCCATCCTTGAAGACTCAAGGGTGTTGGAGGGGAGGGTCAGGATGACTGAGAGGCAGAGGGACTGGGGTCCTAAAGAGTGGTCCAAGCTAGACCCAGGATTCCATGCTCAGAAGTACCACTCATTAAAGAGGAAAAGTCTCAAGACCCTCCACACATGGCACCAGAAGAAGTAGCTTCAGGCCCAGACATCTTAGCAGGGCTACTGTGGTCCTAACTGGATGTACCATCTTTCCTCACTTGAATCTTCCCAGAAGAAACTCACTAAATCATTTCGAAGATTCTATTTGGGGCTGGAAGTTTAGTCTCAGCCCCAAGGGACTTTAGAGCAGGGTCAAAGAGAGGAGTGACCTTTACCTCCAGGAAGCATATTGAAGGTGTCCAGCAGACTCCTCTTACCAACCCTCACAGCAATCTTACAGAGAAGGCCAGACCAGAAGAGAAAGATACTTTGCCACGGTCTGTCAGAGATCAAGCTTACTCTTCCCCACACTGGCAGCCTTGGGAACCCCAGCTCTCTTAGTGTCTCCTGTACGATGGCATCATCTCCATCTATATAATGGATCAGTCTCATTTCCTGGGCATGATGTCAGGCATCACTCACAATAGCTCAAATCTGCAAGTCATCAATATAGAGCATGAAAGGAGGCAGCATTATGCCCCCCCCCGCCCCCACCAAACAACAACAACAAAGGAACAAAGCAAAACAAAACAAAAAACGTTTACTGAAGAAATTTTCTCAGCAATGACTTCCAGTTACCAAATCAAATCAAGACGCTACAAAATGGTAGAAATGGTGTTGGGAGATTGTCTTAGTTACTTTTCTATTCTTTGAAGAGACACTATGACTAAGGCAGCTTATAAAAGAAAGCATTTAATTGGGGGCTTGCTTACAGTTTCAGAAGGTGAATCCATGACTGTCATGGTGAGGAGCATGGCAGCAGACATGGTGTTATAGCAGTTGCTGCAAGCTTGTATCTGATCCAAAGACTCAAGTCAGACAGACAGACAGACAGACAGGGACACTGACTGAGACTGAGACTGACTAGGTCTGGCATGGGCTTTTGAAACTTCAAATCCCACACCCAGTAACACACTTCCTCCAACAAGACCACCCCTCCTAATCCTTCCCCAAACAGTCCACCAACTAGAGACGAAGCATTCAAACACGTGCACCATTCTCATTAAAACTGTTACAGAGACGTATGGGCTGATATGAAGATGGATGGATGAACAGATGATGCATGGATGGAGTAATGGTGGATGAATAGATGATAAATTATAGGTAGATGAATTGGTAAACATGGGCTTGTGAATGGATATGATAGGTGGTAGGCATATGGATGGATGGATATGTGGACAGATGAATGGACTGACGTGTGAATGGATGGATGGATGGATGGATGGATGGATGGATGGATGGATGGATGGATGGATAGACTGATAAGTAGATGGACAGGATGATAGGGAGTGGGTAGATGTATGAATGAGTGGGTAGATGAAGGGATAGAAGTAGATGAATGGTGGCTGGCTGGATATATAGGTGAGTAAGATGTGTAGATTTTTGGACAGATGGATAGTGAGGGATGTAGGTGAGATGGATGGATTGATTGATGTTAGGTATAGGTGTTTGGATATGATTGAAGATGTGAGTAGGTGGAAGAGGAATAGGATGTATGGATGGGTAGGGGGCATACAAAAGAGCTGTGGCCAGCTAGATAGAGTATTAAATAGATATCCTACTGGTGCTTTCTTTAGCTAAGCTCTGAGCACAGAGAATGGCTGTAAAGATACCCTCTACACATACTGCAAATTTGTGGTTTCATGCCTTGACCCCCAGGCCACATAGCAGTGTGGCTTCTCAATCCCCAAATAAGGTGGACAAAGCCCACTCTGGCCAGCCAGGGCTCAGGAAGCCTGGGAGGGTGGGAGGCCCTGCTCCCGGAGCTGAAGTCAGTTCCTCCTTTTCTAAACAATGGGCCTGGCTTGGTCTTGCCGCACCTCCACCCTGCTCCACCCAAGCTCCCTCCTCATCTGCTGGGGGTGCTGGGGCCCTAAGAATGGGATGCATGGAGCTGGGGGGTGGGAGCAGGAAAGCAGAAAAGACCAAGGAAGCACATCTGTCAGAGGCTTCCTCGCGAAGTGATGCCTCCCCTGGGACCGAGACTGCTGGAGCCAGCTGTTCCAGGCTGCCTTCTGGGGAGAAAGGAGAAGAGAGGCGGTGCTCTGTCTTCCCCAGCCGCTCATCAAGGAGGGACTCTGGTTTCTTATTATTGTCTTTTCTTCAAGTTCCTAACTAGAGGCCCTTCATCCTCTTCCTTACAGTCATCCTGCTTCGGCTCCTTCCTTCCCTTTCCTCGTCCCCCTCCTCAACCCATCCTCTGCCTCCCAGGCCAGTGTGCCCAGCTGGGGAGGAAGACAGAAGTTCTGGGTCCAGTCCTTCCTGCTGGCGTCCCAGCTCTTGGCATCCTGTTGAAACTCAGGTCAAGGCTGGCCTCCAGCTTCTGCCCCTAGACGTACCACCCCTGGGGACAACAGGAGGAGAGTAAGGAAGCCAGGTCTCTGGAGGAAATCTGGGTCACTCCCAGGACCAGAGATTCTGTTCCTTGGGGGCTTCCAGGAACTCAGAGATGGCTCTAGGAGCCCTTCCTGTCTCTGTGCCTCCCAGGACCTAGGGCCCATGTACATGTAATACAGCCCTACATACTGACCCCAGAGGAGGATTGCTGTGGAGCAGGGTAGGACGGGGGCCTCTCTAGAGAAGAACATGAAAGAAGAAGTGTAAAGGAAGAGGCCCTGCTGCCCTCCTGCTCTTACCCTGTCTATCTCTGGCTGTTTTAAGGGACTCGGCCCATGGCATCCCTTTCCTCACGCCTCCTTCATGGCCAGGAAGTGTGGTGGTTCTCACTCTCTCATCCTAGCATGAGACAGTTGCAACTGTGTGGTCTCATATCCCAGGCAGGGAACTGAAGCTGCTCCAGGTAGCTCTTTTTCTCTTTCTGCCTAGGCTGAGGGAGAGCCAGAAGCTCCAGCCCCAGACCCAGACCTCCAGCCATTGGTCGGAGAATCTGGTCACAGACCCATGGTTGCCCACTTGCCTGAAGGGTTCTGGAGAAACACGTGGGAAGCTGCATAGAACTGGCCCTGCATTCCTTCAGTCTGCTGCTGTCACACAGGTGGGCACAGCTGAAGTCAGTGCAAAGGGACTGTGCCCCATCAGGCAGAGCCGGCGTCTTCTCGATCATCGTTAGATGAAGGGAATTTCATAGATGCATGCATACAAGAAGACCCGAGTAGCTCAAGAGATGAAGGTGTAGAAACTTATCATGTGTTTTCATCTGATCTCTCTCTCTCTTTCTCACACACATGCATGCACACATGTGCATGCACCCACACCCGCACATGCATGCACACACCCATGCATGCCTGTACATAGTAAAGGCCACCTTGGTCTAAGACTCCAAGCTCTATCCTTCCTTAGGGCTCCGGCAACCCAGAAAACTCTCTTCTGTTGCCCTGCCCCAGTTTAGAACCTGCCCCCCCCCCCAGTGAATGTGCCAGAGTCCCTGAGCCCTCCTCAAAGGTCACTAGGCTCCTGACGTCTCACAACAAGGAGCCATACTGCATACAGCCTCCCTCACCTGCTAATCTCCTCTGATCCCTGGCAACCTCTGAGTGAGAGCCGCCATAGGGTCCTCAGGTGCCCAGAAGTGGCCCAGGAAAGGTCGAAGCAAGTCTTGCTTCTGGGGCCGGTTTAACCCAGTGGCAAGATGTAGAGCCAGACCAGCTGTGGGGAGCCAACCCTGGATAGGAGGGTCTTATGTCGGTGTCCCCTCAGGTCTTCTTACAGCTGCAGGTCCAGTCTGTTGCTAGGATTAGTGCCCAGATTAGCCCATCAAGTTTCCAGAACCTAGAGTGTGCCAGTCACCGGTGCTATAGAAACCTGGCTTGAGACTCCTTTTTAGGCAGGCCTGAGCTGCCTCAGCTCCTTATGGGGAACAGTCAGAGATATAGGCCTGGAGAGAGCCTGGGCCTGAGCCACCATACCCACCTAGGTTTCCTTCTCAGAGCTCTACGCCCTGGGAACTTTGCAGTCTACCCTGAGGCAGGAAAGTTCTGCTGAAATGGAACCATGCTCCACAAGGTGTCAGGCTATGGGTGGGAGGTCTCAGTTCCTTCCATGTAGAACTCAGCGCAGGGTCTGTGAGCCCAGACCCAGACAGAAACACAGACAGACAGGAAGGCCCATGGCTGTTTTGTATGGCTGCTTAAAGACCCCTACCTCCCCTTTGAAGTGCCGTTTCTATTGTCCTGGTAGCAGAGAGGGAGGGGCAGAAGTGAAGCTCCCTAGGGCCATCTTGAAAGATGACTCCCATGATCAGAGGCCACTGGCTTCTTCCACAACTTAGCTTGGAATGAGAGAAGCAGCAGGTGCTATCCATAGCCTGGCATCTACCATCCTTTTCCCATGCCAAAGGCCTTGCCCACCTGGCACCCCAGGCCCTTTCCTTCCCTTCTCAGGAGTCCTACTCCCAATTTCCCTCCCCATCCTCCTGCCCTTCCTCAGCCCCACCACTGTTCAGGGCCTGACTTCCTGTCTATTGCCCTCTCTGGCCCCTCCTATCCTCTCAGAGTGTACCACCTCACACATCCCTCTGCTGCCCAGTTCCCTGTCACCCGACTACCATTCTGCCAGCCATCGCCGTCACTTCCTGCCCTTCGTTCTGGAAGCAGTCTGCTCCTCCCCACTCCCGAGGTGATGATGAATAGCAGTGCGAAGAACAGGGTGTGCATACTCTGAGAGTCAGCTTCTGAGCCCTGAGCCCCAACAAACCCGGGATGTAGGAAGGATACTCACTACTGTCCCTTGCTCCTGGCCCCACAACTTGGTAGATACATTAATGACAGGAAGGGGAAACTGGGGTGCTTTGTGGGGTACACAATAGACCCCGGGGCACATTTTGGAACCCTGTGCGGTAAGCCAGTGCCACTGGTCCAAGCCAAGTTACTACAACTCTGAGAAAAGAATATTAGAGATGGCATGGATTGGGGGTCCACCCTGTCTTCCTTGGGCAAAGGAGGGAGGAGAGGGGGAGGAAGGGGAAAGAAAAGGTAGGAGGAGACTCCTGCAGGAAGTCAGGGGCCCCAGAGGTCATCCACTCTGCTTTCCCTGACCCCCTTCCCTGTGGGGCCCAGACCTGACGTGACACTGAGAGTCCTCCTCAGCACTGACCCATGGCTGGGAAAGGTCAGGGCTTTCTGGGGCTCTGCTGCCAAGGATGGGGGTGAGGAGCTCCTTCTGCTCTGTTCTTTGCCTCCCAAATGCTCTAGTCCTGGCAAGTCCAGTCCTGGAGGCCCACCACCCTCCCCTGGGAGCCCACGGCCCAGCTCTGCCAGCTGGGGCAGAGCATTTAAATTGACGCCTATTATGCAAGGAACGCTGCAGGCCCCAGGGCTGGAGCAGAGCAGGGTCATTTTTTTATTAAAAAGCAAAACCTAAACCAAGAAAACAAAGTGATTAAGTTTCTTCTCAGAGCAGCGGGCCCTGCAGAGTCGGGACAACCAACTCACGGTTCCTTAGACCCTCAGCACAGGAAAACAACTGAAATCTGGACACAAACAGGAAGCAGCTGTTGTTCTACAAATGTGAGGGGAGGCCTGGGGTCTCCAGGACACCCACTGTCTAGATGATGGTGCTGGAGCCAAGAACTCAGATGGCTAGGGGCTGTCCCAGACACTGAGGACCTGTCCAGACAGGACCCTGGGGACCCCTGGGCTTCCTAAATTTGGCCAGGTGAGGCCAGGAAGAGTGACTTCCCCAAGGCATGCATGCACATGTTCTCTCTCTCTCTCTCTCTCTCTCTCTCTCTCTCTCTCTCTCTCTCTCTCTCTCATTCACTTTTGAGGTCAGTTGCTCTGAGCAGACTACCACCAGTAGCTCTCTAATGGGGGCCAAAAAGGGTTGAGCATAAAGACCAGTAGATAAAAGATAGAGCCCCCCACAGTAAAAGAGAAGGAAATGAGCCTAGGTTCTGGGGCCTGCCCCTTCTCAACAGTCTCTCCTACTGCCCATAGCCCCACTGTTGACTTGATCTGAGAGCAGGGTAAAATGGCTTTCTACTAGCCCCCCCCCCACCTCTGGTGGAGGCAGCGTCTCAGTGGACCTGTACTGAAGCCGTGCTGAGGTTGGGAAATGGCCGAAGGAGGCTCAGAAGGAAACTTGGAGGAGCGTGAATGGGGAGCCAGCCCAGCAGAGAGCTCTCAACCAGCTGGTTTGAAGGTGAGACAAATGCAATGCCAGGAAGCGATCCCATCCCTAAAGAGAAGCAAATGCTCTGAACCTGGGTTCTGGGACCTGTCCCTACATCAGAAGACAAGCATGCCTTAGCTCATAATCCCAAAGCTGGGGAGGTAGAAACAGGAGGATTCCTTAGGTTCCAGGGGATCCAATGCCTTCTACTCACTTCTGCGGGCACCTAGCACATATGTGGTGCACATACATGCAGACAAAACACTCACAGACATAAAAAATTAAGTAAGTATTAAAAAATTAAAACCCTCACTAGGTCTATAGAATGGTGCAGAGAGCTGGGAGTGTGGGTCAGTTGTAGTATGTCTGCCCAGCATGCAAGAAGTCCTAGGTTCAATGCCTAGCATGGCATAAAGAGTGTGATAGTGCCTACCTGTTATTCCAGGGTGGAGGCAGGGGCATCAGAAGTTCAAAGTCAAAGTCTACTGGGTCTTGAGTTCAAGGTCAACCTGGAAACAACACGAAGAACCCAGCAACCAGCTTCCCCTGTCATTAATAGCTTCCACTGGTGTGGGACTTGGCTTTCACCTGGTCCAGTCCGTGTCAACACACACTATTAACTAAAGTACATGCTTCCATTGGAGTCACTCTTGGAATCATACATTCTCATAGACGAGACAAATGTGTAATGCAACATGTCCATCCTTACAGTGTCAAACAGAATACTTCCACCATCCTCAACATCCCTTAGGCTCCACCCATCCCCATTGTTACCCTGAGTCCTGATAGCCACTGATTCTTTGACCTTATGGTGATTTTGCCCTCTGTAGAATGTTGTAGCATGGTGGAGTCTTTCCAGTTTGGCTTCTTGTCCCCATGTGTCTTAGTCCCATGACTGATAACTAACTTCTTTTTAGCATGGAGCAGCAGCCCTGAGCATCCAACCAATGCCAGCTGTTCACCCACTTACCTGCTGAGGGACATCTAGGCAATTAGGAACAAAGGTGCTATAAGCCTTTGGGTGCAGGTTCTGTGGTAGTGAACCATCTCAAGATGATTTGTAAGGTCATTTCCCTTAACTGCTGGGAATAACTCTCTAGAGGTGGGGGAGCATGCATTTGTATGCATTCTGCCCACACAGGCAGAGGCCAGGACCAATGTCTGTGGTTGTGAGCTCCCATGAAGGTTCTGGAAACGAAACCCAGGTCCTCTGTAAGAACAGCAGTGCTCTTAACCATTGAGCCATCTCTCTAGCTGGCCCTAATAAGAATTTTACCTTGTCAAGTGATTGACTACATATTTGATTCTGAGGCCACTAGCTCCACTTCATGGGGAACCACAAAAACCAGGCTGTTTACACAGCTCATCCTGTGTGAGGCACACCCTCATGGAGTCTCTGCTTGTCACAATGGGAAACTGAGGCACACAGAAGCTGGACAACCCACCAAGATTTATACAGACAACACACTATTCTTTATACCCATGTTAGGCAGAACTGGTGACCTCCGAGCTCTGTGCTCTGTGACCTCATTTCTCAGTCATCCTGCCCTCAGAACTTTACATTCCTAGAAATTATATCGGCTCCCTAAAAGAGCTTTTCTTGAAATAAAGCTATACATATTGAATATTAAAAAGACATACTCCAGGATTGAGATTTAATGTCCATCAAGGACATTCCTCAGCTAGCTGTCAGCTAGCTGGTGCCTGGAGCTTACTCTGCTCCCAGAGGTCTCCAGGCTAGCCCCTTTGTTCCACCCCCAGCACATTGTCCTTGCTGGAGTCCTTGGTGGGAGTGTCTCAGCATCACTACTACCACCACCATAGACCTACCCTGCTCTCCACACTTTGGTCCTAGCCATTCCTTGGCCCCACCTTCCGTTATCCAACATGCCTTCCCTTTCTTTCCATTATCTCCATGAAGTTTTCTGCTGCAAAGCCCCCACAAGAATCTCCTTTTCTGGAGATGTTCATCTTCTCCTGTTCCAAGCTAGAAGTAGTGTCTTCAGCCTACCCAGCACACCTGTGGCTGCCTCTCATAAGGCCCCTTGCTCAAAGCCAGCAGCAATAGAGTTTGGGGTTTCTTGGACTTTTGACTTGTATGAAGCAAAATCTGATCCTGTGCTAATGACAGACGGAGTGTGGCAAAAAGCAAGCTCGTGGCTTCTCACTGTGACAGGCCAGCCCCAAGTTTCTTCTCATGCAAAATAATGAAGAGCTTCCTAGAATGTCATGGAATTACATGAATTCAAATTTGGTGGCCCACAGTGGCCATGAGGAGTTTCTATGGAACAGCCATGAGTGAGATGTGTCAGGATTAAGCTGCTTGTGCCATCAGCTTCTTGTCTGGTTCCTGTGCTTTTCATAGGGTGGAAGGCTAGGAGGAGTCACGCCCAACCCAGCCACTCTTTCCTTCCTCCTTACCCGAGCTGGAAGCACTTTTGCTCCAGGGCAGCTAATGTGCCCATTCATCCTTTATCTAGAATGAGGCACAAAGGCCTAACTCCACCATGGATGATGCCATGGCACTGCAGGAGGTCTCCTGTGCTCAGATCTGACTTGGTTGGTGCATACAGATGGGCCTCTAGGTGGGAGGTCACAAACAGCCAAAAGGACAGCAGGCTAGAGCATGTATAGACCTTGGCAGGGGAGGGAATCACTCTTCCTTCCATCATTCTGCCTAGGCCACAGGCTCATGGGGGGGGGGGGGAAGAACACAGGCCTTGGAACCTTTCCTCTTTTCTAGCTCCTCCAAGCTCTAGGCAGTACCTCCTATCCCTGAATCCAGAGGTGCTTGTTGGATAGGATGACGCATGTCCAACAGCAGGAGTCCAAGCATCCTCAAATTTGAGCCCTCCTACTGGAGTTTCAGTCTACCTAGCTGAGGGATGAGGCTGGTGGATACCTCTGGGAATGTCAGGAGTGTTTTCCTGTGAGTATGGAGCAGTCTCAGTCCATGAGTACTTGGGGGAATGTGACAGACATATGAGTCAGAGTGGGGGAACTTGGCAATGGAAGCTAGTCACCTCTGCATCCATAGGGAGTGATTTGCTGAAAATGGAACATGAGAATAGACCCCCACCACGGAAGTCCTTGGGCCTTCCCTGAGATGCCAGAGAACCCTGAGGCAGCTTTGAGATGACACATGAATCTATGCCAACCCTAGAACTTACCCAGGAGCCATCCCGTGGAGTTATCACCTCAAGGAATGCAGTAGAATGCATTCCCAGCCAGGGAATGCAGTTGAGTGATCTGTTCCCACCCCATCTCAACCTCCAGAGCCTGTGTCTGATAGAGGAGAAAAGGCTGGAGACAGTCTAGATGAGAGGTCCCCAAATATCTCTGACTTAGGAGGCAAAAGTTGAGTACCGACCCAGGCATAGGAGGGTTTAGACCCAGAGGCCTAGTTATTCTCCACAGCCCATAATTATGTATCAGCTCACTGAAGTCCTTATTAGCTGTCACTGCCCCCCTCCAGATGGTGAGTTTGCAGAGACAGGTCCCATGCAGCATTCCCATCCTTCTTTGGCTCTTCTGTGATATCCAGCTCAGTGCCTGACTTGGGCCACTCCAGAAGTAGGAAACGACTGACTAGTTTTCCTTTCATGGTTCAGTCAATGAATAGGGAGAACGAGCTATACTTTGAGGATGAAGTAACAGACAGATGAGCAGCAAGTATTATCAAGTGGCCCTTGGTCCCTGGAAACTTCTGAGTGAAGACTGGCTTATAGACAGGAAGGCTGGAGAGTCAACTGGTCCTTTGCCTGAGATGAAGGGCAAGAGAGAAGGAGTGATGTGAACAAACAAATTCACTCCAGATAGGACAGCACCAGCAGACCCAAGGGAGGATTAATTCCGTCCAAACCCAGCTTTGTGAACAAGTGGGTTTAGTTGCGGTTACTTATAGGAACATGGGTGAGGGGTGACCAAAGCTGCATCATCAAAACCTCACCCCCTTGCTTTGCACCTAATACATCCCAAGATCATGTCAGTGGGATTACATACACCTGAGGAGTGGGGAACAGGTGTGTGAAAGTGGCTGGAACTTCAGGGGAGAGTCTGATGACCAGCCTTCCCCCTCCAATGAAGGAATGTTAACAGGCCCAACCTCATAAGGATCTCATGAGTACAAATGATAGCAATGGTAGAGTCATGCCCACAATATTCCACCCGGATCCTGGCTCAGGCAACTGCAGGACTAGGGTGGGTAGTCCTGAGGAATACCACCCTGAGAATTTTCTGGCAGATGAACTGAGCAGGTTTGGAGACCTGGACTCAAAGTCAGGACCATGAAATAAGAGATCCATACTCAGGGGTCTCCAGGATGTAGGTCTAAGAAAGTCAGAAAAAAGAGGAAAGGTCAGGACTAGGCACATGACCTTAAAGGAAAGGGGGACCAAAAATGAAACAAGATGAGCAGGTGTTCTAGTTTCATGGAGGCTGTGATAAAACACTTGTGCCAACAGCTACTTAGAGGAGGAATGGTTTTATTTGGCTTACACTTCCAGGTCATAGTCTACCATTGATGGAAATCAAGGCAGTTGCCATGGAGGAATGCCACTTGCTGACTTGTTCATAGGTTTGTGCTCAGTTAGCTTTCTTATGCAGTCCAGGATCACCTGCCTGGGGAATGGTGCCGCCCACAGTTGCTGGGCCATCCTATATCAATGAACAACCAAGACCATCCCCCAAAGACACACCCACAGGTCAATCTGATCTGGGCAATCACTATTAGGGTTCCCTTCTCAGGTGATTCTAGGCTGTGTCAAGTTGGCAGCTAAGAGGGCAAACAGGCCAACTGGACAGAGTAGGCACAGCACCAGCTGATGGAAGCAAGTTCACGGCTCTGATCACTGTGGTTCTGTTGCTTTCTGATTGCCATGTTTCCTGATGAGCTATCTATGGTCTTCTGACTCATCCTCCTGTTAGGTACCATGTCATTCTCTTGAGATTTTCTTTTGTGTTTTCTCTTTTATCAATGTGACTTTGGTGAGTTTAGGCACAATTTTCTTTAAACTGATTCTATTTTGGTTTTTATGAACTACTTGAAATGGTAAGTGTAGGCTTTTAACTAACTTGGGAAGTTTCTAGTTATAGTCCTATGACTATAGTTATATAGTTATATGGTCCCATAGTCCTATGACACACCCTATCTCTTGCTCTCTCCTTTCTTGGAACCCCAGTTAGTTAACCAAGGATTAAAACTTCTGACACCATCCATTTGTCCTTCTCCATATTACTACTTTTAATTTTTAACTATTTATTTTATTTTATGTGTATGAACATTTTATATATATATCACATGTATGCCTGATGCCTAAGGAGGTCAGAAGAGGGCATGGAATTCCCTGGAGCTAGTGGTTGTGAGCCTCCCTGTGGGTACTAGAAACCAAACCCAGGTCTTCTGCAAGAGCAGTCAGTGTTCTTAACTGCTGGGCCATCTCTCCAGTCCTCATATTATTCTTTGTTGCTCCCATTCTCATATTCATATTGAATGTATTGTCTTGCTCTATATCTTCACATGTATCTCCTGTCTCCCTGTGCTGTAGCTAACCCCTTCCAGTAACATTTCTTTCTTTTTAATATTTCAGAAACTGTATTTTTTCAGTCCAAACCACCTTTAAATAATGTTTGCCTGCTGAAATACCATACTTTCTTATTCACTGATTATCTAGCTTCCTTTACAGCCCCCTAGAGACATTCTAAAGTCTGTCTAATCACCCTAATGCCGGGGCTAGCCTCACAGTTGTGTTTTCCCCTGGGACTAAGACACAGGTTCACTCCTTACTGTCTCATGTGATCTGACATGGTGCCTTGCATTGTAAACATTACCTGTGGAGACGGCTGCACTGCTCTGGAGAACACTGAGGCATCTGCGTGGACAGGTGATTGACGTGATCAGCACCACCTGTGAACTGTCTTGCCTCAGCTCTCAGCTCTCCTCAGCCCAGCCCCAGCAGAATGTGAGCGGAGGGGATGCCTTGTTGTACTTTAGATGTGAAATAATCCCCGTGGGTTCACATGTGTGAATGCTTGGTCTCCAGCTGTGGTGCTGTTTTGGGTGCTATGAGTGTTTGGGAGGTAGTGTCTAGATAGAGATAGTGGGTCACTTTGGGGCAAGACTTTCAGTTTATAGTCCAGCTCTTTTTCCAATCTCCTCTCTGCTTCCTGGCCCATCTAGATGTGAACAACCTTCCACCAATGCTGCCGTGAATTGCTACTGTGGCTGCCCCACCATGATTGACTACATTCCCTTAAACTGTTAGCCAGAACAAATCTTTCTTCCCCTAAGTAGCTTCTTGTCAGGAATTTGGTAACAGCAATGACAAAAGCAACGAGTAACTCTTCCTTCTGACTGCTTCTGAGGGTTCTTTTCTCATTCTTTAATAACTTTCCATCACTGCAGGAGCATTCTCCAATCAGAAAGCCAGCTGATTTGCTGCTACTCAGATTTTGGTTACCACATCATGCCCTGACTCTCCTTCCAGGATCTACCTGCTTTTGCTTGTTATCTGGAGATCCTAGCTCATTTTGTTTGCTGCAGCTCAGGGCTTATAGTTTCTTTCTGTGGGAGTGCTGCTGTGTTAGGATTTTGATAGTTTGTGAGGAGATAGAACCCAGATAATTTCAGGATGGGTAGGAGTTTAGCAGTTACAAGTGCAGCTGAGCTGGCAAGTCTGATAATGAAAGAACCACTACATTTGGCTGTAAGAAACTGGGGGTGGATTGGAGAGAGATGGCTCAGAGGTTATGAACACTGGCTGCTTTTCCAGAGGACCCTAGTTTGATTCCCATAACCCCATGACAGCCCATAGATGTCTGTAACTCCAGTTACAGGGGATCTGATGCCCTGTCTGGCCTCTGTGGGCACCAGACACACATGTGGTACATAGACATACACACAGCCCAACGCTCTTATATATAGAATATTAAAATTAATTTAAAAGAGAAGCTTTGGAGAGACCTTGATGAACATGGTGGGTGGTGAGATGGGATACCAAACAATTTGAGTGATGAAGTGATGGACTATAAGGAGACTTGGGGGATGGTGTGTCAGGATACAAGGAACTCAGTCTGTAGTGGTTTGAATGATATGCAATTTTTGTATCTTTCTTCATATGTAACTTTAAACTGTGGATTTCCTTTTTGTGTGTGTGCTACCATAATTGGTGTGGTATCAGTATTTTATGCTAACTGTCTTCTGTGCTTTGTATGACATAGTGATGACCTTAGAGTTCAGAAATCGGACCATACAACTATCATACTTTCTCTGGGAGATTTTTATAACTTCCAGGTAGAAGCCTAGTTGTTGATGTGTTCAGATTTTCTAGGTTCTCCAGAAAAATCTAGATACTTAACTTACATTCTATTTAATTAATAAATATATCTCATCCCTATGCTTGGGCAGACTATAGAAGGAGGATATAATGCAACCAGAATGAACACATACACTTACTATAGGAACAGGTATTCTGTAGATTGCAGTGTTTTTATTCTCTTCACTCATTCTCCACTGACTATCTCAGATGAGAACTCAGGTAGATGCTTATGGGTGAACAGTTGACACACCCATCTACCTTCCCATTCATTTTTCTATCCATCTATCCTTCTATACATTGATATATTCATACATCTATTCATTCACCTTTCCAAACCTGCCAACCCATTCACACAGTCATGAATGTATCTATCCATCCATCCAACCATTCACACATTCACACATCTATCCAACCTTCAACCTATCCTTTATCCATCCATCTAACTACCTACACATCATGCATCTATCTATCCACTCACCCATCCATCAATCCACCAATATATCTGCACGTTCATGCATCTGTCCATCCCACCCTCCCATCCATCCATCCATCCATCCATCCATCCATCCACCCAACCATCCATCCATCCAACATCCATCCATCCATCCATCCATCCATCCAACCATCCATCCATCCATCCATCCATCCATCCATCCATCCATCCAACATCCATCCATCCATCCATCCATCCATCCATCTACCCATCCATCCATCCATCCATCCATCCATCCAACCATCCATCCATTCATCTACCTATCTATCCTTGCATCTCATCAGCCCATCCATCAGTCAGTCCATCCATCCACATATCCATACATGCATTTGTCCATCCAACAATAACTCTATCCTTGCATCTATCCATGTTCATGCACGTGTCCACCCATCTATCTTTCTATACATTCACTACCCACATATTCATCCACATGTTCATACATCCATATACCTTCCCTCCCATTCATTCAGCCCACACTGAGTTCCTGCTTTCCATTATGTACTATTCTAGGTTCAACTATTGAAGGTTCAATGCTGGAAGATAAAAGCCAAGTTCTGGAAGACCAAATTGAGATCCAAAGTGGTCCTAGCAAGACAATGTCCTTGACAGAATAGAAACAATATGCCTTTGTGGGATTCAGGGACCTAAAGTGCAGACCTGAGTGCCCGGTTCCAGAAGGAGGAGCTCTCCAGCTCCAACAGGGGAGCCACAGAGCTTCTACCTGGGGAGGATTCGAAGAACACCTTGGGAGAGGACATGACAAGGCTTTGTAAAGTGTTAGCCTGGCTATCTCCTCAGCCTGACTGTCTATCAGGCTTATGAAGATGGATTGTGTTCTGTTCACTATGATTATCCTGAGGACCAGAATGAAATTCTGACAAGAACAGAATTCCGTCCATCCTCATGGTTCTAGGGGCTCCTCTGAGGTCTGATAGGAAAGTTGACTAACAAGGAAAGGAAAGAAAAGGAAGGAAGGAAGGAAAGTGGGTCCCACATCTGGGATACAGTAAGTTCTCAGTCCCAGATGTCACAGAGGATCCCTGTGCTGAGCTGGATCTGGGGTTGTAGAACCATTGAGGGAATAGTGTGGCCATAGCAACAGCTACACCAACACTGTAGGAGTTCTGCTCTCCATTTCTCCATTTTTCCCCCTACCAGGCTCTGAACCCAGGGAACAGGGAGGCTCCTCCTAGCCTCAGCCTACCCCCACATTCTGGGCACTGGCATACCTTCCATCACCCCAGTGTGTATCAGAAAGGAGCTTCTGGAGCTAGGCCAGGGACCTGTCTAGGGGTGTCATAGGCACAGGAAGATGGGGAGGGTGGGCATCTTTTTCTCTCCTCCTCCTCTTTGTCTTCTACGACCAACTCTGTAGAGAACCAATTTGCCTTATCAGAAAGTCCAGCAAGCAGCTGGCTAACCAAATAGCTAGAATTCCTGCTCCAAGGCACATCTGGTCCTGATCGAGGGGAGGCCAGGGATGACAGGCAGGGGAGGGGGAAGTAGAGGTACTGGCCAGACCTTCCCAAAGCATTGCTCCAGGCCAGTAAGGAGAGCCTGCCAGCCTGGCCAAGGGCAGCCCCCAATGGCCTCCAAGACAGTACTCTCTGCTTGCCCCTCAACCCCACCAGCAGAGGAGCCCAGGCCTGCCCTCTATGGGGGCTGGGAGGGGTGGGAACACCCCACTCTAGTCTGTGTAGTGGTGTTGGTCCATACTGTGCTCCTCCCAACTGGAGCACCGCCCTGCTCCCCACCCCAACCTGCCCCTCCTGTTGCAGCCATCACCGCCCCACAAGCCTTCCCTAGCTCCAGTGCACCTCACATTCACAGCATCTTTCCTAAACTTACATCTGGGTGTCTTGGTCTCTCCCTAAAATCTCCCTGTTGCCACCCAGAGCCCTTGGCAGGGTGAGCTGAGGTTCAGAGCCAGAACTCAATCCTGGGGCGCTTTGAGCTCCTGGTTGTTCCTTCTAAAAAGAGACTCTTCCAGCCCTCCATGTCCAGGACTTCCTGCTTTGCCCTCTTCAGATGCAAGGGAGGAAGATCTCTCATGGGTAGGGAGGTCCTTTTCAGGCCCAGGTGCCATCTTTCTGGCCCCTCTGGTAAGTAAGTGGAACTTATCTCGGGGCCCCCTTCTGTGATCCAGACTGGTGCAGACACAGGAGAGTAACAACGAATGAAGACCAGGATTCCCTGGGAGGAGTGAGAGGGTATGGGAGCTGGAGGCTGTGGTAAGGCTCAAATGAAAGGCTTGCTTAGGTGTTCTGTCTCCCTTAAGAGAAAGAGCAAGCAGGGACCCTGTCCTTCCTTCTGCATGGCCAGGGCCCTGACCACTGAACTTCCACAGTGCCCAAGCCATCAATCCCAGCCAGCTCCCCAGGGATAGCTAATACGTTCACAACAGCAGCCAGGAAACACCTGGTTGGGCATCTGTTGGCCCATTGACCCAGACCACAATGACAGAGGACATCCCTGCTCTGTGGGCTCCAGGGCACCATGGGCTTTGAGGGACGAGGAAGGAGATACAGGAAGGAGGCCAGTGGACAGGTGGGGCCCATCGGTCTAGGCACCAGTCCTGTGAAATGGAGGTGGGCGCTTAGTACTTCAGGGCAGACCTGGTCAACAATCAGACAGTGTTTCCTCCACCTTCTTGCTCGGTCCAGGATGGATCCAATCTGACTGAGTCCTAACACTGCTAGCCTCTTGCATTGCTCCAGGGGAGACAGAGCCTCCTCTGGCTCCTTCACTCTCCTCACCACTTCACCAGGACTGCAGTCCCTTCCTGGGGGCTCCCAGTACCCAGGATGAGGGCACAGCCAGAGCAGAGGCCAGTGGGGGTGCTTAGCAGCTGTAAACAGATCCGTTCTGTCTGCCTGGGGGGAGGGTGGGGGCAGGGAGGGAGTTGTCTTGGGCTTTGTTATGTTCTGAAAAAAAAAAAAGGCAAAAAATTTGGGTCACAAACCACAAACTGTTTTGCTTTCGGCATAACTGGCATAAACAGGCATTTTCTTCTTGGTTTCTGGCCGGCGGAGGCCTGGGTTGGCTGGGGCTGGGAGCGGGAGAGGCAGCAGGCTGCGCTAATGAGGCCTGAGGCCTTCGGCCCAACAGCCAGAAGGGGGTTGGGCAGGGGCAGGGCTCAGCAAAGCAGGTAGAGAGGCCAGGCTTGGGGGGTACTGTCAGCATGACACCACCCCAACCCCAGCCTACCTCTGCCTGGGCAAGAGCTCCTGCTGGGAGCTAGGCCTCAGTGACTGGGGGGAACCTGAGGACCCTGAAAGCCAGGGTACCAGGGCAGGTGGTAACAAGTACTTAAAGATGAATCTGATGACCTGGTCCAGGGAATTGGCCCAAGGGTAAGAGGCCCACCGAAGAGTAGGACTCACTCTTGAAGATGGGCATGGAGAAGCCCGGATCTCTGTAGTGGGTGCCCTGGGGTCCCCAGAGGCACCATCTCTCTGGCCAGCTCTGCAGTAAGGCTACAGAAAACGCCAGACAAGCTCTGGAAGGATCTGACAGTAGACATCTTGTGCTTTGGTTACTGCATCTCTGGGGTACAAGTGGGGGCCAGACTGCTATCTAAAGAAGACCAAACATTTGAGGGGTTCAGAACAGAACTGCCCAGGATAGCATAAGGCATGCCAAAGCCACCGGGTAATGACAGATACCAAAGGGTCTGGGAGCGAGGGCTGCCGTACAGGACTGGGTGTGGGGACACTAAGTGAGAGGACCCAGGGGATGAAGGAAGGGTGTGACACAACCAAGATATGGGGAAGAGGTCATATGCTGAGGAATCCCAAAGCCTACTTGAGCTCTGGGTTTCATCTGACAGTCCATGTGAGCCACAGAGGAGTCCAGGTAGAGTGGCAAGATCTAGACCTGTCATTCTGGTTTCATGGGAAATATGTCTAGAGGGAGTTGAGAGTTTGGCTTGTGGTTGGTGGGCATGGAGAGAATGGATGGAAGGGTCTTTAGGATGTCCTGGGGAACAAATGGGCACAGGAGGTACCATTTTGAAGCCTGTTCTCTTTGTTCCTAGTCTTTGTGGGGCCTGTGCATATGAAGTGCCATTGTGTACAGGGTGCTCAGGGGGTGCTCAGGGGGTGCTCAGGGTAGGCCTGATGGAGAATGGCCCAGTCAAGAAAGGCTACCTGGGGCAGGTCTCTCAAGGGAATTGATCTAGGCAAGACAGCCCTTGCAAAGGTTCAGAGGTCCCCAGATGTCAGGCTCTTGTGGCTGGGACAGTTGTTGCGAGGTAGTTGACTGGGTGTGTCAGGGTGGCTTCAGGTCACCATGTGTTGGTTGGCTTATCTAGAAACTGCTGTCATCTTTTAAACAAAAGTGGAATGGCGTCTGGTCTTTTTCCCATACCTTGGTGCTGCAAGGAGGCAAGCGGAGCAGGTGGGGCAATGGAGGTGAGGCTTGGCAGGGCTCAGACCACTGAATGGAAGCTCCTCTTGAAGTTACTTGCTGTGGAACCTTCCATATCCAGAACTGGGCTGTAACAGAGTGAGGGCACTCCAGTGCGATTCCTTTCCTAAACAATCCCAAACTTGGAGCTTCTACAACAGGAACACATTCTCTTCGAGACCAGGAGCCTAACATCAACTACCAAGAAGAACCAAGGTCACACTTCTTCCCAAGAATCCAGATGGTGGTCCTTTGTGCCTCTTCCAACTTCCAGGACCCTCAGGCATCCCCCAGATTGTGACTACATCACTCCAGTCCTTGCCTCTGTCTTTGTATAACCTTATTCCTTCTGTAACATTTTCTGTCTCATATCTTCTGAGTTAGGCCTATCCTAAATTAAAAATAATGTCATAGCAGAATCCTTATATATTTTCGAAGACCCTTCCTTTCTCCAAATACATTCACGTTCATAGGTCCCAGGGTCAGGAGGTAAATATGTCTTTCTGGAGGACACCATTCACCCCACTGAAAAGATGTCTGTAAGTGTTGGTTGAGTGAATAGCAATGACCTATATGGCCCATGTGACTGACCTTGCTCTAGCTCTGACCTCACCTTTTATATTTGTATTTCCTGCTGCTGCAATCCTACCCCATCCCAAGTGATACTCTAATACTCCAGGCCCAGCATGTGCATTCCTCCCCTTACATGATGTTCTCTACACTTGCCACATTCCGTGTGTCATCTTGATGAGGCCTATTCAGCACTTCTACCACACTCACCCAGCTCCTCCTGAGATATCCTGCATCCTGAACATTATAGGTGCACACCCACATATGTGGATGAGGTAAGTGATAGATGGATGGATGGTAGATGGGTAATGGATAGATGGATGGTTGGTGGGGGAGCAGGTAGGCAGATGGGTAGATAAATAGGTGGCTTAATGAGCTAATGAGTTGATGAGTGGATAGGTGGATAAGTCATTGTGGATGGGTAGATGGATGGTTGAGTGGTAGGTAGGGAGATGGATAGATTGATGGATGAATAAGTGGGTATATGTGCATGGATGAATTGGTAGATAGGTGGGTAGATGAATGGGTGAATAGGTGAATGAATGGATAGATGAATGGATTAGTGTATGGGTGGGTAGAATGATGGGTGGGTGGGATAGATGGAGAGATGGATGAAAGGTAAGGTGGATAAAGAGATGAGTATGCTATTGTGAGATGTGTGAATGGGTAGATAGGTGAGTGGATGGATGGATGGTTAAGTAGATGGGTAGGTGAATAGACAGGTAGATGGGTTGGTGGATGGGTGGTTACATGAATGAGTAGATGGGTAGATGGGTAGGTGGGTGTGGGGATGAGTGGGCAGATAGGTGGCTGGATGAGTGAGTGGATGGGTGGATGGATGGATGGATGCTATGGATGGGTGGGTGGATAGATAGGTAGATGAGTGTGTACATCGGTAAACGGGAGATAGATGAGTGAATGGGTGAATGGGTTCATGGGTGGTGGGTGGGTAAATGGGCAAGGATAGGTGGGTGGGTGTGTGGATATAGGTAGATTAGTGGGTGTGTAGGTAGGGAGATGGATGGTGGATGCCTAGGTGGGCTTGGTAGATGAGGGACAGATGGGTGGGTGGAAAAGTATACATCAGTGAGTGAATCAGTAGATGGAAGGATGGGCTGCTGGATGGATAAATGGATGAGTGGGTAAGGGATGGATGGATGAATGGTTAAATGTATGAGTAGGCGGGTAGGTGGATGTTTGGGTAGATATGTGGATATATGTATGGAACAGATGAGTGGGAGGGTAGATGGATGGATAGTTGGTTGGAGGATGAAAAAGCAAGAGGATGGATGAAGAGGAGTTAGAAAGTTGGGCAGAGAGACAAACAGATAACTAGACAGATAAATAGCTGTATCTGTGGAGGGAAGAACTTCTTTAACAAACAGATTTTGCCAAGCAGGAAAAGGAGAGAAAAGAGAGCCCGAGACTGTCCTGGAGAACCCTGGGTGGGGGTGAGGCAACCCTGAAGGGGTTTCTGAGAGGTAAGGAATAATCCAAAAGGTCTGGGCAAAGTGGTTGATTATACCCAGGGCTTCATGGAGGTCAGAGGATGTCATGCAGGTACTCCGGAAGGCAGATGTCCATTGCTGTGAGAGTGAGAAGCCACCCTGGGAGCTGTAGGGGTGCAACAAGGGACAAAGGGAGGCAGCAGGAGGTGCCAAGAACTCCAGGTTTGGGTGATCTTGGCTAGCAAGTCAGAAAGGGACCAGCCTGAGAAAGGGGGTGAGAATCTGGAGCCTGGACACCCTAATGCCAGTTCCACAGGGGCCTAGGTCACTGTAGAGTTGACAGGGAGTGGACAGGCCACAGTGGGCTTTCAGGAGCTGATGAGTGGGAACACACTGCACTGTCCTCAGGGAGGTGGGCAGCTCTGGGCCTCCCTCCAGCCACAGCAGACACTGAAGGCTTTCAGAAGACTCACTGGCTGGGAAGGTGGTCTGCCCAGAGTGTGGAGTTCAGCTCCAGGCCCCAGCCTAGCCTCAACTCTGTCAAGCCAGGGCTGTCTCAGGAGCCTGGTCCCCTTTATTTCCACCTTGCTGCTCTCCAGTTTTTCTCTTCAAGGATGAGCTTGCTTCTTCCAAGCAGTCCCCATGACCACTGTACACCCCGAGTTTGGAAGCAGCCCCTGGATATGTATGCTGCCCTGGAGATACCCCTGCAAACCTCCAGTGGTCACACCCCACAGCACGGCCAGCAAAGAGACCCTGGAGGGAAAACGAAACTAAAAGCTAATGCTGACTGGTATGCTGTCTTGTACCTGTAATTTCAGCACTTGGGGGGCTGAGACAGGGGGATTGGGATTGTTATGAATTCTAGGCCAGCATGGATATCCATATGCAGTTCCAAGCTTGCCTGGGGTAGAGTGTGAGACCCTATTTCAAAAAACTAACCAAACACAATAGAAAGAAATGCTGGTGGGAAGCAATGACTGGGGAAAGGGCAGGGTCCCAGGCACAGGGCCTCATCCAACTGCCTCAGCCTGGGCTCCTCCCACATGGGGGAAGGGCAGATGCCCACTTGCCTTGTGATGGTGCGGGGGAGGGGGCACTAGGGAAGAATGAAGAAATCTAAGCATCTAGAGTTGGCCTCACTTTTCTCCCAGGGTCAGAGACCCTGAAGACCATCGCCACTGGACAGGTGGATCTAGTGAATACTGGGGACAGGGTCCCACAAAGCCTTCAGAGACGGAACAGTGGAGGTGACTACATGTGCAGGGAGCCCATCCCAGGTATTTGTCACCCTGAGTCCCCATGTCCATCATTAACTGGGATTCCTGAAGTATTCTGTCTCCACCCCCACCCCCAAAGCTAAGGGCAATGTTCCCTGGGATGGATATCCGTGGCACAGGACTCATTGGAAAAGCACCATACGATCCCTCTAGCCCCACAGCACCCCACCTTTGAATATTTGGGGCCTCATGTTGTCCCCAACCCACTGGGTTCCTCAGAGAGTGCTTCACTGAGCCCACTTCTTGTGGACGAATCAGAGGGATGCATACTTCAAAGGTCTTCCTCTTCACCTGCTGCCTCCCAGGTACCAGGCACCCTTCTTTTTTCCTTCCCACCCAACTTCCCCTCCTTTTGACCCCCCAAATAAAACAGAAAAGAACTCAGGAAATAGTATTTTAAATGCTTTATTAGGCTTGCAAGCGTTAACAGGTTAAAAACAAAACCCAGCTTTGGATTTTGCCAGAAATAGCATGTTAAAGGGACTGAGTTGGGGCAAACACCCGGGGCCACTGCTAGATGACACAGGCAGTGGCACAGGTGACAAATGGCGTTCGACGCGTGGGGGTCTTCAGGTGATGACAAAGGGAGGGGCCCAAGAGGGGACCCCCCGAAGACAACAGGGAAGAGATAAGATGGAGGGCCACACTAGGCATGGGAGACCAGGTAGGTGCCTGCATCAGGGTGATCTATGATTGGGGAGAACTGCAAATTCGGGGACACAGAGGATGGTCGGCAAATGCCCCTAAAGCACCCATTCCCGCGAGGCATATCAAGTGGGTGGGTGTCCAGCTGAATGGGCAGGTAATTTAGGGTGCCTCGAGATCTTTTGGGTATCGGGCCAATTCACATTCTCCAATTATAACAATTTACTTCTTTTAGTTTCTGTCCAATGTTCCGAATGGCCCATTCTTCAGGCACTTGCCGAGGAACCCTCTGTGCCATGGTCGGGCTGACACACACCGCCCCCAGGGTGGTGCCAGTCCTGTCACCTGGGCCCAGAAGCCTCAGGCCTCTAGACTGCTAGTGGACTGTTGGGCAGGGGGACTGCACTGGAGGCAGAAGTGGGGGTGAGGTAAACCTCCAGCCGCCCTGGTCCCTGCCACAGTCTTAGGTACCGTGGGGTGGCTGCTACGGCTCACCAGACCCTCGGGCCTCGGGGTCCAGGCGACCCCTTGTACACAGCTCTCCTGGCTCTGCAGGCTTTAAGCCTCCCAGTTTCCCCAACTCCAGGCCTCATCCCACCTTGCCCCCAGGAGGTCTGTAGAGCTCCAGACCTCCTGGGGGCAAGGTGGGGTGCTGAGGAGTGGGCAAGATGACACTGAGGGACGGGGAGGAGGACTCCCCAAATGCTCAGAAGGCGGCCACTTGCTCCCGCCTGATGGAACCTGTCTACTCTCACATCTATATCCCCTTCCCCCCCAACTGGCAGTGGCCAGCTGGGGGCCCCATCTTTGTGGCCTCCGAGCACCGTCCTGACACTTGAGGGGACACTGCCCCCACGCCCCCTCCACTTCTCAGAACTCCTGGGACCAGCCACTGTCCTCAGAAGCCAGGCCAGGCAGCGGCCTTCTCAATTCCTTTTATTTCTCTGTGGGTGCGTGGCCAGCACACAACAGAGACTCCACTCCCAACTCAGGCCAAGCGACAGAGACAGATTACAAACAAAAATCATAAAGGGTGATAAATGGCGGAGAGCAGGACATGGTGGTACTTGGTGATGATAGCTTAATGCATTCATTACGTGGTCACTGCTCCCCTGTTACTTAGGGAGTGGGTACAATTTGATTATGAGCGCATAAAAAGCTAAGGAGGGATAAAAAAAAACAAAAAAAAAAAAAAGGAAAAGACGCCCCAAGAAACAAAAAGAGGGGAATAGATCAATTGGCATAAAATTTGGGGTCCTAATTCTGTAATTCTGCAAGTTGACCTGTGCCTCCTCCTGATTCTTCCATCCAAAACCTCTCTGGGACCACTTCCTATCCATAGCTCCCCCCACCCAGCCCCCACTGCCCCCCACCCACCCCTCCAACCGCCAGACTTCCCACACTCCCCACCATCAGTGTGAGTCTCCTGGGGAGCCCCTAAAAGGTGGGGGCTCCCCAGGAGACTGACAGAGATGGCCCATAGGTGTGCTCAGGGTAGGGGGTGTCCCCCAGATCTTTCCTCCTAGGAACACACCCAGGGTCAGGCTACTCGGGCAGCATGTCTCACTTGGCAGTACCATCTCCTTATCTGGCCAAACTTATTCTACACTGGGGGAGGCCAACACGTAAGGTGGCTAGGCATTGGCCCACATTGTGGGGGCTGGGGAGCACTGGCCCAGATGGAAGTGAGCCTTGTAAGAACACCCCCCTCCCTCAGAAAGACAGAACTAACAGCCTGATCATACACAGGGCCCACAAGCAGCAGCAACTAGATGGACTTGGGGGGGGGGCTAAAACGATGCAAACTGCTCAGGGAATTTGGGACGAACCTTGGTTTGGGCAATGTGGTTCTAATAGGAGTTATTTAGCAATTTCAATGTTCTCATCTAATTGTGAGGGGTGTGCATACCTATATGAGTGAGTGTGTGTGTGTGTGTGTGTGTGTGTGTGTGTGCGCGTGCGTGCATGTGTGTGTGTGTGTATGTGTGTGTGTGTGTGTGCGCGTGCGTGCATGTGTGTGTGTGTGTATGTGTGTGTGTGTGTGTGTGTGTGTGTGTGTGTGTGCATGCGTGCATGTCTGTGTGTCTGCAGGGATGAGTATAAAAGTGCTTTTTAGGTAGTACAGATAAGTAAGATTTTTGGAACTTGGGGGCTTGTGCCAATTAAGTTTTGTTTCCAGTTTTCATACTCTGTTCCTTTCCTTGGGTTCTCTCACCCAGCCCTGTGGTGACATGATGACATTTGTGATGGAATGGCCAGTGAAGAAAGAGTTTGGGTGGCCTTTGTTGTTCTCAGCCAGCTTAAGCTAAAGCACCCTATCTGAGTGGTGACAAGGAGAGGGCACTGAAGCATGACATGCCACCTGAAGAGTTTCGGGTCCCCTTCCTTTCTTCTTGGGTTCTGAGATCCAAGTCTAAGCCAATTTGACTAAAGATCCAAATGGGAAGAAGAGGAGGGGGGGGCCGAATTATTTTATTTTGCCAATTGTTTTTAAGCTAATTTTTAGTTTGTTTTTAGCCAATTGATTTCTTTTGTTAATTAATTTTTAAATTAATGGTTCTGGTGTTTCTAAAAAGCCAATTTGTTTTAAAGGGGCAATTTGTTTAAAGATTTTTTTTTTTAGAATTATTTGGGGGGTGTCAACTTTTTGGGTTCTTTAGAGCCAATTTGGTTTAGTTGTTTAGAGCCAATTGATTTGGTTTTGTTTGCCCGATGGTGTGGGGCAAAGTAGCCTGATGTGGGGAGGCGGGGCATGGGGGGAGGTGGGGGGAAGCCTAGGGAAGGAAGTGGAGCAGAGAGATCTTAGTGTGGGACATGATGGAACTGTCCCTGCTCAAGAGGAGGCCACAGAGTGATGGTGTTACATTGCAGAATTACCAAACAATTTGGTTCACTGATGACTGCTGGACATCTCCGAAGAGGCTCCCCCGTGGGCGGGATCGATGGGTGGTAAGGCGATCAGGGGACGGTGACGCTTGGCCTCTCTGAACGCTTCGAGCTCTCTGGCGAGCATGCGACCCCGGCGGGCACGCAGGAGGGCAGGCAGGCCTCTGCGCAGTCGTTGGAAGGACTGTCTCCAGGTGTCATATTGGAAAAACTTGCCCACGGGGTATCTGGGGAAGTCGTCCTTAAGAGGAGGCGCTAGTCAGCAGGTGTCAGGGTAGCACGTTAGCCTGAGGATCCAGCCAGGTCTCTCACGCCCCCACCCCCACCCCCCCAGAGTCACACCAGCTCATGACAACTCCCCACAAACATCTATGTTTGTGGGCAGAGGCCAATAATAAAATGTGAGTGGACTCCGTAACACCCCAAATCAAGAAGCTGATGGTCTCCTTGCCCCACCCCCACCATTCTCTCAACCCCACCCCGCTACCTAAAAATTTTCCCTGTCCCGAGCCTCACCGGAAGCACGGCCAGAGAAGTTGACACGTCCCTCTCAGACTTAGCGGGGGTGGCACAGTATGTCTCCAGGAGGGCCAGGTCACAGCGGCGGAAGCAACATTCTTCCACGATGCCACGGCTGCGACGGTGGTTGGCACGGCTTGAAGGCCTGCCTGGAAGTTCCACAGGACAGAGATCTTTAGTCATCATCAGCTGGGGGCAGCACCCATTGGGGTGGCCTCCCCAGCTCCCCAAGGGAAGGCTACAGAAGGAAGTAACTACCTCTGCCCTCCCACCAGGCCCTGCTCCCATACTAGGTCACCCTGCAGGGTTGAGGTAGAAGTGTGAGCCAGGTGAGCCAAGGTGCCCAGAAAGGAGAAATAAAGGTGCATGCTGCAGGACCAGCCCCTGGCCTCTAGTGCCTCCTGCCTGGCAATTAACATGGTACAGCCCACAAACTCCATGGAGACCAGAGGCCACACTGGAGTAGTTTGGAAAACAGGGAGGAGAGGGTGAGCCCCACAAGGGGGCTATGGTGGACACAGGTGTGGTCCCTGGACTTGGGGTCCTGGCCTGGTGCCACCTTAAGCCTGAGGGGCCCACCCCTAACCCCCCCCCCCAGCACTGAGCTGAGACAGGGAAGATAGGGCAGGAGAGAACAAGACGGGAGGGGAGGAGTGAGGTACCCAAAATCCACTCCCTTCTCTTCTCCCGTCTTTCCCCTCTCCCCCACATATGCAGGTCCGAGGCTAGGCTGAGGGGTAGAGCCACTGAAGGCTCCACCTTGGACCCTCCTATTCTGGAAGCCTCTCTGTGCAGGAGTGGCTCCCTGAGCAAGGGCTGGCCCTGCAGTGCCAGAGGGTTTCAGAGTGCCCAGGAGCAGGAGCAGTTTCCAGAGTGTGAAGTGGGAGGATACTCAGAGCAGTTCACAGGCAGGTAGGTAGAGGTGCAGAGGAGGAGGCAGGCCGCGTGTCCAGGACCAGGTGAGGAAGATAGAAGGGCCCATGCCAGCAAGGAGAGTCATCCATTCTGGTGCCCCTGCCCGCCCAGGCATGCCCCACCTGGGTGCCCCCATCTTCTGTAAGCAGGGAGCCCATGCCCAGCCCCCCCAGGCTGGGAAATTAAGAGAAGTGTGAGCAATATTGAAAGCAGATAAGCACCCCTGAATGTGGATGGTCAAGGTCTGGCTCTTCCCTTGTCCCGCCCCACCCCCGCCCCCCACCCCGCCACCTCAAACTGCATGTACACCCAGGGAGGCCTGGCCCTCCCCCTCCCCCTCCCCCCCACCCCACCTCTCCGGAGTGACTTACTGAAGTAAAAGCCGCGGTCCGAACAGACAAACTGAAGCGTGTCAACAAGCTCCCCACCGCACAGGGTCTCGCTGGGGCGGTAAGCAGCAATGCAGCACCAGGCGAAGGCCAAGGAGACCAGAAGCACCAACATCGACTTCCCCACTGGGGTCCCCATTGGTATCTGGAAAAAAGAGATGCAGGCTTTGAGTGAGGGGCCCCTGGTCCCAAGATGCTCCTCTCCACCAAAGACACCTATCATCTCTTAATCGAAAACGCAATTAAATTAGAAAGGCAGCTTGCACATTCTGTATTTGACCTGCAGAAGACGGGAGGGAGCCCTTGAATGGCTGAGGTCAAAGACCACTTGCCTGTGAAGAAACTCAACGGAGCCCGGGAAGGCACCGCGTGGTGGCTTTGAACTGTAAGAAACCCTGGAGGACCACCCACCCATAGGCGCGATTGCAGCTTGACCACACCCACAGCAGCAGGGGCCAGCGCTGGACACTGGACCTGGTTTCCAAGTGATGACATCATGGGGGTGGGGCCAGCCCAAGGGCCCATCACCATTGCCACTCCTACTCTGGCCTCCAAGCACTGGCCAAGATGGCAGACAGCTCCACCCCACCCACCGTGGAGCATGTGCATCCAAAGGGACCAGTCGCCAACCTCCCTGCCCCCCCTAAGCTGGCCACCCCTCCCTAAGCAGCAGAGACACCTCCACCCATCCAACCCCCACTCCCAGGCCATGCTGAGCAAGGCTCAAGCCAAGAATCCAATGGTTAGCGCAACGGGACTGCTGGCACTCCTGTGAGCCTTGCTCTCCAGGGTCACCCAGCCCTCCAAGTCCAGACTTCCCTAGGCACCTCAGAGCTCAAGAGAAAGCCTAAAGTCCCACCCCAGGTCTCAACCGTTACTGACCAGGGTCAGCGACCCTAGAGAGTCCCTCTATGGCCCACAGGATCATCTTTCTGGTAGGAACTAAATTCTACCCAGGGCACTAGAGACAGCAGTTGGGTCCCGGAGAGGCTGAACACTTCAGTCTGGAGGGACACACCCCCTCCACGGGCCACAAATCGTGTGGTCACAGGCTGGGGCAATGGTTTTCTTTAGAGATGAGAGGCCACCACCGCCCAAAGTAAGCCACCCTTGACCCTGAAGAAAGTAATGCCCTCCAGACTGCGGTACAAAGCCTCTGCTCCACAGGCCCAGAGGATTTCTTGCTGCAAAGAAGACATGTGAGAGACCAATGCGGTATAGTCAAGAAACAAACTTGTTTGAGCTCCCTCGGGTAACTAAAAGTCACCTTTGCCCACCTCTTCTACAAGAGCCAGACCGCCCGCCTAACACCCTTTATGCCACGACCACCGCCTTTGCAATCAGCTGCAACAATTAGTCCTGGGGGTGCGGGTGGGGGATGGGGAGACGGAGCTGACCTCGAAGTCCCTTCCCAAAGCCAGATCACACTGGCTCCAGGTCCAGCCCAGGTGGCCAGCAGAAGCAAGCAGGAGACTGACCAAGGGATAGGTGAGGGCCCAGGGAAGGCCCAAATTTGCTGGAAGGGGCAGGCGGAGGGAAAGGAAAAAGGAGAGAACGGAGCAGGTGAGGAAGCTTGGGGCCAGGCGAAGCACAGGAGAGGCCGAAGGAGGACGAAGGCTTGTGAGAGGCAGCAGGCCCCGCTGCAAGGGCAGAGGCCCCAGGCTAGCCGATGCCCTGACCACCGCATGGGGCAGGCCGGAGCGGGATGGCAGCAGGGTTCTGGCTCCACGGCCCTGGTTACCTGGAGTTGGATAAGGAGGCCGCGGGGGCTGCAAGAGGTGGAAGGCAGGAGAAGGCTGGAAGGCTCTCACAGGAGAAGCTAATGTCCAGTTTGCGAGCTGGTCAGTGCCTCGGCTTTTATGTCTGAGTCGGCTCCTCCCAGTCCCGGCTCCACCCTACCCCCCACCCCCCTCCCTACTGACCACTCCCCCCGCCCCCTTTGCACCCGCCCCCTCCCTCCTTCCAGCCAGTCCCTTCACTCCTGCACCCCCCCAACAGCTAGCCTTGGACCATTCCTTAGCAAAGCACCACCAGTGGGAGGGGGGGCCTCATCGTGCGCCCCCAGCCCTCTCTGCACAGACTCATGGGGGCGGGGAGGGGGCTCCTTCCCACATCCTCCTATGGAAAGTTCCACCCAGTAAAAGGCAGGGGCAGTTATTCCTCTTTGGACTGTAACATTTCTGCCCTTCTAAGCCCGAAACTGGCCCCTCTCCCTACATTCTAGGTTGAGAATGTTGGGGACAGAGTTGGGGTGTGCATGTGTGTGTGGGGGGGGGCAGCGAACTGTGGCATCTGGCCTGACTCCTTTGCCAATTTTGGGGGGGGCTCTAGCCCCGCCCACCCGCTATTCCTCTCTCAGTCTCATTGGCACCAAGTCAACATACCAGGGTGGGCTTTGGAGACTCTGCCCCCCTCCTCATCACTCAGCACCCTGCGGGGACAGGGCCTGAACAACACCAGTCATACATTT
This sequence comes from Peromyscus maniculatus bairdii, assembly GCF_049852395.1. Lineage (NCBI taxonomy): Eukaryota > Metazoa > Chordata > Mammalia > Rodentia > Cricetidae > Peromyscus > Peromyscus maniculatus. The sequence goes on from NC_134852.1 coordinate 153,122,630, forward strand.
TAAAGCAGCTTACTCCCCCTCCCCAACACGCACCAAAGGACCAGAAATCTCCAGTGAGTTCAACTTACACACCCCCTCCCCACCAGTCCTCATACCCCTGCCCCCTCCCCCACCTCACGGCGCAACGGGGAGAGCCAGTTTGCACAGGGAACGGGTCCCCAGCCCCCACCCCCGGCCGCCCCAGTCCCGCCAAGCCCAGGCTGGGCCCTGCGCACCCGTCTGGGGCCCCTGAGAGCCCTTACCTGGAAGCCGGCGAAGTTACCACCCAATCTCCCTGCTGCGTGTTTGCAAACCGAAGAGCGGGCGAAGGCCCCTCTGCCGGGCACTCCTCTGCCAGCGCCGCTCCGACCCAGTCGCGGGGGCCGAATGTGCGACGGGCCAGAACGGGGGGATGGCTTTTTTGGTGGGGGGGGGGACGACGTCTCTTCTGCTTCTTTAGGGAGGATGGGCTGTCTTAGGGCTGGGGCGGGCCAGATATTGTACTTTGGGGGGGAAAAGGTATCGGGAAATGAGGTCAGCTGTTGTATCAAGGATAGTGGGGGGGCAGAGATAGTGAGAGAGACAGAGTGAACGTGAAACGGGGGGGACCACAGAGAGGGAAAGAGGAAGAAAGGACAGCGAGAGGCGGGTAGGCTCACAGCGGGAGAGGACAGCACTGAGAGAAACAGAAAGCTTATAATTAATCCACTTGGGTAGGCGAAGGCAGAGGGCGGACGTGAGGGGGGAGGGAGTCTGAGGCGAGGAGGAGCGGGGAGGGGGCAGGAGGGGAGCCTAGGAAAGGTGGCGGGTAAGTGCGTGCGCGGGGGGGGGGGGCGCACCGCGAGCGGAGGAAAGGACGCAACTTCGAAGGGCCGAGGACGGTGCTGAGGGGGGAGGAATGGAGGCGTCACCCAGGCCACGGGTACCCAGCTCGGTTAGGGCCGACGGAGCCCTCGGCCGTCGTAAGCCCGGGCCTCTTGGGGGGGACAGGCGTGGCGGCGCCGCGGCCACTCGGGACAGCAGCGAGAAGAGGGGAGCGGCCGGGCTGCGCGCCGGGGAGGGCTGGGAGGGGGAGCGCGGGGGATGACAACGCCGGCGACCTGCAAGCCGGACTGCCTGCGGTGGGGACCGCCTCCTCTAGCGAAGCAGGAATGGGGTGTTGAGGTAGATAGAGGAGGAGGCGGTTGGGAGATCCGCAGGCCCGACGGAGCGCGGCCCCGCCGACGGCGCCCTGCGCGGGAGTTAGCAGCGAGGCGGCGGACGGCGTCGACGCGGGGCCGCCAGCCCGGATGGAGGCGCTGGCGGGCCGAGCGCGGGCGGGCGTGGGCCAGGAGGCGGGGGCGGCCGGAAGGGGGGGCCGGGGGCCGTCCTGGCCTCACGCAGCTCCGCCGGAGAGCAGGCAAACTCCGGGCGCCAACTCCCGGTTCTTATAGCCGCGCCACTCCGCGGCTCCTCGCCCGCTCGGGCCCCGCTGGCCGTACGCCCGCGCCAATGGGCGCCCGTAGGGCCCTCGCCCCGCCCCGGGACCGCCCCCGCAACTCGAGCCATGGGGGGGGAACGCGGGCCGGGGGCCCTGGGCATGGGTGTGCCGGGTGGGGGGGCGTGGGGCGCCCCAGCAGGCCCACGAAATACCGGGTATCCGTTCCAAAAAAATCGAGGCCCCATGTCATGTTTCCGGGGTGCCCTGCGCTTGTGCGACTGGGGCGCGCGGTGTGCATCAACGTGCGTGGCACCCTAGGCCTCAGTGGTAGTAAGGAACCTGTGCTCAGTTAGAGGGCTACAAAGTTAGGCGCATCCTGGCATGTAGAGTTCAGGCGCAAGTAGCTAGGTGCTGGGTCGAGGGTCCTCACAGGGACCTACCTCCCAGGCAGTGGACGGTTCCCAGGATCGGCTAGGGTGGAGCGCGCAGCCGCCACCTGCCTGAGCAGGCAGGGAGGACTGTGAGGCACCTCGAGTTGCAGCCAGATCCCGAGCGCCCCCCGGTGCTTTGCGTAGGGTACCTGAGCAGTGTCGGGGGGCCACCAGGTGCGCCACGAAGGGAAGGCTGGTTTGACCACGCCAGAGTTGGGCCCTGCGTGGAGCCCAGCGCAAAGTCTGCATTCTAACGCAGAAAAAGAAGCAGGGCTGGAAACGTAGCTCAAACCATACCTGTAAACCAGAGCTCACCGGAGTGCATCTAAGCAGCACGCCTTTGGGACCCACCCAGAATACCTGGATAACAGTTCCCTGTTATCAGTGCGATAAACTTGCATAGGCGCGGGTTTGGCCCCAGGGGCCACCACGATAATTTGAGGGTCTGAGGAAACCATCTCCTGGAGGGTTCGGACGATGTAAGAAGCCATTGTGATTCTTACGGAGTCGAAACCACTCATAAACCGGTGCACCCTGCTCCCCACCAGCCCACGCCGCACACCTCTAGGAGTGGAAGGGGCCATCACCGGCGGAAACCCGCGCACCCCGGGCTAACCTCCGGGCCCGGCCATCAATCACTGAGCCCGCGCTCCGCACGCCTCCCCAAGCCCTCGACCCGTAGGACTGGAGGCTCCCAGCCACCGGAGCGCTCAGCGCCTCTCCCGGGTTTGGCTTTGCCCAACGCTCTGCCCTTCCCGTTTCCTGGCCGCCAGGCGCTTTCCCTACCACTGCGTTGTTTGCAGAGTGCAGGCAAAGTGGCGCGTGTTTCGGGGCACCCAGCCTAAGGGAGCGCGGCCTCCGAGGGAGAAGGCAGCATCCCGCTCCAGCGCTGCTCGGCAGCAGCCCTGGGGACTAGCTGCGAGGTAGCCTGTTGCCCGCAGCCGCAGCTGCAGAGCTGAGGCACAGGGAGCGCGCCACGGGGAGCTCACCGCAAGGCCGAGGGTCGCGTCCGCAGGCGCAGAGGATCCGAGGAGAAAGGCTGGAGAGGATCTGTGGAGCGCAGTGGACGTTGCTGAAGGTGAGCAAGACCCCAAGGCAGTCCCCAGTGTCCCGGGGCAACGCCCAGTCCGTTGGAAGACCCGGGGACAATGCCCAAATTTGGGGGAAACTGGGGGCAATGCCCAGTCGTTTTCCTGGACGAGGGAGCAGCACTGCCCACGTCCTGGCCGTCGCGCAGTGTCCTGAGCGTATTTGGGGCACACAGACTTAGCCAAAATCGGAGCTGTCTCTGGGACCCCGTAGGAAACTGAAGAGGCCGAAACTAATGTTATGCGCAGGACAGGGGAAGCTGCCGAGAGTGGCCAGCGGAAACAATGCTCAAATTTCGGGGGTCCCAAGTCAGACCCTTGTTTGACTTGCAGCCCTGTGGATGACTGTCCCGAAGTAGGGGGACTCGGGAGAGACTCCACAAATGGAAAAACTGGTTAACAGCTAAATTTGAGATTAAAAAAAAAAAAAAAGACTCCCAAGTTAGGGAATGAGGGAAATTATTGCATGCAAAAATAGGGGGCATTTTGATCCAAGCCTAACTTGGGGAACCCAACATCTTGGTCAGCAAACTTAGGAAAACCCACAAAAACCTAGATTAATTTGTAGAAGTTAGGTAGTTTGTTGTTGCTGTTGAATTAAAGAAAATTCCCAACATGAAATTTGGGGGAGCTTCATTTTAATTGCTTAAAATTGGGAAATGGGATTTTAGGGATCCAGGTCAATTATTTTGGGAGGCAGGAGTGGGGATTTAGATTTACCCTTGAGGCCAGAGGAACTTGTAGCAGCCGGGAAAAATCACCTCTATAATTTCTGTGGCTTCAAAGAAGTATTCCAGAAAATGGGGAAATGCTGTCTAAATGTAGGGGAATTTGAGGAAGCAGTCCATTTGAGGAAGACAGAAAATCAATGTCTTTTAATATTTTAATTTCTTAGACAGACTTCAGTCCGTCATTTTGTTGAACAAGGGGGAACTTTGTTTTCTTGGACAATGTTTGCGCTTGGAGAAACATACGCGAGTTTTAGGGATCAATAAAAATTACCCAATAGATGTTGAAATCCAAATTGCAGGGAGTAGAATTAGTAGCTAGGAAATGTGTAAAACACAGACTTTTAAAACCTAGGATTTGGGTGATCTGGGACGTTTTTCACTGTGCTTTGGGGGACCATAAAACATTGTCTAAATTTAGGGAGACTCTGGCAGGAGTCATAAATTCAACAAAGTTCATTAAAGTTTAATAAAAACCCAACTCTTTGAAAGAAAAAAGTCTCAATTTGTTTTGGAGTACCTGAATTTGGGGGCCTCAGGAAAATAATATTTGAATCTAAAGTTTCCCAGTATCCTTGGAACACTTTAGGGGCAATTCCTACATATCAAGGAATAGAGATTATGAGTTCCTAAATCCTAGGACCTAAGAATCAATGCCCCAAATTTGTAATCTGCAGAGATTGTGCAGGGTGACTGGGGAAGAAAAGCTGAAATGTAAGAGGCTGAGTGTGTGCATGGCTGGTACTGCAGGGGGACATAGCAGAAACTTTCCGTGACCCAAGGCTAACTAAACGTGTGTTGGGGCCTGGAAAACATGGCCTAATGTTTGAGGGTGCTCAGCATGGGCCAACATGGGGAATGAGGAGAAGGGTCCAGGATGGTACTGGACTTTGCAACTGGCGTTTGAATTAAAAAAAAATTTTTTTTAATTGGAAAGCTAAAAGGACCCAGGGACTCTTGATACTTGGTGCAGAGAAAATACTCAGAATGTTCAAGGATTGGGGACATTCAACATTCTAGTATAAAGAAAAAGGCTTTGGCCAGTGGTTAATTTTGTGCCTTCTGTGACCCAGAGAGACATGTATGAATTGAGAGAGCATGGAAAGCTCTCTCTTGCCACATGTGAGCACACACGCCTAAGATCATTGCTTAGCCTGCTTTGGGAGCTTGAGTGAGAGCGTCTGTATTTTAAAAAACATAACAGTGGCCAGAAAGCTTTCAAGAGTGCTAGAAAACCCCAACTCCCGCGACCCTTGTGTGTTGGGGAGGGGGAAAACAGGGGTTCTTGTTGAGTGAGTTTTAGGGGTAATTTGTGAAAGCACTCCCTCGATTTTCTGGAACCCGGGAAATGAGAGTGTAGGTTGCTTGAATTGCCTACCTTTAGGGGAGGACCTAGTAAGAAAGGCTAGAATTTCGAGGGTTCCAGGAAATTGTTTGGGAGGTCTGAGTGGATTTCAACTTGTAAAATTTGGGGTTGGGGCAACAGACTACAGAATCTAGTGTATTATGTTCCACGTTAATGAAACTGGAGGGTGGGTGGCGGGGAAACAGAGTTAGCGGCAACAGTGCTGCAGATATAAAACGATGTGCTAGGGACACGGGAAAATAGCCCCCCCCCCCCCCGTGGATACAGACCCTAAATGCTGTGAAACTGTCCACCCTCCCGAGTAAGAAAAAATTGTCAGAAGGACTCAAGACCCCGGGCTTACGTTTAAATTTTAGGAAACTGAGTTAAGATCTTGCATATGAAACTAAAGAGACAGAAGCAAACTCTGGGGGGCCCAGGCCACATAATCTAATTTTGGGGAGCAAGCGGAGGCTTAATTCCCACCTTTTGAAATGTTTGGAAATCAAATATCAAAAAAAAAAAAAGTTTCACTTGTGAGAAAAACAAACGCTGAATGATTTTAGAGGGCCCCCTGGAAAGCAATGCTTCAATTTTGAGGATCCCAAGGAAACAACGCCTGAGATGCAGAGAAGCTGCCCGAGTTGCTCTGGCTGCACGTAGACTACAGAGAACTAGAACTGTATTTGAGAAACTGAGCTCCCAGGCGGCGAAGGACGGGGCGCAAGGATCCGCGGTGCCAGGGAACTCACACGGAGCAGGGGCGCCCTCACGGGGGAACGCGGGCGCGGGGAAGGGGAGCAGGCGGAGCAGACAGGGAGCACCGGCGCCGGCGGAGCGTACGCCCGAGCCAGCTGCATTTTTCGTTCTTTTGCCTTATAGCCACCCAGAGGGCTTTGGGTGGCGGAGGCCAAGCCGGACGGGCGTCGGCGAGGGAGCCGAATGTTGAGCAAGCAGCCGCGCGCTGCTCCCGGAGGCTCCCTGGGCTCCGGGCGCCCCGTTCGGCTCCCCGCCGCCCCTGCGCCCCACGCGTTCAGGCGCCGCGAGCCTAGGCGAAGCCGCGGCCCGGCGGCCGCCGGGGGCAGGCTCGTCCCTGGCTCTGTTTGGGGGCCCGAGGCACCCCCAGTGGCCACCCCTGCCCGCCCCTGCTCCCCGAACGCGCCGATCCGGCGTTGCTCGCTCCCTAACAATTAACAACGGAGGGATCAGTTTTGTTTGGACAGTATGGAAAGAGGGTAAAAAGTGGGGGAGCAGAGAAGAAAGTGGGGGGCAGAGGGGCGCATAATGACACAGTGGGAGCAGTGACTGGGTGCCAAGGCCCTCATTTCGTTTTCTCAGAAAATTTCTGCGACTAGCCACTCGGTTCTGGCTGGGGAAAGTCCAGCTCCTTAAAGGCAAATATTAAACCCACACACAGGCTCACCGTGCTGTTGTTGGGAACAAGGCCACCCCCTCATAGTTGGGCAATGCTGGAGGTGAAGGGCCACGATTCTAGCGGGACCTGGGGGGTGGGGTGGGGTGTTAGATAGAGGAGGTGCTGGGGAGCAGCTGAATGGGGGGAAACCCTGGGACCATGACTATAAGCATTGCTTGTCTCTATAATCACTCACAGAGAGACCCATAGAGGACAGTATGGGGGGGGGGTTGGATTCTCAAAGCCTGACACTCTGGGGAGGCAGGAGTTAATGTCCTTCGACAGGTGTGGGGACCCAGGCAGGGTGAGGCATCTCCTTCATATTAGCTTGGCAAGACTGAGAGAGCCCCCCACACCCATTTTCCACCCAGAGCATGAGGCACGTGGAGAATGTTCCCCTTTCAAATTCCAGTCCGCAACAATCACCCCCGTGTCCTATTCCAAGAACATCTGGCCCTGTCCCCCTCCAACACACCCATGCAGCCCCCCTCCCACCAGCCTCTATCCCTGGCGTTTTTTTGGCCTGCCTGGGTGTGTGCCTATAGACTTGAGGAAGCTTCCAGCTAGGAAGACAGGGGTATGGTGATCCCCATTCCGGGTATACTTGTAAATTTGTTGGGAGTAAGAAACATTAAAAAAGGGGGTGTCTGTGAACACCCAGTCCTCATGAAGCCAGAGCAGGCAGGCTACAAGCCCTCTACTGAGGGTCTCTTATAGAAAGAAATGGCAGATTGGCTCCCAAGTGCCAGCTGGGGGTTCTCTACCTTTCCCCAAGAAGTGGCACAGATTGGGGGTGAACAAGATACTGGGACCAGAGCCCCATTTCCGGAGTCCTGCTTCTTTGCTCCTAAGAGGCAACTGAGAAGACAGCAGTCATAAAGTGACCTGTTTCATGGCCTAATCTCTGCTTTCCGCCCTGCAGAGGTGCCTTGGAGAAGCCACGGGATCACCCCTGGAGATGCACTCCTGGATTTTGCCAGGTAGGAGACGCTGAGGTCATCTTGAGGTGCCCACTGAAGAGCCACCAGAGCATACAGGCGGGGTAGGGTGGGGAAAAGGACACGCATGTTCTCCTTCCTCTACATGACTCTCCACGGAGCCTTCACCTGGCCTTATTTAGTCAAAGTGTGGCTCAAGGGGCCGGTAAGAGGCTGGTACAGTTCCGGGTCAACCTAGGACTCAAAAGCGCTCAACCCACCCTCAGCCAGGGACCAACAACAGGATTCTCCCTCTAAGGCCCTCTCCTTTCCTCTATTTTCACTCCCTGCCCCCGCCCCCCCGAGGTAGGAAGGAACCTACTACACCCTTAGAATGTTATTGGGAGGGGGCTACGGTTTCCTCTAGGCAGGGCTTGACCCACCAGACTTCAACCCTAAGTGCGCCTCAGTCCCTTCCCAGCCCCACCACCATGGCAGTCCAAGTCTTTCTGGGCTTAAAAGCTCAAATTCTGAAGAAATTAAATACCCTTTAAGATTCAGATTCACCCGTTAAGCCTGGCCAGCACCCTTAGCCAGGGGCTCTGTCTGTCTCCCTTCAGTCCATGGGTCTGTCTTCCTTACTTCCCCGTGTCTTTCCCCAGCTCAGCTGTTGCCCTCGCTTGGGAACAAGCCCAGCATTTTGCACACCCAGCTCCTCTCTGAGGGTCCCCAGTATGCTCTCCCTCATTCCCTGCCGGAGGGACGGACGCCTGCTGCAGAGGCCACACTCTACTGGGGACCTGGCCACCACACTGGGACCCCACACCAGGAAGACCCAGGCTGTGCTCTGTGTTATCCTGCAAGCCTCGGAAGTCACTAGGGGAACCACCGACATGAGGACTGCACCACCAGGCTGATCAACACACCCCAAACCAAAAGTAAGTAAGAGCTGCTGTGGGGGCACTGGGTGGGTGGGTGGGGGCAGCAGAAAAGGCCGGTGTGCTGGGTGGAGATAGACTGAGGCCACACCACTGTCCTAACTGCTTTAGTGTCAGAACCAACCTTTAAAAGGAGGTTTTTGGCTTCTCTTTGGCATGGGCATGATAGCCTGGAAGGGGTAGGAGTTCACCTGCTGGGCCCCACCCTGCCGACTCTGGGAAGCCTGCACTACTTGAGGCTTAGGCACAAGGACACAGACCCACACGCGGCTCCCCCTCCCCCAGCCTCCACTGCTCTGCCTTCCTGACACAGAGCCTTTGCCTTCCTGATCCCCGGTACCTGAGCAGGGAACTGCAGGGGCCACCAAGCAGCAGAGCTTATGCCAGCAGAGTCCACAATGCTTCTGGCCCCAGGCCCTTTCTTGCTGCCTCCCATCCCCATTCACGCACAGGAAACCCATGGCCTCCAGAACACAATGGAATCAGGACACGAGCTCTCCTAAGGCCCTTCACAGGTCCCACAATGTCTCTTTGGTCATTATTTCATTTGCTATTCACAGTTCAGCCAGGAGGTCCGAGACTGTCACACACTTTGACAAATGGGGATAGACACAGAGAGGTCAAGACACTAGTGCTGGGCCTCCACAGCTGCAACTGTATAACCAGGGGACGGGGGAATGGGCCCCCCATGCCCAGCTTTCCTCAGTCTCTCAATTCTTTCTAGCTAACGGTTTCTTCTTCTTCTTTTTTTTCTTTCCTCAGATTCTTCCCTCATCTGGAACCTCTGCCTTTCCCTCTTGGGCTGTGTGACCTTTAACCCTCAGCCCTTGCCACCTTTGCTCCGGGACTCCTGGGAGCGCAGCTTCAAGGATCTACAGGCTACAGAGACTGCTGGATGACTGCTCTGCCTGCACCCTGTGCTCCCAAGGAGGGGCACGTGGAGCCCACCTGAATTCCAGATACCGACTGTGTGACTGAATAGATTTCCTAGCCTCTGCTAGTCCCTTGGCTGCAGGGGACTTGGCTGAGCCCAGTATCTGCAGCCGTCCAGATGTGACTCCTATGCTAGAGATGCCTCTGCCCTGCTGGGTGCATGATGGACACTCACCTCTGGGGAAGGACTGGGGCTGGTGGGCGGCTTGATTCAGTTCTGGGAGCGTGGAGATCTTCTGGGCCACAGGCCACAGCAGCTGGCCCTGGGGCTGGATTCACGGGCTGCTCTGGCTGGTTGCTGCTCAGGCTTCGGCTCAGGCCCTGGCTCAGGCCCTGACTCAGGCCTCGGCTCAGACTTAGGCTCAGGCCCTGGCTCACGCCTCGGCTCAGACTTAGGCACAGGCCTGGGCTCATGCCTCGGCTCACGCCTGGGCTCATGCCTCTGCTCACGCCTGGGCTCATGCCTCGGCTCACGCCTGGGCTCATGCCTCGGCTCACGCCTGGGCTCACGCCTCGGCTCACGCCTGGGCTCACGCTTTGGCTCAAGCCTGGCCTCAGGTTTAGGCACAGGCCTTGGCTCAGGCCTAGGCTCAGGCTTAGGCACAGGCCTTGGCTCCAACTTAGGCACAGGCCTTGGCTCCAACTTAGGCACAGGCCTTGGCTCCAACTTAGGCACAGGCCTTGGCTCCAGTGTAGATGCAGGCCTTGGTGGAGGTACCGGCACGGGCCTTGGCTCAGGCCTCGGCTCAGGCCTCGGCTCCAGTGTAGACGCAGGCCTTGGTGGAGGTATCGGCACAGGCCTTGGCTCAGGCCTTGGTGGAGGTATCGGCACAGGTCTCGGTGCAGGCTTGGTTGCATACTGGGCAACAGGTTTAAACGCCGAAGGAGATGGAGGACCCTGGGCTATGGGCTTGGGTTCCTCCTCCTTAAACGCCGAAGGAGATGGAGGACCCTGGGCTATGGGCTTGGGTTCCTCCTCCTTAAACGCCGAAGGAGATGGAGGACCCTGGGCTATGGGCTTGGGTTCCTCCTCCTGCACAATGACCTCGAGCTCGCTGGTGACTACTCGGCCCCTGAGGAGAAGCAAAAGTCTTTGAGATTATCTCAAAAAACAAGTCTTCTCCAGCGAGTCTGGCCCCCCTCCCACCTTGCTGCTGGATAGGGAAGCCTGTGAGTCAACTTGTCAGGGTTGCTCCCCTCCCCCACCCAGTCCCTTCAGCTGCCTAACTACCCCCACCCCACCCCCACCCTCCCAAGAAGAAGGGAGAAAGCAGTTGGTGAGAAGTCACTTTGCCAAGTTTGACAACTGCTCCGGGAGAGGCAGGAGACCCTCCTTTGGGAAGGGCAAGCTGGCCCCTTCCTAATTAGGGATGGGCTTCTGCCTTGGCACGGGGTCACAGCTAAAACTGTGAAAGTCTTCCACTCCTCTCCTCACACCCCCACCTTGGATGGGAACAAAAGTCAAAAGAGCACATGGCTCTGCTCTGGGAAGGCAGCCTCTGGAAGGGTGGTAGGGCTTCTCCAGGAAATAGCCCCCCTCCCCATAAATGCTATCCTGGGTGGATTGAGGTGTCTGGGATCCCAGTTGCAGGGAAGAAAACCTTTATGCACAAATGAATGTGCACCCAGGAGCGCTGCTGCCGCCCCAAATTACTATTTGTGGACGGGAGCACTAGAGGGAAGGTGCGCACAGCAGCCGGCATGGTCAGGACAGAAGTAGCTTTTGTTTTTTAAACGCTGCTAGAGAATAGCAAGGGAAATCATCCTCTCTTGGTCCTTCTCCTTGCTCTCCAGTATCCTGGTGGTAGTTAGGAGGTATAGGATATAGACGGGGAAGCTTTGCTTTTAAGATTATATGTATACATACATACATTTTATATATGCATGTATGTATAATACATACCCCACACTGCTCTAGAATCTCTAGCCCCTCTGCACATTTGCGGGGGTGGGGAGTGGAGACGAGTGTGCACCAAGGGAAAATTTTTCACACAGAAAAACTCTTTCCTTCCACATTTGTGAAAACAGCTGTGTACTCCCCGCCGGGAAGAGCACTAGACCTGCCTCTCCCCTTTCGCATGGTAAATTAGTGAAGGGAAACTTACTTTCCTTGTAGCTTTGTGCAGCCCCGTAAATCCCCTCCCCAATTGTCTTTCCTGTCCCTGCAGAAGTTAAAGTTTCTCTTAGACCCGTCCATGCTACACTTAGACCCGTTCACGTTACAGCCCCCCACCCCCCACTCCAGTCCGATCCAGCAGCAATCTTTCCCTCTTCAGAGACCAGGATCCTAACTGCCCCAAGTCCCCAGCCCACTTAAGGGTATCAGAATATTTAAACTACAGTTTCACTCACACACAGAAGGAATGAAAAGCCAATTAGTTACCTGTACTCTAGTCGCTTTGAAGTCCCCGAAGTCCCCGGACGGTGGAGAAAGAGGACCGGGGGCTCACTGGTGCCAAGGATTCTCTTCCGTAATTCCTTGGGTGATGAGCTGCTGGCTGGGCCAGGATTAGCAACCTCCTCCAAAGCAGGGGGTGCTGTAGTTGTGGTGCCCAGACACTCCAGCTGAGTTGAAGTTGAAGGAGAGGTGGAAGGGGACGAGGCTGAAGCGGAGGCTGAAGATCCGATGAGAGGGTCTTTTGGAGCTTGCATGATAACAGGGCCGCTAGCCGTAGGCTCTGCTCTCCACCACCGAGCAAGGCACCTGCTCAAATGCTAACTGACTGGCTTTGCCACTCACCTCCTTGTCCTCTCCACGCTGGTCTGCAGACCCCTCCAAATTTGGAAAATTATATACTAGCACAGTGCAGCAAAGACTTCTGGGGCAGCTGACGATGGCAACCCCCCCCCAGGGTATGCGGGCATTAGGGGGTGGGGCTTTGGCCATGCCTGATAAGCGGAAGGACCTCTATGTGGGTTGGAACATAAGCTAGAAACACTTCCTATTTGCTAGGGGGGTGGGAGTATGTGCAGGGGGTGGGGAATGGGTGGGACTTCACTAGAGTGACACTTGGCAGTCACTTGACACCCTGGAATGTGGTGGGCGTGGCACAGGTAAAAAGGGGGCGTGGCCTATTCAAATTAGAAGCAAGGTTCAAAATAAATATTAAAATTACTTTGTACGTACTTCCGGTGCATCTGTGTGGCACAGCGCCATCTTGGTGTCGTTTCATGTTTCATGGCTACTCAACTTAGAGTCATCAGTCATCTGACCTGGCCCCCTGCCCTCTATGAGTGGTGCCAAGCACTAAGTATACTGGTGCAGATGGCATGTATAGTGACACTTGTTCGTCCTTTTTGGAATGTTGATTGGCTGGGTTCTCACCCCATTTTAGCTTAGCCGCAACTCCATTTAAGGCACAGCCTGAGGGCTGACAGCAGCTGGGACGGGGCTCAGATACGAGCATTGCCTGAAGTCTTGTTTGTACTCTGAAACCTTTGTCCCTGGCTTTGAGGGAGAGCAGGGAGTACAGCAAAGACTCAAAAACACCGGTTCACTCCACAGAAACCCACTAGTCCGTACCCTTTGCACTCCAGCTAATCTTTTTATCTTACTCAGCTTATCAACCCAAGCTAAGATTTAATTATTCCCTCTCCCTTTGTTATCTAAATCCCCCCCCCCAACTCCTTAGTGGTAGAGATAGGCATGTTTGGGGAGAGTGAGACTTTCTGTAGGGGAAGATAATTAAACTTTAGGGGAATTCATATCTGATGGGGGTGGCTCAGCATTATACAGACATCCTATTCCATGGGAGAAGGGCAGGTGGGATTTCTCACTATACTTATGGATAACCCCAAGTCATATCTGAGATACATAGCAGAGGGCATCTCACACTTCACAGAGGCGAGGCAGTCCTTTCCTTGTAAAGATTCTAACTTTACTTTGGGGCCTCTAATTAGAAGTGCTCCCCTAATAAGCACGTGCTCCCCTCCATTGCCTGCTGCAATATGCCTGGACATTGCAAGATGTTATCACTAGGGCCTTCTGGGAACATTTGGCTGTGATTTACCAAGCCAGAGGTTTTAGCACGGGGAAGGCAAAGGCTTATTCCAAACCCATGAAGAGATTCCTTGGTAGTGCCACAAGAGGAGGTGCCCTCTGAGCAGGTAGAAGGCCAGGGGGCTAGAAGGAAAAGCTGGCTACATCCCACAGGTCACATTCAGAGAAGCAGAGCTGGACTCCTTCCAAATGAATCCAAGCTCTGTCCCCCTGAATTTTTACCTCTGACTAAGCCCAGGGCTATTTTTATTCTATTAGGGTCTTAGGACACAGAATGTTTAAGGAAGGGGAGAATACAGGTGAAGAGTGCCCATGAAAGAGCAACTAAACCACGGTGCCACTGAGGCAGGAATGGGGTGCTAGGCATCAGTGGGTTATGGTTTGAGGGGAATGACCTTTCATAATTGTATTTCATGGATGTTCCATGGTTGAGGGACACGGTCTAGGGGACCCCAGAGGAAGGGACCACAAAAGAAGAACAAATATTGGGGTACAGCCATGAAGACACAGCACAGAAACAATTTCCTCACTTGAGGTTTGGAAAGAGGAGAGTCATCTAACTCAGGGGGTCTGTCTGGGCTCTCATTTATGGAAAAGCGCTGAGGTACCCCTAGAAATTCCTAGCATCTAATTTTCCTTGCTGGGCTACTAAAGTGGCCTCATGCTGACATCTGGTGGCCATATCTGTAATTACAATGTACAATCTAAAGTACTTACTGCAGGAATTTGGGGGTACTCAGCGAGGGGAATTAGGGAGAGGCAAAGCTGCAACTCTTATGTAGCCTTGTACTGGGGCTTTTTTTTGCTTCTACCCTATCAGGCATTTTTTCTTTGCATATCTTCCTGTCCTAGGGCTTGGAAACATCCCAAACTACATAAACCTCAAACACCTTGAATCATCTAAGTTCTAAGTTTAGTTCTAAGAAAACTGTCATATTTATATTAAAATTAATTTTATTATGGGATCTTTCTAGGTATAATTCCAGGATCCCAGATAAGAGGTGGGGTCCCTGGGAAGAACTAGGGTGGGCTAAATTTTGTTCTTAATTCCCATTGGCAACCCCACCACCCTGTACCTGGAAAGGGAATTTGCAAACCTGGCTCAAGCTTGTCATCTGGTGGTCATTTAAGAAATTACACTGAGGCCTCAGAAAACATCTCTCTCCCCACAATCATAATTACAGGGTGCTTTACTAAGCCTTGGGAATGGGGAGAAGAGGGCAGGTGTTAGGGCTGGGAATGTAGTTCAGTGGTAGAGTATCTTGCAAGCATGAGGCTCTGATTCAATCCATTGCCCAGAAAAAAAAACCCCTCTTATCCTACCTGCATAGAACTTGTTCCTAACCCCTGCACATTGACCTCCTCCCCTTGGCAGACTGGCAAGGACTAAGACCACCTTCTCAAAAGCTACAAGGCCACAGCTGAGAACCCGGAAAACTTTGTGCCTGGGGATGAGGGACCCGTTCTACTGCTACACACTGCGCATCATATGGGAATAGAGTGGGCACAAGGGGTTGGTGCCTGCCTAGGTTCAAATACCTAGTCTGCTCATTACTTTGGGCAATATACCTAGAGCCTCCATTTTCCCTCCTGACATCACAGGTTGTTCTGGAACCATGTGGAAATGCAGCTGAAACAATTCAGAACCTATTACCATGGGAGACCTGTCCACAAAGGCTCTTCTACCTATTCAGACAAAACATTACTCCAGATGGGACTCTGGGATTTGGGGTGGAAAACTGGCTAGGGCTGCCTTGCGAGCTGAGCAAAGATTTCAAAGAATAGCAAAGACCTCCTTGCCCCAGCACACACAGTGGACCTCAGCACCAGAGGACTCCCTCATCTGTAGCATGGGACTACTGGTCTCTCCCAAGAACTTGCTCTTGGCCAAACCCTTTCTCCCTGATCCACTCTGAGATGAGTGGAGGCCTCCGTCCTCCATCCCTTGGGATCCTGTCCCCTAGAGTATGGTGCTCCCATCTAACCATGGCTCTCCTGGGAGCATACACAGGAAGTACACCAGCTCCCTTTTCTCCACAAAACCCTCATGGGAGCCAGTGCTAGCTCCAGGAGATGAAAGCCAGAGACTCCCAGATCCAAGACATAACCCTCCACCAGTCTGACCCATTAGCCCTCATGATTTAGCCCCACTGACCCAGGGAGGCTGAGGGTGAAAGGGGAGGTGAGAATCTCTTCTTACACCCACAACACACACACACACACACACACACACACACACACACACACACACACACACATTGTACAATGTGTGGCTATAGCCACCCCCTGTTTATACCAGGGCCAGCCCATATGCCAGGCCTTCGGGAAGAGTTCAGCATAAGTCCAACAATGGCTCTTAGCAGTGCCTGGCTAGGGCTCATAGGGAGGCCATAGTGGACCTGCCTCAAAGCTGCAGACTGTAGAGCATGGATATTGCTTCAGAAAGCCTTCCCATCACTCCCTTCCTCCTTGCTTTTAAGGTCTGACTCTGCAGCTGGAGCTGGGATATGGGGTCTCTCCTTTGTTGGCTCTCTCTCAGCTCTTCTTCTAACTCAGCCAGCCCCTCCCATCTCCTTTTCAGTATCTGGGTTCAGGTGGAGGCAATTCGCCTTCTACCAGTTCCCTAGTCTTGCCAAGGGAAGCTGTGCTTGGCCCTCAGAAGTCAGGCCTGGAGAAGATCAGTCAGCAATGGCCAGAGCACAGATTTGAGTGCCTCAGTGTACCCCTGGTCCCCAGGTCCATTCTCACTACTTCTGGGTTACCAGGTGTTGCTGACCCATGCTAAGGACCTGTGCCCTAGAGAAGCTATGAGGAGTCTTCCAGGTCCCCAGCAGTCCAGGTCACAGTAGGTCTTAGGGATGGACAGAAGACCAGAGACCCAGCTGGAGTAGAACTCAGTCCTAAGCCAGGGTGGCCCTTTGAAGAGCAGAGGGGGAGTGCCAGGGCCCCAGCATGAACAGCCGCAAGCTGGCAGGGCTGAGAGCTCCCACTCTGCTGTCCACAAACACAGATGGGCTGCGAGAGTCAGAGGGAGGTCCTGGTGGAATGTGGGTCATTGTCAGCCATAGGATACTAAGCTTTGCAGGACTGTGGGGGAATGAGGCCTAACAGAACCATGAGGGTCTGTGGATGTCCAGGTTTGGCAGCTTTCAGACCTACTTCTGTCATTGGCAAAATAGAGTATGTCTAGGAAATAATCCACCAATAGTCCCCCGAGAGGAGGCACACATGGCCATTGGGACCTGACTGGCTTAGCCAACCAGAGTCAGTGGCCTTGGCCCAGAGGTTGGATCTAGTCATTTTGAGAATATGAATTAGGCACTGGACAGATGCTGCATCACTGTGACAACTCTCAGTCTGAGGAGCCCTGGCTTAGGTCCTTTTTGGAGAGAGAGGCTTGTTGGTAACCCTATGTCTCAGCCCAGGCCCAGATTCAAGGGTCAGCCTCAAGTGTATGCAGATCAAGGGCTGGGTTCTGGCTACCCACAGCACAAGGGTGGCAGGTGAGGTGTTTGTACCAAGGTAAATGTGTGTGTGTGTGTGTAGGGGGGTGAGGGGGCCACCTGGGGGCCAGGCAGTGAGCCAATGACTCCAACGGGACTGGCTCAACGCCACTGGGTAACTTGGCGCCAGCACAGCGTGACTGGACCACACAGGGCCGCCTCCACAGCTTCACTTTCGAAGGAATCTGCCTTGCTGTTCTGTGGCCAAGCCAGAAACAATAGTGGGGGGGGGGGAGAAGAGTGACACCATGTCCAGGCTATTCTTCAACTCTCAGACCCCTGGCCACGCCACCCCCAGCATTCTTTTCAAAATTGACCTTCCTTTCCTCTCAGCACTGGGCAGAAGGTAGACATGGGAAAGGGCTGACCCTGTCCCAGATGGGCCTTGCATGAGGCATCCTACACCCTGGGGTCCCTGTCGACCCAACTTCATGTGAAAACCAGGCTTTAGCCTTCCAGCCTGTGTGCCCAAGAAAACTCCAAGCAGAGCAAGAGGCCACTGGCTCCTCTGGCTCCCAGTCTCAGCGCCTGCTAGGGTTCTGGGGAGCTACCACCAAGGTCCTAGCTGGAAACAGACAGCCTGCGCCCCCTGGCCTGTTTGCTTGGCTGTAGTGTGAGGAGTTGCATGGACTGCCCCTATACTCTGCTCTAGGCAGCGGTAATTCAAGGCAGGCAGTAGATGACTGTAACCTGAGACATTCTAGGAATATTGTAGACCCCTGGACATTTGTTCCTCTGCTCCATGGGCATCTAGGGAGTCTAGGCCCCCAAAGGTCACACCCAGCATGATCAGACACCTCTCATTTCTCAAACATCATACCTTCCGGAGTCCAGAGCAGCCAGCCTTTGGGGAAGCCTCTTGGTCCGCGGGAGCGCAGAAGAGCAAAGGGGAGAAAACTGCAGCTTCAACAAGGGTAGTAGGGCCTGCCGACTCGGAGCGCCTCAAAAGCAAGGCTTTGCTGCCCTCTGCTGGACACTTTTATGGTTAGCCATTTCTGGCTACATTGTTCAAAATCCACAAACACCTACTCCAAAACACTGAGGGACACCCAATTTGAGCCTCTGAGAAGGCTCCTCGGGGATTTCCTTTATTCACAGCTAGGCCAGAGACCCACCAACCAGTATTTGGTGCTGGCTAGTGGGCAGGTTGACTTAAAAACCTCAGAAGAAAAAGTGGACTTCAGCCCCCCTGTAGCCACCTCTCATGTCACTCAAGATCGGTTCAGGCCTGGAGAACATGAGTACAGTAAATATTTATTGATAATGTAAGAAGGCAAATACCGTTCCCGGGCTGGGCTGAGGTGCCAGTTCATCTGTGCTGGGAGCCAATGCAATCTTGGGGAGCCAACCTGAAGGCAGCTACATTGGCAGATCCTCTTAGGTGTCTGGAGACCTGTATTGTGAGTGCACAGCAGAAGAGTGGCTGCCCTGGCTCCAGGCCTCAGTCACCCCGGGCAGAGCATTAGTTTGAGTCGCTCCATCCCACATATATGGAACTGAACCATCTCATTAGACCAGACAAGAGTACAACGCAGGCGTACTGGCTGTCCTTAGGAATACCCTAAAGGATCCTGGATGATAGGCAGAGATGGTGAGGGGCCCCAGCAGGGGTGGGGGTTGTTAGGGAGCAGGTCTCCATAACACACAGCCCCAGCATAGCTTGATGAAAATGATTATTACTGCAGGCCCCATGGACAAATGGAGTCCAGGCTCTAAGGGCAGGCAGGAACCTCTGTGCTGTACCCAGAAGGGGCTGAGTGAGGTAAGGTCAGCAGGAGCGCCTGGGGCAGGTCTATGGCTGACCTACATGGGGTGATCTGAGGGCTTAGGGGAACCTCTGAAGTTCTCAGCTGACATCTCTGGAGTTAGCACTCATGGTGGTGCTGATCAAAGACCAAGTCTGGCCCGACCTCTGCTCCCTGGGCACTGGGTCTTTTTTAGTGGCTGCTTCTTGCCCACTCCTGCAGGGAGTGAGAGGCAGCACACGCTTGTCTCTAGTATTCTGCCTCCTCTCCTCTTCAAGTCCAGAAGAGGAGACCAAATGAGAAGAGATAGGAAGGAGAGCCCCAAACCAGAGTTTCGGGAGGCCCCAGGAAGCTGATAGGGATATGCCTCAGCCTAGGCAGGTTAAGGGTCCTGAGGACAACCTGCCCCTCCCTTGAGGCCTGGGTCAAAGGCTCTAGGAGTGAAGTCTGATATCTGGACCACACTTCTGAGTTCTCACAACCCATGCTGCAAAGCCGGGCTTGCTCCACAAGACCTGAGGACCCAAAGACTTGCTTCCTTCACCTCTGACTTATACGCACTCCCAAGAGTTTGTGGTTCCTGAATGGTGGGGTGCCACATCTGCCCACCCACCAAGGCCTAGGCAGCCATGGCTAATGGCTTTCTGGAGGTTCGGCAGACCCCCACCCAGCCCACTTCCTAGTTCTTGCTTCCACTCTTGCTCTACAGAGACTACACACACACACACACACACACACACACACACACACACACACACACACACCTCCACTGCAGCAGAGTGCCCCATCTCAGGCTGTACTAACGGACCACTGGGGTGTTGTTCCCCTAGAAGGATCGCAGCCACCTCCTTTCTCCTATTCCAGGCCCAGTGTCCAGCCATCCACCCCCCCACCCTGTTCAGTTCTGGCCATCTTTTCAGGGGCAGCGCTTGCAAGGGGCTTCTGACATGTCTCCTCTAGGTAGAGGTGTAGTATTGTCTCAGAGAGGAGGTGACTGGGAAGGGGTCCTCAGCACTGCTTTAGGAAGCTTCCCAGCCACCAAGATCCCTGGCCCTGGGTGCAGTTTTCAGGGAGACACAGATTAGTTTGGCTTGGGTGGCAGGTAAGTCAGCCAGGCCTTGGGGTGACCAGGATCACTGCCTAGGTCCCTAAGCTCTCATCTCACTGACAAGTACCACTCAATCTGTGCTCAGTTGGTGCTGAAGAGAGGTACTCTATGTTGAGATTCTCCAAAGACCTAGATGTTAAGTGACCTTTCCTTAGGACCGAAGATATTTCTAGAGGGATTGCTAAGCAGTCAGGTTCAAGGAATCTGGTGAGAGACCCCACCTAGCTGGAAGGAGAGACTGAGAAGTGACAGGAGATCCCAGCCCTAAGCCTTGCATCATCTGGCTCCCTCAAGGCCCACATTGCCTAGAACTCACTACTGGACCACTCCTGAGAAGCGGGCTTCTGATGCTCCTGCCCAGTGCCTATGGGAATCCTTTAGTATGTCCTTTTACCCATGTGGAATACCTGTCTTGTCCAGAGCATTAAGGGTCACTGGAGAGTCTGAGAGGGATCGGGGATGTCCTCTGTCCTCCCAGAGCTAAGCACTGAGAGAATGATTTCCATAGCCTTCCAGTTTAAGTTCCTAAGCCTAGTTTCTGGCCCATCGAGGACTCCATCTAAAATAGCTCTGCAGACAGAACTCAGGAAAGCTAGGTGGAAGCTGCTGTTGAAATATTCTGGTCCTCTTTTGTTTAAAAGTTCCCTGGGGCCCCTGAAGGCCCAGAGCTATGAAGCAATGAAGCATCAGCTCCTAGCTGCCATCGCCCAGGCCTTCCAAAGACTCCCATCTCTTCTCTATTCAGCTAGAAGCAGCAGGGGTCGGGATCATGGTCCTCCCAGACAACTAAGGGTAAGGGTTATGGGGCTACCTGGAAGTGTTGGCCGCTTTGAGGAAGGAACTGTCTATGTTCCAGATTTGGTGGAGTGGACACCTGTGGTTGCCCAGGGAGCCAAGAGGAAGCTGGGAGTTCAGAGAGCACCAAAGAAGGAGCCTTGGGCAGACTCTTTAGGAGCCATCGTGGCCAGACAGGTGGACTAAGCTGGGGCCACACCAGCCAGTGCCCGCTCACATCCTACTGACACAGACACACGCAGACACACAGCTTGTAGTGCTCCTTCAGAGGTTTTATTCATTGCAGAAAGGGGGGCTGGGTCGGGGAGGTGGCTAGTTGCAGTAATTCTCCAGCTGGTAGAGCGAGCAGATGCTGGTGCAGCACTGGTCCACAATGCCTCGCTTCTGCTGGGCCACCTCCAGCGCCAAGGTCTGAAGGTCACCTGCTCCGGGGCCCCCACCCAGCTCCAACTGTGCCACTGTCAGGGAGGCAGTGTCAGAGCAGGCCGGAGCATCAGCAGCACAGATGCAAAGACACACAGGACAATCCAGTCAGGAGCAGCCGAGCAGCCCCCTGCCTCCCCCAGGCTTTCTTCCACCTTGGCCCCTCCTGCTAAGTTAGGGCAGGTGGCAGGGACCGCATGTATGTGGGACAAGTCACTGGGCATGGACACAAGGAGCTCCAAAGCCTACACATCTTGCCACCATCCCCCAATCAGTGCTTTATGCCCCCCCCCAATAGGTGCCTATTGTGGGGCCTCCCCACAGGTCTCCACCACCTAGGAGTCTTAAGCTGGATTGTCATTCATTCCCAGCAGCTGCCAAGTTTGCCTATGTCCCGCTGCCCATGGAAATGTGCACACACACACACACCCCACCCCCAGTTACCTTGAGACCCTTCACACCCAGGACACAATCTGTGAGGGTGAAGAAAACCAGAATGGTAAGCACTGGGGACCAAATTCAGGGGCAGAGCTCACCTTGTGGGTCCTCCACGCCACGCCGGGACTTGGGTGTGTAGAAGAAGCCACGCTCCCCACAGACCAGGTAGAGTGCCTCCACAAGGTGGGAACCACAAAGGTGCTGGTTGACAAAAGCCTGGGCAGGCTTGGGCTCCCAGAGGACCAGCAGGGCCAGCAGGGGCAGAAGGCGCATCCACAGGGCCATGATGGAACAGTGACCTGAAGAGAGGCAGGGTTGAGACCAGCAAAGGGCATGTGAAAGAGAAAGGAGCCCACATCTTCCCTCAAGTCCCTGGAGTCTTGGCCAGGGAGTCAGGCCCAGCGAGGAGGGTACGTACCTGCTTGCTGACGGCCTCTGATTGTAGCTAGTCACGTAGGGCTGGGGGTTACTGGGTCCCTACCAATTTTATAGTCTAAAGCACCTCCTCTCTGCCCCCTGGACTCTGGTGTTTGGCCCATTAAGGGCTCCAGGGGGTGGGTCGGCAGATGGCCAGAGGGGCTGAAGCTGCAGTTTCCAAACACTTCCCTGGTGCTGGGTCTGCAGAAAGCTCTCATTGGACGTCAACTCCTCTACTTAGCCCTAGGGTAATTAGAGTCTTAACAAGGGGCAAGGTGGCCTGATGATCCGGTTCACAGCAGGGGGTATTGTCCCAGTGAGAGTGAGGCCTTCTTTGGCCTTGACTGAGCAATTTCCACATCATTCCCCAGGGAGCTAGAGCTGTTGGGGGCCTGATATCTCTGTCCCTTGGACTGTTTCACAGTCCCCATTGATAGCCAGGTCCTTAGCTCAGCTGAGACCACGGCTCACCCAAAGAGGTAAGAACAAAGCAGAATTCAGGCACCAAGGCATTTGCTGGTCCTTTCCCTTCTATCCATCCTTGCACAAACCCATTGAGCACTCAGGGATCAGCTGCACTGAAGCCCTGTGGTACACCCTCCTACCCCAATACCCCAAGACAAGCACCTGAAGGCCATCAAGATCCCCACCAAAGGTACAGAGCTCGGAGTTTCTGCCTTGATCTCTTAGTGCAGGCTCTACCCAGCTACAAAACCATTCTCAGACACCCCTTGGAGTGATTGGAGGTCCCCCGACTCCTCCTATCCCTGATTTGGTACTGCCCTGTTCCCCAAACAATCAGCAAAAACTCTTGGTGTAGTTGCATGAGCTAGAACTCTACCCTATGCAGGGCTTTATAGCCATTATACTAGAACCGTGGGTCCCTTGCTCCCTGCTCCCTGTCCCCCAGGAAGTGCTGCAGCTGTTCACACTTAGGGTATCTGGGACACTACAGTGAATCCACTGGATCAGGGGATATGTGGGTACCTCCAGAGGAGCACAGGCAAGGAGCAGGATCCAGGTGGGAAGATGGGGGCAGTGGGGAGGGGTATCCTCAGGACCATAGAGAGGCTAGAGGGCCTTGATGAGGGCCTCACTGGGGCTCCAACCTCCCTAGGAGTCTGTTCTTTTGAGAAAGGAGTCCTGTGGTATAGCTAGGCTTGTCTTAAACTCACAGTCTTCTGCCGGGTGGTGGTGGAGCACGCCTTTAATTCCAGCACTTGGGAGGCAGAGGCAGGTAGATCTCTGTGAGTTCGAGGCCAGCCTGGTCTACAAAGTGAGTTCCAGGAAAGGTGCAAAGCTATACAGAGAAACCCTGTCTTGAAAAACCAAACCAAACCAAATCAAACCAATCAAACAAACAAAAACTCCCAGTCTTCTTGTCTCAGCCTCCCAAGTTCTGGAATTCAGGTATGTATCACCAGTTCTGGCTCTTCTTGGGACCTTAAAAAGGCTAAGGGCTTTCTTTATGCTTTTTCCCCCTGTGGCATTTATGCTGTGTAATAATTCTGCTGTATACTGTGTGAATATATGTCACTATGATTGGTTTAATAAATAAGCTGACTGGCCAATAGCTGAGCAGGATAAAGTTAGGAAGGAGGGCCAAACTGAGAATAATGGGATGAGGAAGGGTAGAGTCAGAGTAGATGCCAGCCAGCCACCAGGGAAGCAGGATGTGTAGTAATGAGGTAACAAGCTATGAGCCACGTGGCAAAGCATACATATGAAGTATGGTTTATTTTAAATGTAAGAGTTAGTAACAAGCCCAAGCTACTGGCCAATCATTTATAATTTATATTCAGCCTTTGAGTTGGTTACTTGGGACTGGGTGGTTGGGACAGGAAACACATTTAAACTCTTTCTGGGGTTTCAGTGACATACAGGAATAATGCTGAGCATCCTTGCAGGGCTTTAAGCCCTCCACAGGACCACCATGGGAGCACAAACATCAACAAGGTTTCCATGGGGATCACACCTAACTTGAGTCTCAAAGGAGCTCACGGATGTGCCAACACTGCAATGGGCTTACCCCATCTCAAGTTTGCAGCAGGGCTCACAGCCTATTTCAAGGTTTCCTTGTGGCTTAAGGCCTCCCTTGGGGCCTCACATGGTTCAGCATCTGGCTCTCTGTGAAGGTTTCATTGTGGCTCTGGGCCTTCCCTAGAGTCTCAACTGAACAAATGCCTTCCCCAAAGTCTCTGTGAAGTTTTAGAGCACCCTTAAGGGCAATGACACCCAGAGACAGCTCCAGTTTCTCAGTGGGGCTAAGACCTTCTCTAGGCATTTTTGGAGCTCACAGCCTTCCTCAGAATCTCAATAAGCACTATGGTCCTGCCATATCACATATCACTGCTATTTCAAATTCGTACAGCCTTCCCCAGGGTACTAAAAGGACTTAGGTTTTCTCCAGGTGTTTCTGAAGCCTGGTCTGCTTGGTACTCCGTGGGG
This sequence comes from Peromyscus maniculatus bairdii, assembly GCF_049852395.1. Taxonomy (NCBI): domain Eukaryota; kingdom Metazoa; phylum Chordata; class Mammalia; order Rodentia; family Cricetidae; genus Peromyscus; species Peromyscus maniculatus. Next base: position 153,146,700 of record NC_134852.1, read on the forward strand.
CTCACACTGTCTCCCTGTCTCTTATCCAAACTCATGGTATTCCTGAGGGTCACAAGGGGACTTAAGGTCTTCCCTAAGGTCTCAGTGGGCGTCACTGACTTCCCAAGACCTGAAAAGGGCCTAACTCCCCACCCCCGTGTTAGTTCCTTTCATATCCCCATGAATGAATCTCCCAAAGAAGCAGCTTTGAGGAGAGGTTTATTTCAGCTCATGGTTTGAGGGGACATGGTCCATCGTGGAACGGAAGGCATGGTGGCTGGAGTTGGTCTGTCTGTGGCAGCAGGAGCTTGCAGAGGCACTGGCCAGGATGCAGAGTCAGACTGGAAGCAGGGCTGGCCCATAACCCTAAGGCTCATTCTGACGACCCTAGGCCTATGAGCTAGGCCTCATGTATAAAATCTCCCAGAACAGCACCACACGCTGGGGACCAGATTTTCAAACACACAAGTCTGTGGGGAAAGCTCCACACTCGAGCCATCACACCAGGAACACTCCGTGGTTGCAGTGGGACCTACAGCTTCTCCTCAGGTCTCAAAGGAACAGAGAACCCTCCATGGGAGGCCTTGCCTTCTTGTAGCGGGGAGTAGGAGGAGGGAAGAGGAGGATCTTTGGTGTGTAAAATGAATGAAAAAATTTTTTAATAAAAAAAAGTTAAAAAGGAAAAGGTTAAGTATACAGAGAACAAACAGAAGAAAATCAGGTGTCATTGTTTTAAAAGTAGTTGTCTCCAAGACAAGGTTACAGCCAAAAAAAAAAAAAAAAATTCACTGCATCAGGAAGGCATGTATACATGTGTACATATAACAGAACCTTCAGATAAATGAAGGGGAAACTAACACAAGAAAATAAGGGTAATAGAAATAACTAATTTAATTATTTTAATATGTTCTAATTATAAGTGCATTTTTAATTAATAAAGTTGATAAGTCACAACAATGATCAAACAATAGCAAAAACCTCAATCAATATGAGCAAATAAAAGAACATCGCTATGGATTGAAGGAACAGAGGAAAGAATCGTATGAAATATTATTATCAGAATTATGAAAGAAATCTTACATCTTACCTCAAGTGAACTCCATGAGAAACACAGCTTCTAAAATATTGTACAAGATTAAATAAAAATCAAACAATCACACAGACACACACACACACACACACACACACACACACACACACACACACACACACACAAAGACTTCCCTAGGATCTCAGGAAAGGCTAGTCTTCCTCTGGATCACGTGGGATTGAAGGGCTTGCTCAAAATTTAACATTGTTCCTGGTACTCCTCCAGGTCTCAGTGGGGCCCATGGGTTTTTAAAAGAATCTCTGAGGTTTGAGGCCCTTCTATAGTGTTCTAAAGGTGTTCTCCTCCCTCCTCAGGGGCTCAGTAGCCTCACAACCCTTTCCAAGGCCTCAGCAGACCATGAGAATCTTCTAGAGTCTCAGCAGTACTCAAACACTATGTAAGTGTCTCAATAGGGAAGATGACTTTCTCTAGAGTATCTGTGGGCTTTCATGGTCCAAGATCCCATGGCCTCAGGAAAACTCAGACTTGCCTGAAGTCTTAGCACTTTTTCTTCTTCTTTTATCTCTGTGTTTTAACTAATGAATTGTTTGTCTGTTTACTTCCAAATGTGGAAGTCAAATGACAATCTACAGGGCATGGGTCCCTCTTTCCATAGAATGAGTCCTAGGGGCAAGCACAGGTTATCAGGCTTAGTAACCAGTACAAGCTGAGCCATCTTGTTAAGCTCAGATGTCAGTACTTGTTAAACCTTCCCAAGGGTATCACTTAAGCCTAAAACCTGTAGATGGACTTACCAGGGCCTAAGTCCTTTCCAAGGACTGAATGGGAGCCTAAGGGACTTCCTCATGGTCTCAGAAACACTAAGGCCTTTCACAGAGACTCATTGGGACCAGGCTTTACCAGGTTCTCAGTGGGGCCTAAGATTTTCTCCAGGAACTTACTGAAGCCAAAGGCTTTTCTTAGAGCCTAACTGTAGCCAAAGGCTTTCCTCAGGATCTCACTGTGGCCAAATGTTATCACCAGGGTCTAAATGGGGTCTAATATCTTAGCAGGGTCTCACTAATTCCAAAGGTTCCCCTGGGGTCACTACAGCCTAAAGCCTTCCCATGGTCTCGCTGGGGCACAATCCTTATCCAAGTTTTCCCAGGAGCCTACATCCTACAAGAGTTGTAATGGGGCAGAGAACTTCTCCGGGGTGTGAGACCTTGAACTTATCTGAACTATCACAGAGGATTAAGATCTTACATCAGGTATCATTGCACCTAAGGCTTTCCCTGTATTCTCACTGGGGCCTAAGGTGTTCTCAGGATCTGACTGGGACCTAAGACATTCTCCTGGTACTTACTGGGGTAGCAGACCTTCTCCCCAGGTTCTCACTGGAGCTTAAGACCTTTCTCAGGTTCTCACTGGGCCCAAAGGCTTTCCCAGATTTGTACTAGGGCTCAAGGCCTTCCCAGCTTTGCACCAAGGCCTAAGACATTTTGCAGGCCCTCTCTGGTCTGAAGCCCTATCCAGATGGCCTCACTGGGTCTTAGCAACTTCTGAGAGTCTCACTGGGTCTCATTAAGGTTTTCCCAGGTACTCAGTGGGTCTTAATGCTTTCACTAGCTTATTACTGACTTTGAAGACCTTCCCTAGTTTACCATTAGGCCTTCAGGCCTGAAGGGATTAACTAGGGCCTGAGGTCTTCTCCAGATTCTCTCTGAGATCCCAGGTCTTCCCCAAGGTCTAGGTGGAGCCTAAAGCTGTCTCCAGGATTTAAACTTGCCTTATACTTTCCCTAGGAACTCACTGGGATCTAAGGTCTTTTTCAAAGTTTGATTTGAGCTTAAGAGTTTCTCAGGGCTTCAGTAAGGTATAAGGACTTCCCAGGGTCTTACTGGACTCAAGATCTTTCTATGGTCTCTCTGGGGATCTAAGGCATTCAGTAAGGTCTTTCTGGAACATAAGGCATCTCCAGGATCACTCTAGGGCCCAAGGACTTTACCAGGGTCTCACTGGGCCTTCCTGACTTGACTAGTGCTTAAAGCCTCCCAACAGAACATAACATCTTCCCACATTCTCACTGAGGCATAAGGATTTCTCCAAATAACATCCTTAGCTAAAGCCTTCCTCAGGATCTCACCTGGGCCTTGGGCCTTTCCAGAATATAACAACTTCAGGATTATAGTATCTTGCACGGGGTCTCAAGGTGGCTGAAGTTTATCTCCAAATTCTAATGGTACGTGATGAATTCCCAGGGTCTCACAGAGGTCAAAGGTTTTCTTCAGGGCCATTCTGTGGTTTAAGATCTGCACAGTGTCTCTCCAGGACTCAGGCTTTCCTCAGGGGCCTCCATCCCTCCAAGGTTTATAATGGAAAACTCCAGGATGTCACAGATATTGAAGACTTATCCAAGATATCACAGAGGACCAAGATCTTATGTTATCACACTTTATGTATCACACACTCTAGTCCTTCCCCATATTCTCACTGGGGCCTAAGGCCTTCTCAGATTCTGACTGGAGCCTAAGGCTTTCTACCAGTACTTACTGAGGTCTAAGGCTTTTGCTCTATGGCTTAAGGGCTACATTGCATTCCCATGGGGGCCTAATGTCTTTACCAGGTCTTCACTGGGTCCTAAGGCTTTATTCAGGTTCTCTCTGGACCTGAGGCCTTCTCCATATTCTCAATGGAGCTGAAGGCCTCTGCTGGGACTTTCTGGAGTCTAGGGCTTTCTTCAGGTTTTCTCTGAGGCTTAAGAATTTCCCAGTTATCACTGGGGCCTAAGGTCTTCCCATGTTGTTACTGGATATTAAGGCCTTCCACATATTCTCACTGGGTCTTAAAACCTTTCCCAGGTTCTCACTGGAGCCTAAGGCATTACCCAGGCTCCTAAGAGACCTAATTTTTTTCCAAGTTCTCACAGGGCCTATAAGGCCTTTAACATGTTTTCAGCAGGTCTGAAAACATTCTCCATATTCTCACTGTGTCCTAAAACCTTCTAAAGATTGTTACTGGGGCTTAAGGTCTTCTCCCAGTTCTCACAGAGGCCTAAGCCCCAGGACCTAAGGCTTTCTCTAGAGTCTTTTGATCTCCCCCACATTGTCAGTGGAGCCTAAAACTTTCTTAGATTGCTACTGGGGCTTAAAGCCTTCCCAGGTTGTCACTGGATATTAAGGCCTTCCCGGTGTTCTCAGCGAGTCTTAAATCCTTGCCCAGGTTCTCACTGGAGCCTAAGACATTACCCAGGCTCTCACCAGGAACTAAATATTTCCCAAGTTCTTACAACACCTTTAACTGTTTTCACTGGGTCTCTAGGCCTTACAACTGTTCTCATTTATCCTAAAAGTTTCTACATGTTTTCACTGGTGGTTAAAAGCCTTCTCCTGGTTCTCACTGGGACCTAAGGGCTTCCCCAAAGTTCCATTGAGGCCTTATGTTTTCTTCACGTTCTCACTTAGCCTTCTATAGGTTCACACTGAGGTCTAAGGCCTTCCCCATGTTCTCACTGGATCTTAAATCCTTGCCCAGGTTCTCACTGGTACTAAGACATTACCCAGGGTCTCGCTGGGCCTGAAAATTTTTCCTAGTTCACACAGGGTCTTTAAAACCTTTAATGGGTTTTCACTGTGTGATGATTTGAATGAATAAGAATGGCCACCATAGGCTCATATACTTGAATGCTTTGTCCCCATGGAGTGGCACTATCTGAAAGGATTAGGGAGTGTGGCTTGTTAGTGTAGGTGTGGCCTTATTGGAGGATGTGTCACTGAGAGTGGGCTTTGAGATTATCAAAAGCCCAAGCCAGCAACTGGGGCAGAGTTGGGTGTCGGTTCCCAGGGACTGGCTGTGTCCCAGGGCCTGGCTTCCAGAGGCCGGACTCTCTGGGTGAGAGAGGAGTCACTCACCTCCAGATCCAAAGAGGGATGCATGGACCACCCTAGGAAGGGGAAATAGATGAGAGCTCCATGAGTAAATTGGGGAGGAGGGATGGACAATGGAGGGTAGGGGGTAGGGAATAAGAACATAAGGGAGGGGCTGGAGAGATGGCTCAGTGGTTAAGAGCACCAACTGCTCTTCCAGAGGTCCTGAGTTCAATTCCCAGCAACCACATGGTGGCTCACAACCACTTGTAATGAGATCTGGTGCCCTCTTCTGGCGTGCAGGGACACATGCAGGCAGAATACTGTATACATAATAAATTAATAAATCTTTTAAAAACAAAAGAAAAAAAAGAACATAAGGGAATGGGATGGTTGAGCTGGAACAGGGAGGGAGGGGAAAAGCAATGAAAGAGATACCATGATAGAGAAAGACATCATGGGGATAGAGAGAAACCCGGTGCTAGGGAAGTTGCCAGGAATCCCCAAGGATGACCCCAACTTGAGTTACTAGCAATAGTGGAGAGGGTGCCTGAGCTGAACTGACTTGCCCCAGAGATCGGATCAGTGAATATCCTATCATCACAGAACTTTTCTCCAATGACTGATGGAAGCAGATGTAGAAATCCACATCCAATCACTAGATAGAGCTCCAGGAGTCCAGTCAAAGAGAGAGAGAGGAGGGATTCTATGAGCAAGTGCAGCAGGATCATGATGGGAAAACATGCAGGGACAACCAAACCAAACTAGAGGGAACTCATGAAAGTTGGATCAATGGTCTCCTTCAGTGTTTCCTCAGACCCTTACAATTTAAGGCCTTTCCCAAAGTCTTAGTTAGATCTTCCCCAGGTATTCTCTGGAGCCTAAAACTTTTACAGGTTTTCATGGGGGCTCAAGGCCTTCACAAGTTGTCACTGGAATCTAAGGCTTTGCTCATGTTCTCACTGGGCCTTAAATCCTTGCCTAGGTTCTCATTAGAGTCTAAGGCATTCCTCAGGGTCTTGGTGGGGCCTAAGGCCTTTCCCATGGTCTCACTGGGACCTAAAGTTTCTCCAGGTTATCACTGAGGCCCAAGTGACAATCCCAGATTGTCACTAGGATCTAAGTCCTTCCTCATGTTCTCAATGGGTCTTAGAGCATTGACCAAGTTCACACAGGAGCCAGGGTCTCTCTGGTGCCTAAATTTTTCTCAAGTTCTTACAGGTACTGTAAGGCCTTCAACATGTTTTTACTAGGTTTGAATGCCTCCCTGTTGTGATTATGGCTCTGTGTGCCATGAATGTGTTGCTCTGGTTTGGTTGATGGATAGAGCACTGATTGGCCAGTTGCTAGACAGGAAGTACAGTATAGGCAGGATAGGCAGAGAAGAGAATTCTTGGAAGTGGAAGGCTGAGTCAGGAGATGCTGCCAGTTACCACCGCCATGAGAGGTAAGCTGTATAAAGTACTGGCAAGCCACAAACCACATGGCAACTTATAGATTAATAGAAATGGGTTAATTTAAGATGTAAGAACTAGATAGCAAGGAGCCTGAGCTATTAGCCCAAACAGTTTAATTAATAAAAGCATCTGTGTGTTTATTTGGATCTGAGTGGCTGTGGACCCAGGCAGGACTGGAGATAACTCCAGCTACACCTCCCTCATGTTTTGACTGTGGCCTAAAATCTTCAACAGGTTCTCACTGGGACTTAAGGCCTTTTATAGATTATCACTGCAATCTAAGGCCTTCCCCAAAGTCTCATTGAGGGATAAAGCCTTTCCTATGCTCCCACTGTGGCCTAAAACATTCTATAGGTTCTTACTGAAGGTTAAGGCATTCCTCAGTGTCTCAATGGTGCCTAAGGTCTTTCCCATATTCTCACAGCATCTGAAAGCTTCAGGTTCTTACTAGGACCTAAGGCCTTCCCCAAGTTATCAATAGGGACCAAGGCCTTCCCGGGTTCTCACTGGAACCTAAGGCATTACCCAGGATCTCACTGGGCCCTGCAATTTTTCTCCCATTCTCAGAGGGTTTCTAAGGCCTTTGACAGATTTTCACTGGGTCTGAAGATCTTCCCCATGTTCTCATTGTGGATTTTAATCTTCTAAATGTTCTCAGTGGGGTTTAATCCTTCTGGAGATTCTCACAGGACCAAAGCCTCTCTCCAAAGTCTCATTGAGGCTTTGGTCTTCCCCAGGTTCTCAGTGGAGCCTAAAACCTACTACAGGTTCTAACTGGAGCCTTCAGTCTTCTGAAGGTTGTCACTGTGGTCTAAAGCCTTCCCCATGTTCTCACTGGGATCTGACATCTTATGCAAGTTTCCACTGGGTCTTACAGCCTTGCTCAGGTTCTCAATGGGAAATTAAGGCATTACCCAAGTTCTCACTGATACATAAAAATTTCATGAGTTCTCACAAGTTCTATAAGGCTATTGACAGGTTTTCACTGGATCTCAAGACCTTCCCTTGGTTCTTACTCTGTCCTAAAATATTCTGCAGGTTCTCATTGTGGCCTAATGCCTAAGGCCTTTCCAGGTTGTAACTGAGGTCTAAGGCCTTGCCCATGTTATCACTGAATCTTAAAGCCTTGCCAAGTCTCTTCTGGTGCCTGAGGCATTACCTAGGGTCTCAATGGTGCTTAAATTGTTTTCCATGTTATCACAGAGTCTAGAAGACTTTGACAGATTTTCCTTGCATCTGAAGACTTCCCCATTTTCTCACTGTGGCCTAAACCTTCTACAGCTTCCCACTGATGGGCATTCTCTATGTTCTCAGTGTGATCTAAGTCCTTTTTCATAGTTTCATTGAGGCCTACAGCCTTCCCCAGCTTCTCATTGGTGCCTAAAACCTTCTACAGGTTCTTACTGAGGCCCAACGCCTTTCCAGCTTTTAACTGGAAATTATGTCATTCCCCATGTTCTCACTGTATTTTAAAGATTTGCCCAGGTTTCACTGGAGACAAAAGGCATCAGTAAGTGTCTCATAGGAACCTTAAAATTTCTGCATGTTCTCACAAGGTTTATAAGCCTTCAATATATTTTCACTGTGTCTGAAGGCCTTCTCCATGTACTCACCATGGCCTAAAACCTTCTACATTTTCTCACTAGAGCTTAATGCATTCCTCAGGTACTCAGTGGGACCGAAAGTCTTTCTTACATTCTCACTGGTTCTTAAATCTTCCACCAGGTTCTCATTGGGGCCTAAAGCTTTCCTCCAGTTATCAGTGGCATCCTAAGGCCTTCCCAGGTTGCCACTTGGGCATAGGGCCTTCCTGTTTCTCATTGGTGTTTAAGGCATTTCACAGGTTCTCACTGAGCCAGAAGCCTACTCAGGTTATCACTAGGGCCTAAGACCTTTCTTGTGTTCTCAGTAGGTCTTAAATCTTGCCCACACTCTCACTGGAGACGAAGGCATTCCCAAGTGTCTTATGAGGACCTAAAAAAATTTCCTAGGTCTCACAGGGTCCTTAAAGCCTTTGACTAGTTTTCACTGAGTCTTTAGATCTTCTCTGTGTTCTCACTTTGGCATAAAACCTTCTACAGGTTCTTTCAGGGAATTAAGGCCTTCCTTAGATCTTCACAGGCATCTAAGGATTTCTTCAAAGTCTCATTGAGGCCTTAGGCCTTCCACAGGTTTTCACTGGTGCCTAAAACTTTCTATAGGTTCTCACTGGAGTTAATGGGCATTCTCAGGTTCTTACTGCAATCTAAAGGCTTCCTCAAAATCTCATTGAGGAATAAGGCCTTCTCCAGGTTCTCACTGAGGCCTAGGAGTGTCTAAGTTTCTCACTGGAGCTTAAGGCATTCCTGAGTGTTTCAATGAGGCCTAAGGTTTTTCCTATGTTCTAATTGAGTGTTAAAACTTCCCCCAGGTTCTCCCTGTGGTGTAAGGCTTTTCCTAGGTTATCAGTGGCACCTAAGGACTTCCTCTGTTGTCACACGGGCATAGTGCCTTCCTATTTCTTACTTGTGTCCAAGGCCTTTTGCAGGTTCTCACTGGGGCCCAAGGCCTTCCCATGTTTTACTAGTGTTCTCACTGGGTCTTAAAGCCTTTCCTAGGTTCTCACTGGAGACAAAGGCATTACTGAGTGTCTCATTAGCACCCAAAACTTTTTGCTAGGTTTCCCAGGGTCTTTAAAGCCTCCAACTAGTTTTCACTGGGTCTAAAGAACCCATTCTCACTTTGGCATAAAACCTTCCCAGGTTCTCATAGGTATCTGAGGCCTTCTCCAAAGTCTCACTGATGCCTTAGGTCTTCCCCATGTATTCACTGGTGCCTAAAATTTTCTACAGACACTCACTGGGGTCTAAGTCCTTCCCATGTTCTCAATGTGTCTTAAAGCCTTGTTCAGGTTTTCACAGGAGCCCAAGGTATTACCCTGGAACTCACTGGTGCCTAAAAATTTTCTCAATTTCACACTGGTTCTATAAGGTCTTCAACATGTTTTTACTATGTCTGAAGGCCTCCAGATTCTCACCGGTGCTGAAGTCCTTTTTTAGGTACTCACTAGTATCTAAAGCCTTTTCCAAAGTCTCATTGATGCTTTCTGTTTTCTCCAGGTTTCACTGAAATCTAAAATCTTCTAAAGGTTCTCCCTGGGGACTAAGGTCTTTCTAGGATTTAACTGGTATATAAGGCCTTTCCCATGTACTCACTGGGTCAAAAATCCTTGCCCAGGCTCTCATTGAATTCTAAGGCATTCATCAGGATCTCAATGGGACCTAAGGTCTTTCCCATGTTCTCACTGGTTCTTAAAGATTTTTCAGTTTCTCACTAGGGCCTAATGCCTTTCCTAGGTTGTCAGCAGGGCTTAAGGTCTTCTCCAGGTTCTGAATGGGTCTTAAAGCCCTGTCTAGCTTCTCACAGGAGCCTAAGGTATTACCCAGGGTCTCACTGGAACCTAAAATATTTCTCAAGTTCCCCTTGTTTCTATAAAACCCTCAACATGTTTTTACTATGTCTGAAGGCTTTCCTCATGTTCTCACTCTGGCTTTCTATAGGTATTAACTGGGTCTAAAGGAATTAACCAGGTTCTCACTGTGATCCAAGGCCTTCCCTAAAATCTCATTGAGACATAACACTTTCTCCAAGTTATCACGGAGACCTAAAGCAGTCTACAGCTTCTGACAGTGGCTTAGGGTCTTTCTAGGTTGTCACTGGAGTCTAAGTCCTTCCTCATGTTCTCAATGAGTCTTCAAACTTTGCCCATATTCTCACTGAAGCCTAAGTCTTTCCACAGGGCTTCACTGCTGCCAAAAATCTTTCCCAAGTTCTCACAGGGTCTGTAAGACCTTTATATTTTCTCTGGGTCTGAAGATTTTTCACATGTTCTCACTGATGCTTAAACCTTTGCCCTGGTTTTCACTGGAGCTTAAGGCATTGCCAGGGTCTTACTGAGATATAATAATTTTGTCAAATTCTGACTAAGTCTACAAAGGCATTCAGAAAGTCTTTGTTAGGTTTGTAGCCCTTCTGCATGTTCTCATGGTGACTTAAAAGTTTCTAGAGGTTCTCACTGGTGCTAAGACATTACCTAGGATCTTACGGGTGCCTACATTTTCCCAAAGTTCTCGAAATGTCTCTAAGGTTTTTGACAGGTTCTCACTGTGTCTAAAGACTTTCTCCATGTTCTCCCTGTGGTCTACTACCTTCTACAGTTTTCTCACTGGAGCTAATGGCATTCTTCAGGTTCTCACTGGGATCTAAGGTCTTCTCTAGGTTTCTTTGAGGTCTTAAGACTTTTTAAGGATCTCACTGGAACCTAAAACTTTCTACAGGTTCTCACTGGGGATTAAGTTCTCCAGTTTTTCACTATGAAATAAGGCTTACCCTAAATTTTCATTTCAATGAGACCTTCCCTAAATTCTCATTGAGGCCTTTTCTAGTTCTCACTGTGGCCGAAAACCTTCTACAGATTCTCACTGGAGTTTAATATATTCCTTAGGGTCTAAATGTGGCTAAGGTCTTCTCATGTTCTCAGTGGCCCTTAAATCTGCTCCAGTTTCTCAGTGTAATTTAAAGCCTCTGTGAGATTATCAGTGGGTACTAAGGTCTTCACAGGTTGTCAGTGGGGCCTAAAGTCTTCCCAGATTCTCACATTTTTGAAGTCCTTTTGCAGTTTCTTACTGTAGCCTAAGGCTTTCTCAGGTTGTCACTGGGGTGTAAGGCTTCACCATGTTTTCACTGTGGCTTGAAGTCTCCAGGTTCTCACTGTGATCTGGGGATTTCTCCAATGTGTCATTGAAGCCTTTGTCCTTCCCCAGGTTCTCACTGGAACCTATAACCTTCCCCAGGTTCTCTCTATGGCCTAACAACTTCTAGAGTTTCTCAGCAGGCCTAAAGGCCTTCTGCAGATTCTGACTGAGATCTAAGAAATTCTGAAGGTCTCACTGAGCCCTAAGCCTCCCCTAGGTTATCACTGGAGCCTGAAACTTCCTACAGGTTCTCTCAGGGGCATAAAGCCTTCCCAAGGTTCTTACTGGGGACTAAGGCGTTTCTTAGTTTTTCACTGGGGTTTAAGGCCTTCCTAGATTGTCATTGGGACCTAAGGCCTTCTGAGATTCTCACGGGGGCCTTAGGACTTCTCAGGTTGTCACTATGGTCTACAGTGTTCCCCATGTTCTCACTGGGTCTTAAAGCCTGGCCTAAGCTCGCAATGGAGCCTAAGGTAATACCCATGGAATTCATGGGGCCCCATAATTTTTCCATGTTCTCACAGGTTCTATAAATCCTTCATCAGATTTTCACTGTGTCTAAAGACTTTCCCCCATGTTCTCACTGTGGCCTCAAACCTTCTGTTGATTTTCACTGAGATCAAAGGCTTTCTCCAATGTCTAATTGAGGCCTGAGACCTTCTTTGTGTTCTTATTAGAGCTAAAATGTTCTCCAAATTCTCACTCATGCTTGAGGCCTTCTCTAGGTTCTCACTATGATCTAAGGCCTTCCTCACAGTTTCATTGAGGGCTAAGGCTTTGCTCAAGTTATCTCTGGGGCCTAAACCTTCCCAGGTTGTCACAGTGTATAGTGATATTTTATTTGTACTAAAATGTTATTTATATGTTAATAAATAAAGTTGCCTGGGGATCAGAGCTATTAGCAAGCCATAGGAAAGCTAGGCAGTGGTGGTGCACGCCTTTAATCCCAGCACCTGGTAGGCAGAGCTAGGTAGATCTCTGTATGTTCAAGGATACAGCCAGTATTGGATACACATGCCTTTAATCTCAATACCAACCATGGAAGACCTGGAGGTCTGTACAGACAGGCAGTGATGAGGCGGTCATGTGGTTGGGTTTACAACCAATGAGAAGGCAGAACAGAAAGTCTTTATAAAGACAGACACACAGGAAGTATGTCTCTTTTGGAGAGGTAGGACCACCACAAGAGGAAGGGTAAGGTTTTTAGCTCTTAGCTCTGACCTCTTGGCTTTCTTCTTTGCATTGGTTCTGTGTTTCTTATTGAATAAAACGGTTACTTCTACAGCAATGTTGAAGGCATTCCATAGATTGGTATATGGCCCAAAGCCTTCACCAGTTGTCACTGGGGTCTAAGACATTCCTCATGTTCTCAATGGATCTTAAAGCTTTGCATAGGTTTTCACTGAAACCTAAGGAATTACTTTGTGTCTCAAGCTACCTAAAAATTTTCACACATTCTCACAGGTTACAAATTAGGCCTTTGATAGGTCTCTACTAGGTCTGAAGACAGTCACCATGTTCTCACAGTGGCCCAAAAGCTCCAACATGTTATCACTGGAGCTTAAGGCCTTCTTAAGGTTGTAACTGTGATCTAAAATCTTCTCCAAAATCTCAATGTGGACTAAAGCATTCTTCAGGTTCTCACCAGGACCTAAGGCTTTTTCAAGGTAATAACTGGTGCCTAAGGCCATTCCAGGTTGTCACAGGGGACTAAGCCATTCCCAGATTCTCACAGGAACCAAAAACCTCCTACAGTACTCACTAAGGCCTAAGGCATTCCCTATGTTCTCACCTGTGTTAAATTCTTGCCCCAATTCTCACTGGAGCCTAAGGTATTACCCAGGGTTTCAGGGTGGCCAAAATTATCCTAAGTTCATGCAGGTTCTATAAGACATATGAAAGCTTTTGTCTGGGTCTGAAGCCCTTCCCATGTTCTCACTGTAGCCTAGAACTTTCACCACATTCTCATTTTGGCTTAAGGTCTTCTCTGTGTTCTCAATGATATCTAAGCACTTCTCCTCAGTGTCATTGAGGCCTCAGGCATTTCCCATGTTCTCACTGGGGCCTAAAACCTTCTACATGTACTAACTGGAGATTAAGGCTTCCCAATTTGAAACTGGGGACTAAGGTCTTTTCTGTGTTATCAAAGGGTCTTAAATCCTTGCCCAAATTCTAAGTAAAGGCTAAAATATTACCCAAGGATTGGACTCTGTGGTTGATATGTAAAATGAATAGAAAGTATCTTAATAAAAAAAAGGAAAAACAAGTTTCCCAAGTTCTGACAGGACTGTCTGCAATGTGACATAGGACATGGGTTTTGATCCAAATGTGGATGGAGAAAAACTTTGAGTCCCATTAAGAACCTGTAAGATGTTTGAGGCCTAAGGGAGAAACTAAGGAATGTTTTAGGCAAGAGAGAGAAATCGTGTAATGTTGCAGCCCCTGTGAGACTCTGAGAAAGGGTTTGTTAGGCTCCACTGAGAACCTGGGCATATTTGTAGATGCAGGCAGACCATGGGGAAGACTTGAGACCCCTTTGACATCCTGACAAGATCTTAAGACTGATCGAGGACATGTATAAAGCCTCAGCCACCAAGGAGAATCTGGGAAGGTCTTAGGCTCCAAGGAATATCTTGGAAGGTTTCAGGCTCCAGAGATAACCCATGATGTTCCTCTGATCCCCAGTGAAAACCTGGGGAATGCACAGGCCTCCTTGAGTATTTCGGGAAGTCCTTAATTAACAGTGAGAAACTCTGAAAAGCCAGAGCTCCAGTGAGAATTTGTAGAAGAATTAGATTCCAGTGTGAACCTGGGAGAAGCAGGCAGAATGGCCTCAGTAAGAATTTGAGGAAGACCTGTACCCCCTTGAGAACCTGTAGAGTGCTGGTGGGTACAGTGGGAACAGGAGGAACTTATCCAGGCCAGGTAAAAACCTGCTACAGGTAATTTTGATGGTATGAAACCATGGCAAATTTTTAGGTCCAGGTGAAAGTCTGGCTTTAAGATCCAGGGAAAACCTGAACCCAAACTTAAAGACCCAGGAACAAGCAGAAAAAGGCCTTAAGCACCAGTGATAATTGCATCCTGTGGATTCTCTAATGCATGATGCTCCTTTGGCCAAGGCCTTAAACAGAGGGGAAAACCTGGTGGAGTTCCTGAGCCCCATTGGGAACCTATAAAATATTTCTGCTCTACTCAGAATGTGAAGAAGACATTGGAGAAGGTCTCTGATCAGAATCAGAACCTGGAGAAGGTCTTATGTGCCAAGAGACCCTGCAGTAAGTTTGAGGCCTTAATGAGAACATGGGGATAGCCTTTATACTCCAGTGAGTCCAATGGAAGACCTTATAGAACTTGTGAGAACTGGAGCAAATTTTCAGCCTCCAGTGAGATTGGGGTGATGCTTCAGGTGCTTGTAGAAATGAAGAGTCAAAGAGAACATGGAGAAGGCCTTAGCCACCAGTGGCTACCTGGGAAGGCCTTCCTCTCCAGGAAGAACCTTCAGAAGGCCTCTAAGAACTAGTAAGAACCTGAGAGGACCTCACATCAGAGTGAAATCCTTGGAAGACCTCAGGACCAGTGGATAACCTGGGAAAGGATGTAGGCTTCAGTGACATCCTAGGTGATCTGTAAGGCACAGTGAGAGCATAAGGAAAATCTGAGCCCCTACTGAGATTCTGAGGGATGCTTTAAACTCTAGGGAGAACCATTAGAAGTTTTTAGACCACAATGGGAATCTCTGATATGTCTAAGATGTCAATGGGACTGGTCAGAGCCTTAGACTGAAGTAAAACCACAGAGAAGGCCTTTAGACACATAGAGTACTTGTCAAAGATTAAGTCCCAGTGAGAACCTGAGCAAGGCCTTAGACAGCGGTGAGAATCTGGGAAGGTCTTAGATCCAGTGGCAACCTGCAGAAGGTCTTAGGCCCAATTGACAACATGGAGAAGCATTTAGGCCCCAGTGATTTCACCTAGGGGTACCTGAGTCTTCACTGATACTTTGGGGGATATCCTTAGTTAGCAAAAAAATCTGGAGAAACCATGAAGAATCAGTGAGAATCTGTTGAAAATTTTAGATTCTGTCACTACTGGGGGTGGAGGAGTGATGGAAACCTCTCAAAAATTTACAGAAGATCTCAGACCCAGATGAGAACTTGCAGAAAGCCTTGGACCCCAGCAAAAATGTACAGAAAATTTTAGGCCACAGTGAGAACAAGGAGAAATTCTTCAGCTTCAGTGAAATCCTGGTGAAGGCTTTCTAGACCCTGTGAAGACTTGGGGATATATTTAGGCCACAGTGAATCTTTAGGTTATGCCTTAGGCTACAATGAGAACCCAGGCAAGGTTTTGAGACCCAGCAACAAACTAGGAAGGTCTTAGGCCCAAGAAAAACATGCACAAGATCTTAGATACCAGTGATGATTTGGAAAATGCAAAAGTCCAGTGAGAATTTGCCAATAGCCTCAGTTCTCAAGGAGACTTTGGGGAAAGCCTTCTTAGACTGCAGTAGATACTTGGAGAAGGACTTCTCATTCAGTGAGAACATGGAGAAAGTTTTGAGAACATTGAGAACACGGGGAAGGTCTTAAGAACCAATAAAAATCTATGCAAGGCCTGGTAGAGCCAGTGAGAGCTTGGGAAACATCTTAGGCATAGCAAGACTCTTTAGAATGTTCTAGGATCCAGTGTGAAGCTAGACAGGGCATCAGGCCCCGTGGAAATATGTGGAAAGACTTATGGCCTAGAGACAACCTGACATGGCCTGTGATACCAGTAATAATCTGGGAGGGCCTTAGGTACTATCAAAAATCTGGGAAGACATAGGCCTTGGTTAAAACATTGGATAGGACATAGGCCCAAAGGAGAGACTCAGGAAGCTTTCAGACCCAGAGAGAATGTGGAAAAGACCACAGGCCCCATCAAGACCCTGAAATATGCTTGAATCTCAAATGAAAACTGGGACAAGGTTATAGGCCACAGTTGCAATGCAATGTGACATTGGAGATGGACCTAGTGAGTAACTGTAGAATGTTGAGAACCCAGGGTAGCTCCTAGGCCTCAAAGAGACTTTCAAGAAGGCCTCAGAGAACAGTTAGAACCTAGAAAAGGCCTTCAGATCCAGAGAGAATAGTGATAACATGGGTATGTCTTCAGATCCAGTGTTGCAGATGTTATAAACACTGTGAAAAATGGGGAGAATTTTAGGCATCAGTGAGACCCTCTGTAATACATTAGCCTACAGAGAAAAACTGGGTAAAGATTTAAGACTAGGTGATTCAATGGGGAAGGCCTCAGACCTAAAGGACCACCTGGGAGGGCCTTAGGTTCCAGACAGGAAAAGTGGAAGCTTTACAACATGGTGAGAAACAAGGGAAAAAAATCTTAGGCCCCACAGAGTCACTTGAGCACCAATGCGAACCTGTAGAAGGCTTTCAGCCACAGTGAGACCCAAGAAAGGCCTAAGGCTGCATTGAAACCTTGGAGAAGGCATTAGATACTAGTGTAAACCTGGACAAAGCCTAAAGTTCCAGTGAGAATCTGTAGAAGGTGTTAGGCTGCAGTGAGAACATGGGGGAGATCCTTTAGATCCACTGAAAACCTGTTAAAGGTGTTGTAGAACCTGTGAGAACTTGCAGAAATTTTCTGGCTTTAGTGGGATCTGTGCAATGCCTTAGGCTCCAGTGAGAACCTGGACAAGGCTATAAGACACAATGAGGACATGGAAGGCCTTAGACATCAGTGTCAACCGAGGGAGACCTTAGCTAGTGAGTATGTGTAGAAGGTTTTAGGCCTCAGTGAGATCCTGGGAAAGGTCTAGGGTCTCAATGAGAATTTGAAGAAGGCCCTAGATCACAGTCAGATGCTGGACGAGACCTTATGCCCCAATCAGAACCTGTAGAAGGTTTTAGGTTCCAGTGAGAATTTGAGGTAGGCCTAAGGCATCAAGATGACTTTGGAGAAGGTCTTATTGCACAGTAAGAACATGAAAGAAATCCTTAAGACCACATGAGAAGATATCGAAGATTTTAGGCTCCAGTGAGAATATCAGGAAGGTCTTCAGACCCAGTGAAAACCTGCTGAAGGCTGTATAGGACCTGTGAGAACTAGAAAAAAAATTAGGCCTAATGTGACCTTGCGTGATACCTTAGACTGCAGTGAGAACCTGGGCAAGGCTTTAAGACACAGTGAGAAAATTGAGAAGGCCTTAGATCAGAGTGAAAACCTGTGGAAGGCATTAGACATTAGTGAGAAACTGGGAAGGTCTTAGGTTCCAGCAATAACCTGGGAAAGCCTTAGGCCTCACTGATAACCTTGGAAAGTCCTTATCCCTCTATAAGTCTGTGAGGCAAGTCCTTAGATTACAGTGAAAACCTGGCAAATGCCTTTAGCCTCAGTGAGAACCTGTAGAAAGATTCAGTCCACAGCGAGAACATGGGAAAATTCTTCAGACACAGTAAAAACCTGGCAAAGGATTTATAAACCATGTGAGATGCTGGGAAAATTTTGAATCACCATTGAAAATCTGCACAATTCTTTAGACTCCAGTGAAACCTCTTGAAGGCTTTAAGACCCAGTGACAACCTGGGAAGGCCTTAGGTCCCAGTGAAATCTAGGTGAAGCCTAGTTACAGACCATTTTGAATCTGGGAAGGACTTAGCCTCCATTAAGAACCTGCAGAAAGGTTTAAGTCCCCAGTAAGGACTTTGGGAAGATCTTTATACCCAGTAAAAACCTATCAAAGCCATTTCAGAGTTTGTGAGAAGTTAGGAAAAGTTTTAGGCCCCAGTGAGTCCCTTTGTAATGCCTTAGGCTTCGTTAAAAACCTCGGCAAGGGTTTAAGACCCAGTAAGGACATAGTAAAGGCCCTAGACCCCAGTGAAAACCTGTGCCATCCATGGCTGTAGTGAGAACCTACAGAGGCCTTATACACCAGGAAGAATCTTGGAAGACCTTAGGCCCCAGTGACAACCTGGGAAGAAATAATGCCCCAGTGATAACCTGTGAAAGAACTTAGGTCCTGTTGAGAAACTAAAAAAGTTTAAAATCTTTAGGCCCCAGTGAGATACTGAGGAATGCCTTTAGCTCCAGTGAGAACATCTAGAAACTTTTAGACTATAGTGAGAACATGGGAAAGACCTCATGCCTCATGAAAATTTGGAAAAGACCTTAGAGCCCAGTGTGAAACTGCAGAAGACCTAAAGTTTCAGTCAGAACCTGCTAGAACATGGGAACATTTTATTGTTCCAGGGAGACCCTGGTTTAATGCCTTAGACACACATGAAAACCTGGGTAAACTTTTATATCCCAGTGAGAACATGGGGAAGACCTTATATTCCAGTTACAACCTGGTAAGTCCCTAGGCTCCAGAAAGTACCTGTAGGTGGTTCTAGGCCCCAAGAAAACCTGGGGGAAGGCTTTAGGACTCAGTGACAATTTGGAGAAGGTGTTGATTGTAGTCAGAATCTAGAGGATGCCTTATGTCCTAGTAAGATACAGCAGGACATTTTAGAACCAGTGAGAAGCCAGAGAAAGCCTAAGGCCTCAACCAGATTTTACAGGAGGCCTTAGATCACAACAAGAACCTGCAGAAGGCCTTAAGCTCCAGTAAGGACATCTAAACTGTTTTAGGCCCTGGTGAGAACATGGGGGAAGGCTTTCAGACCCAATGAAACACTTTCAAAGGCCTTATAGAAACTAGGAGAAATTGGGAAACTTTTAGGATCAACTGAAACCCTGGGTAATACCTTAGGCTCCAGTGAAAACCTGTGCAAGGCTTTAATGGCCAATGAGAACATGGAGAAATCCACAGAATGTAGTGATGATGTGTGAAGACCTCAGCACCCAGTGAGGACCTGCAGAAGACCTTAGATAGCAGTGAGAATCTGTGACGGTCTTAGGCTCCAGGGATAAACTTGGAAGGGCTTAGGTCCCAGTGATAACCTGGAAAATGCCTTATGCCCCATGGTAAACTACAGAATGCTTTATGCCCCATGATAAACTACAGAATGCCTTATGCCACAGTGAGAACCTCTAGACTGCTTTAGCTCCAGTAAGATTTTGGGGAAGGACCAAGGCCCCATTGACACTTTTCAGAAGGCCTTAAATCTCAGTAGGAACCTGGTGAAGGCCCTAATCCTGAGTGGGAACATGTAGAAAGTTTCAGGCCACAGGGAGATCATGGAGAAGGCCTCAGAACAATTAAAAAGCAACAGATGGCTTTAGAGAATGTGTGAGAACTTGGAAAATTTTCAGGCCCTGGTGAGACCTTCCATAAAGCTTAGGCTCCAGAGAGAATCTAGGCAATGCTTTGAGACCCAGTGAGAACATGGGAAGGACTCAGAGCACAGTGAATCCTTGGGTAGACCTTAGGCCCCAGTGGCAACCTTCAGAGAGCCTTGGACACCGTTAAGAATCTGGGAGGCCTTAGGTCCCATTGATAACCTGGGAAAGGAATGGGCCCACATGAGAACCCAGGAAAGGCCTTAGGCCTCAATGAGACTTTGGGGAAGGACTGAGATCACAGTAAGAAGCTGGAGAAGGCCTTAAGCATAGGGAGAACCTCTGTGATGTTTTGGCTCCAGTGGGAACCTGATGAAGTCCAAAGGCCTTAATAAGAGTTGAAAGAAGGCCTTAGAATCCAGTAAGAACTTGGAGAAGGCATTTAGCCCTCTAGAGAAACTTAGACAATTTCAGGGTCCAGTGAGAAGTTAAGGAAGGTATTAGGCTCGCATGAGAACCTGGGCAAGGAGTTAAGAACCCTGGAGAAGGCCTTAGGCCATAGTGAGAACATGTGGAAGGTCTTAGACACCAACGAGACTTTGGGAAGGTTCTGGGTTCTAGTGACAATGTGGGAAGGCCTTAGGCATATGTGACAATCTGGGAAAGCCTTAGGCCTCAACTAGACTTTGGGGAAGGAACAAGGATCACAGTAAGAACCTGTAGAAGGCCTTAAGCCCCAATAAAAAAGTCTTTGGCCACAATGAGACCACTAAGAAGGCCTTCATGTGAAAACCCATAGACATCCTTATAGAATCTATGAGAATTTGGGAAAAATTTTAGGCTCCATTAAGAGATTGGGTAATGCTTTAAGTGAGAACTGGGCAAGGCTTTAAGACCCAGAAAGAACATGGGAAAGACATTAGACCCCATTGGGACCTCAAGGAATGCCTTAAGCTTCCATGAGAACCTGTAGAAGGTTTTAGGTTACAGTGAGAGACTGGGAAGGCTCAAAACCTCAATGAGACTTGAGATGCAGCCTAGGAACACAGTGAGAACCTGCAGAAGCACTTAAACCAAGGCATGAACCCATAGAAATGTGGGGGGTACAGAGAGAACATGGGGAAAAAATTTATATCCAGAGAAAACTGGTTACAGGTTTTATAGAATCTCTTACAACTTTGGAAAATTTTAGGCAACAATGAGTGTTGCATGATTCCTAAATGTCTTAATAAACACCCAGAGCCAGATATCAGGGTAAAAGTTAAAGGTCAGAGAAACAAAGGAGCAAACCATAGATACTTTCACCTCACTAACTCCATGAATCCTCTGACTGAGTGCCTCTGAGTCTTCAGCCAAGGGCTTTAGTTTCTGTCTCCTCACACCTTATAATCCTTTCTCTGCCCAGCCATTTCACTTCCTATCTCAACTTTCTTAGTGCTGGAATTAATGGCGTGTGTGCTTCCCAAATACTGAGGTTAAAGTTGTGTGCCACCACTGCCTGGCTCTGTTTCTCTCCTAGACTGGATCAATTTCATGTAGTCCAGTGTGGCCTTGAACTTGAGTGCTAGGACTAAAGGTGTGTGCCACTACTACCTGACCTCTATGTTTAACTCTATGGCTGCCTCTGTCTTCTGATCTTCAGGCAAGATTTGTTTCTTTGATTACAAATATCACCACAAGTGAGACACTTTTTAATGAACCAGAGAAAGGATTCAAGACACAGTGAGAGCATGGGGAAGGCTTTAGGCACCAGTAAGACTATTGGAAGACCTAGGCCCCAGTGTCAACCTGGGAAGGCCTTATGCCCTAATATCAATCTTGGAAGGCCTTATACCCCAGTGATAACCTGGGACATGCCTTAGTTCCCAATGAGAACATAGGGAAGCTTTAAGACCCAATGAGAGCCGGGCGGTGGTGGTGCACGCCTTTAATCCCAGCACTCGGGAGGCAGAGCCAGGCAGATCTCTGTGAGTTTGAGGCCAGCCTGGGCTACCAAGTGAGTCCCAGGAAAGGCGCAAAGCTACACAGAGAAACCCTGTCTTGAAAAAACCAAAATAAATAAATCAATAAATAAATAAATAAATAAAATTTAAAAAAATAATAAAAAGACCCAATGAGAACAAGTGAAAATCTTAGGTCCCACTAAGATACTGAGTAATGTCTGAGGCCCAGTGAGAACCTGTAGAAGGTTTTAGGCCACAATGAGAACTGGGAAAAGGCCTAGGGCTGTAATGAAGAAGACATTAGATCCCAGTGTGTACATGGAGAAGGCCTTAATCCCCAGTGAGGAAATATAGAAGGTGTAACACTCCAGTGAGAACCTGCAGAAGGTCTTAGATACCAATGATCTGGGAAGGTCTTAGCCTACATTGGCAACATAGGACAGTCCTTAGGCAGTGTCGATCAGACTTTGGTTAAGTCCTTAGATTACAGTTAGAATCTTTAGAAGGCCTTAAAACCAATAAAGGTCCAATAAAAACCTGTAGAATGTTTTAGGCCATAGAACCTGGGAAAGCTCTAAGGCATCAACAAGACTTTGAAGAAGGCCTTAGATTGCAATGAAAACCTGCACAATGCCTTCAGACCCAGTAAGAACATGTTCAAAGTTTGGCTCCAGTGAGAAATTGGGAAGGCCTAAGATCTCAATGAGACTTTGAAGAAGGCCTTAGGTCATGGTTGAACTTGTAGAATGATTTAGGCCACAGGAAGAACATGAGGAAGCCCTTTAGACTTAGTAAAAATCCTGTTCCAGGCCTTATAGATTCTGTGTGAACTTGGATAAAATGGCCTTGGAACCATTGTAACTATGGGGAAGGCTTTAGGTGTCAGTGAATCTTTGGGGGAAGGCCTTATATCACAGTTAGAACCTGGAGAAATATTGAAGGCCCAATGAGAGCCTTTAGTCTCCAGTAATAAACTGGGGAAGGCAGAAGTCCTCGGTGAGACTCTGGAGAAGGCTTTAGATTCCAGAGGGAATCTTGAGAAGGCCTTTAGCCCCATTGAGAACTTATAGAAAATTTTAGGCTACAGTGAGAACTTGGGGAAAGTTGTCAGAGCCAGTGAAAATCTGGCAAAGGCTTTATAGTTCCTGTGAGAACTTGGGAAAATGTAGGGGCCCCAGTGAAACCCTGAGTTATGCCTTAAGATCCATTGAGAATCTAGGCAAGGCTTTAAGACCCAGTGACAATCTGGCAAGGCCTTAGGCCCCAGTGAGAACCAGCAGGCCTTAGATACCAGTGAGAATCTGGTAAGGATTTAGGCCAGAATGAGAACCAGGTAAGTCCTTAGGCCACAAAGAGACTTTGGGGAAGGTGTTAGATCACAGTAGAAACTGAAGAAGGCCTTAGGCCACAGTGAGAGCATTCAGAATGTTTTAGGCTATAGTGAGAACATGCAGAAGGCCTACAGGCCCAGTGAAAGTATAGTGAAGGATTTATAGAACCTGTGAGAACTTGGGAAAACTTTTAGGTACAAGTGAGACCCTGGATAATGCCTTAGGCTCCAGTGAGGAAACTGGGCAAGGCTTTAAGAACCAATGAGAACATGAGGGAGGCCTTTTACCCCAGTGATTACTTGGGATGGCCTTAGGTACCAATGAGTACCTGTAGAAGGTTTTAGGCCACATTGAGAATCTGGGAAAGCCTAGGCTTCAGTGATCACAGTGATCCCAGAAACAGCGTTATGAACCAGTGAGAAACTGGGGAGACTTTAAGACCCAGTGAGAACATGAGAAAGACCTTAGGCTCCACTGAAACACTGAGGAATGTCTTAACATTCAGTGAAAACCTGGGGAAGTCCTAAGGCCTCAAGGAGACTATGGAGAAGGCCTTATTTTGCAGTGCAAAGCTGAGAAAGCCAATAATCCACAGTTGGAGCCTGTAAAGGTTTTAGCCACAGGGAGAATATGGGAAAGGCTTTCAGACCCAGGGAAACCTGTCATAGGTCTTACATATCCTGTGAGAACTTGAGAAAATTTTAGGCACCAGTGAGACCCTTTTTAATGTCTTAGGTTCCAGTGAGAACCTGCAGAGGCACCTAGTCAACAGTAAGAATATCAAAACAACCTGGGAAAGGCCTTAAGTCCCAGTGAGAAACTGGGGAAGCTTTTTTTAAACTTTCTTTTATTTATTCTTTATGTCTTTCACATCAGGCCTCCTGATCCCACTCATCTCTGCCTCCCCCCCCCAAAAAATAAAACAAAATAAAATTTAAGAGAAAGAAGGGGAAAAGGGGAGAAAGGAAAAAAATCTCATCATGGAAGCTGCAGTGTGATGCAGTGAGTCAGGCAGTAAACCCCTTTATCCATACATTTTCACATGCAAGCATCCACTGCAAAGAATCATTGGCCTTGTTCAAGTCTCTGCTATACCATGGATGCTGTGCCCTCATTGGTACTCTTCCTGGACATTCTGTTGCTGCCCTGTGTTGTGGAGATCCTGCAGCCCTAGACCAACCAGACCACACCCCCACGCCGGCACATGACAGATGAGTAATGGGGACAGCTCTCCCATGCTCACAACTTTGGGGCTGGCTCATCCACACATCCACCAACAGGGTCAGCTCTACTCTGCTGCCCAGGCCGGGTGCAGGGTCTGCTTTCCAGAGTGTTGCACCTGTTGGAGGCAGGAACACTCCCATGACCTCAGAGCCAGCTTACCCATATGCCTCAGGCATTGATGGGCAGGGGGTGTATCTCTCCCCTGCAAAAACTAGGGAAGCTTTAAGACCCAGTAAGAACAAGGGGAAGCCTTAGGACCCACTGAGACACTGAGGGATACCATAAGCTCCAGTGAGAGCTGGTAGAATGTTTTAGGCTATAGGAAGAAGCCAGGAAAGGCCTAAATCCTCAATGAGACTTTGAAGAAGGCATTAGATTTGTGTGAATGCAGAGGAAGCCTTAAGATCCAGTGAGTGCTTCTAGAACAGTGGTTATCAACCTTTCTAATGTTGAAACCCTTTAATACAGTTCCTTATGTTATGGTGATCCCCGAACTGTGGTGATATTGTGTTTCCCAATATATCATGCATCCTAATAAATTTATCTGGGGTCAGAGAACAGAACACCACTAGACAGACATAGAAGCCAGAAAATGGTGGCACTCACACCTTTAATCCTAGCCTTCTGGAGGCAGAGATCCATCTTGATCTCTGTGAGTTCAAAGCCACACTGGAAACAGCCAGGCATGGTGACTCATGCCTTTAATCCCAGGAAATAATGGCAGAAAGCAGAAAGGTATATAAGATGTGAAAACCAGGAACTAGAGCTGGTTAAGATTTTAGGCTTTTGAGCAGCAGTTCAGCTGAGATTCATTCGGGTGAGGACTCAGAGGCTTCAAGTCTGAGGAAACAGGATCAGCTGAGGAATTGGTGAGGTGAGGTGGCTGTGGCTTGTTCTGCTTCTCTCTGATCTTCCAGCATTCACCCCAATAACTGGCTCCACGTTTGTTTTTATTAATAAGTATAGATGTAACTAACCGTCTTATTAAATAAGAAACACAGAAACAATGTAAAGGAGAAAGCCGAGAGGTCAGAGCTCAGAGCTAAAATCTCACCCTTCCTCCTGCTGTCCCAGCTTCGCGAAAAGAGACCTACTTCCTGTTGGTTCGTTTTTTTATAGTATGTTGTTCTGCCTTCTCATTGGTTGTAAACCCAAACACATGACTGCCTCGTCACTGTCTGAATGTACAGCCCCCTAGGTCTTAAAGGCATATGTCTCCAATGCTGGCTATATCCCTGAACACACAGAGATCTTATGGGATTAAAGGCGTGTGCCACCACTGCCACACTCTTGCTATGGCTCTAATAGCTCTGACCCTGAACACACAGATATCTATGGGATTAAAGGCGTGTGCCACCACCGCCACACTCTTGCTATGGCTCTAATAGCTCTGACCCCCAGACAACTTTATTTATTAACATACAATCAAAATAATAATTCAGTACAATTAGATTACCACCACATTTCCCCTTTTCTATTTTAATAAAAAGAAAAAGAAAGCAAAAGGTTATAACTAACAAAAGAAAAACTATATACAAAAGTACAATAATTATATACAATATATACAAGTAATAAATACCTAAACAGGTATTTGACAAATCAGAGAAAACAATTCCATTATCTATCCTATTTTGGTAAATCCAAGATGTATCTAACGCACTTTCTATCCTAATTAATTTTCAACTATAACTAACTAATCTTCAACCATAACTAACTAATCTTCAACTCCCTCAGAGACCCAAGAAGGGAATAATATTAGCTAACAAAAATAAAAACAGGAAGTGCATGCAAGCAACTTCCAAAAAATTTTGTGAGTTGACAGAAACAGCCAGCTGCCTGGGCAGTCACCTGAGGTTTCTCCGCAGTGTTGGGGCATCATCTTCAGCCTATAGGCTTAGTGTATCTGACAGACTCATTTGTGAAGTAGGATGTACACAAGGTCAACAGTTCAACCTCACATTGGGTGAGAGCAGTCCACGTACCAGAAACACCTGAATTCCACTAGTGTCCTGTCATGATTCAGGATTTTAAATTCTGGAAATTGTTGACAGTTTTTTAATTCAGCTGTCCATTCTTCTTGGCTGTGTATATATGGCTTCATCTCAGCATCCCCTTCTTCTCCACATCCCTCTATTAAATGCCAGTCTACTTTTGAGAGGCATGAGCTTTCAGCTGCTGTTCCATTGTACAACAGAATCCATCGGCCCTCTGCCTGTTAAGCTGCCTTCGAAGAAAAGGGCACTGTACCTTTTCCGGATGCGAAGGCCACTTCAGGGATGGGGCCATATTGTCCTGGCCTCAGAAGATGCCTTTTGATAAAGCCATAACCACACTTGTTTTGGTAAGAATCAGTAGTCCCTTGTTTCGTGATCTGTCGGTCCATTTTGTCCTGTTGATTCGAGGATACTTTGTTGTCCAGTGGCTAACTTTTGCCAGAATGAAAGTTGACTCCATATGCAGTTTCTTCAATGCCCATATTTTCTCTAAAGTAGATTGGTACTGCCAGGAGCCAACATGTCTCAAAAAAGAAAAATTTTCTAAGTTATTAAAACATTTTAAATGCCATATTCTGTAGATCTCTGAAGGGTTTGAAGATGACCTGTCTAAAACATCTCTGCTCAATTTTTAAAACATATCTAATATGACTACAAGTTCTATGATAATGTCTAACTACTAGCTTTCATTTCTTTATATCCTAATAGTTGATAATAATAACATTCAAGGATCAGAAATTTGCATTACATTGTTAAATGGATGGAATAAATACAATTAGAAATATACATATAGCATTTTCTAACAATATCAGTTTCAAATTTGTATACAATATAAAACAATTCAATCCAATGTAAAGTATTTAAAATTAGTAATTGTCTTTTTCTTTTCTTTCTTTCTTTTTCTTTTTTTTTTAAACAAGAACCTTAAATCTAATCTCCTTTGCTTAGCCTTTTTCCTAACCCTTGACAATAACTTGTAACCAACCCCCCTAAATACTGAAAATTATCCCAGACCCAAAACCCATTAAAAAGACCAAAAAACCACCCGCCCCACACCACCTCTTTGGGAATGTGGGCGTCGTATTCTTAAAATTGCTTCCTGCTGGGTATGGGCGAAGTTTTCTTTATCCTGAAAGAAAAATTTTAGGTTAATTGTCAAATTCTAGGAGAGGTAACTATATCCTTCATTATCCAGTCTGTGTATAATGCCAAAGTTCAGGGTTTATCTCAAGTCCTTATTCAAGTAGTCTTTGAGACTGGATCATCTCAGCTAGTCATCTCAAATTTGCTCTGAGCACCTTGTAGTTCAAAGCTGATCTATGGATGATGTTTGTCAGCTTAATGATATTATTATTGTCCACGTGGAATTGTTGTTGTTGTGGGGCCCCATCTTCTTTCTGGAGACTTCAGTTGATGTTAGGCCTGGCCGTGATTTCCTGCAGAAAACTGATAAGAGACTCGAACACAAAAACATATATATGCAGCTAGCCTTTTTTCTAGAATTAGTTAGTACTCTATGTGACCATTCATATCTTAACAAAGTTTAAAATGTATATATATATTAATCTTGTAAATTTTGATATAAAATTTATACTTTGAGAAAAGTTTAAAGAATCAGAATAGAATCAAAGAGTTGAGATTAGTAATAGAATAGTCCCTTAATTAATTTTGCTTTTGTCCTGTACCATAGCAGAAGATGGCTCTTATTCTGGCATGATACAGGGAGTTTGCATTTTCCTTTTAACAACATGCTTGAGTTTAAAGAAGGAGAGAGCCATTCTCCAACTCCAAAGTCAGCTTTAAATTTTAATTGAACTGGGACTATTAGAAAACCAATAGTGTTAAATCTTTAGAGAAAAGCAGAAACAAACATTTAGGAAGACATAAAAATTTTTTAGATAATATATACCCATACACCGTTTCACTCTGTTTCTTGGGATAGATGATTTGTCACTTTTCTTCAGTTGTCTCATTTGTCCAGTGTTCTTCAGATTCCTTAACCTTCATTCAACTAAAAGACAAAAAAAAAACCTTTCCCCAAGACTAATTTTGGGGATGTTCCTTTTTGGCAAGTTATTATCTGATTAAATGAAAAGGCATGTTTTATTGATACAAGTTAGTTTAAATTGGATGTTCATGCTGGTTGATGAACTATCACCTCCTCTAATTAAGAGGTCTCTCTTGTTCAAATCGAACCTTTATCAATTTTGATGGTACCCACAGCTTATCTTCTCCTGTAGAAACAAAAGCAAAACCACGTCCCCAATGTAATACATACCCTGGTTTCCATTCTGAGGTCAGCACATCCTTAAAGTATATAGGCTGATTTAATTCTGTAGTTTTTTCTATTATCCAATGTCTCTCTGCAGCTGTTGTTCCTTTCTCATTGGCATTCAGAAAATTCAAAGTTAGAAGAGCATTATGCAGTCTATTTCTGGGGGTTTTTGTTACCCATTTCTGTTTGTTTAGCATATCCTTTAGAGTTCTGTTTGATCTTTCTATAACTGCTTGACCTGTAGGATTATATGGTATGCCTGTAATATGCTTTATATTGTAATAAGCAAAAAACTGTTTCATTTTAACAGAGACATATGATGGAGCATTGTCAGTTTTGATTTGTGCAGGTATACCCATGATGGCCATAACTTCCAGCAAATGAGTGATTACAGAATCAGCTTTTTCAGAACTCAAAGCAGTTGCCCATTGAAATCCTGAATAAGTATCGATAGTGTGGTGTACATTTTTCAGTTTTCCAAATTCTGCAAAGTGAAACACGTCCATCTGCCAGATTTCATTTCTCTGAGTACCCTTTGGGTTACATCCTGCTGGTAATGGCGTTTGATTGTAGAAGGAACAAGTAGGACATTTCTTTACTATTTCTTTGGCTTGTTGCCAGGTTATGGAAAAATCCTTTTTTAAACCTTTACTATTGACGTGATGTTTTTTTATGAAATTCTGAGGCCTCCAGCACATTTCCTATCAATAATTTATCAATCTCATCATTGCCTTGTGCTAGAGGGCCTGGCAGACCAGTATGGGATCGAATGTGAGTTATATATAAAGGATGATTCCTTTTCCTGATTGTACCTTGTAATTGAATAAATAGTGAAGTTAATTCTGAAGCATCAGGGATAAATTCTGCAGTCTCAATATGTAACACCACTCTTTCAGCATACTGAGAGTCAGTTACTATGTTGAGAGGTTCTGAAAAATCCATTAATACCAACAGAATAGCATACAATTCTGATTTTTGAACTGAATTATATGGACTTTGAACCACTTTACTTAAATTTTCTGATTTGTAACCTGCCTTTCCTTCTTTGTTGGCATCTGTATAAAATGTACGAACTCCAGATATGGGTTTTTGCCGTACAATTCGAGGCAAGATCCAATCAGCTCTCTTTATAAGATCAACTCTATTGCTTTTGGGATATTTGCTGTTAATTTCTCCCAAAAAATTACTGCAAGCTCTTTGCCAAGGTTCACTTTCTGTCCATAATTTTTCAATGTCCTCCTTAGTTAATGGTACGACAATTTCTGCTGCGTCTATGCCTGCTAATTGACGAAGTCTCAGTTTTCCTTTGTAAATCAAGTCAGAGATTTTTTCCACATAAGTTTTTAATTTTTTATTTGGTTTATTTGGTAAAAATATCCATTCCAATATAATATCTTCCCTCTGCATTAATATTCCAGTAGGAGAACGCCTAGAAGGTAAAATAACCAAAATGCAATCCAGCTTTGGATCAATACGATCCACGTGTCCTTCACGCACTTTCTTTTCTACCAAGGCTAATTCTTTCTCAGCTTCAGGTGATAATTCTCTTGGACTATTTAAGTCCTTGTCACCTTCTAAGGTTCTGAACAAATTAGTCAGTTCATCATTTTTTACCCCAACAATAGTTCGTAGATGAGAAATATCTCCAAATAATCTTTGAAAGTCATTAAGAGTCTGTAGTCTATCTCTCCGAATTTGCACCTTTTGGGGTCTAATTTTTTGTAGCTCTATTTTATATCCTAAATAATTAATAGAATCTCCTCTTTGTATCTTTTCAGGAGCAATTTGTAATCCCCATCAAGGCAAAATTTTCTTTACTTCTTCAAACATTATTTCTAAAGTATCTGCATTTGAGTCAGCTAGTAAAATATCGTCCATATAATGATAAATCATAGATTTAGGAAATTTTTTACGTATCACTTCCAATGGCTGTTGCACAAAATATTGGCACAGAGTTGGGCTATTCAACATTCCCTGTGGGAGGACCCTCCATTGAAATCTTTTAACCGGTTGAGAATTATTATAAGTAGGCACTGTAAAAGCAAATCTTTCTTTGTCTTTTTCTTGTAAGGGTATTGAAAAGAAACAGTCTTTTAAATCAATAACTATGAGAGGCCATCCTTTTGGTAACAGAGTAGGCAAAGGCATCCCAGATTGTAGAGAGCCCATTGGCTGAATTACTTTGTTAATTGCTCTAAGGTCTGTTACCATTCTCCATTTACCAGATTTCTTTTTAATAACAAATACAGGAGAATTCCAAGGGCTGGTTGATTCTTCAATATGCTGAGCATTTAACTGTTCTTCTACCAGCTCTTCTAAAGCCTGGAGTTTCTCTGTTGTTAAAGGCCATTGCTGGACCCATACAGGCTTGTCTGTTAACCATTTTAAAGGTAGAGCTGTTGGTGTCTTTGGAAGATCATCAGTTATAGTGCCCTGTTCTTGTATAATATGGATGGCTGGTGACCACTCATTAGAACAATATCTTCTAATATTTCTCTCAGTAACATGTGCTAGTTTATGATTTGTTTCTGAGATTGGAGGGATGTTAATCTGAGTATTCCATTGTTGCAACAAGTCTCGACCCCACAGGTTCATAGTTATGTTAGCCACATATGGTTTTAATTTTCCTCTCTGTCCTTCTGGACCTATACATTCGAGCCATCTTGCACTCTGTTTCACCTGAGATAATGTCCCAATTCCTAACAGTTGAACGTTTACCTCCTGAAGAGGCCAAGTTGGATGCCAAAATTCTGGTGCAATTATGGTAACGTCCGCACCTGTGTCTACCAGACCAGACAACAAAACACCATTTATTTTTATTGTTAATTTTGGTCTTTGTTCATTAATAGAAGTTTGCCAAAAAATTTTCTTTATGTTTTCTCCTGAATTTTCTATTCTCTCTGTTTCATCATCCTGACCAGCATGATTTATT
The DNA here is from genome assembly GCF_049852395.1 of Peromyscus maniculatus bairdii. Lineage (NCBI taxonomy): Eukaryota > Metazoa > Chordata > Mammalia > Rodentia > Cricetidae > Peromyscus > Peromyscus maniculatus. The sequence goes on from NC_134852.1 coordinate 153,177,686, forward strand.
CCAATAGGCATTTGGTTATTTAATCGCTCTCCAGAGCAGGCATTTCCTCTATGGCTGCAGGAAAGGTTTGAACTGGATTTGCACTGGGGGCCTGCGCGAGGCCCCTCTGGGAGTTTCCTGAAGACTGAGGCAAAGGATTACCCTGTCTGTCCTTTGTTGATCTACATTCGTTGGTCCAGTGTTTTCCCTTACCACACCTTCTGCATACTCCAGAAGGAAGGGGCATTCTGTTGCCATTGTTCCTTGAAGAAACATTGTTTCTGGGAATGACCTGTCTACAGTCCCTTTTCAAATGTCCTTGCTTTCCACATCCAAAACATCTAACACTCCTCAAACCTTTTGAAATTACTTCTCCTACCCATGTATCATCATGCTCATCAGCTTCAACATTAATTGTTTCTCTAATCCAATCTTCCATAGGTGCAGATCTTGCCCTTAATGGCCTGATTATTCTTTTGCATGCTGCATTCGCATTCTCAAAGGCCAAAGATTCAATTATTGCCTTACCAGCTTCTGAATCTGAGACCATTCTCTTTACTGCTGAAGCCAGTCTTTGTAAAAAATCTGTAAAAGACTCTTTTCGGCCTTGCTTCACCTTTGTAAATGACTCAGATTTTTTTCCTGGTTCCTCAACTTTGTCCCATGCATTCAAGGCTGCCTTTCGACATAAAATTAGGGTTTGGACATCATATAAACATTGTGTTTGTGCTGAAGCATATTGGCCTTCGCCCATAAGCTGATCCTGGCAAACTTGTATTCCTTTATCCCTCCATTGTTTTTCTATGTTTTTAGCCTCCTCCTTAAACCAAGTCAGAAATTGAAGTCTCTGGCTGGGTTCCAAAACACCTTGTGCAAGGTCCCGCCAGTCCTGTGGTACTATCCTATTATATGTTGACCAAGAGTTTAACATTTGCTTTACATATGGGGAATGCATGCCATAAGATACTATTGCCTCCTTAAACCTTTTTAAATCCAACATTTCAATTGGAGCCCAAATATTTTGTGTAGCCATTTGATCAGGCATCTGCTGTACGGTTACAGGATAAATTAAGGGTGACTGTGTGAAAACAGGCTTTCTTTCTGCAACCTTATGATCCCGACTTGAAACAACTTCACTGTTAATTTCTTCTGTCTGAATTTTTACAGGTTTAACAAGTTCTTCTAAAGCTGTTATCCTGGCACTTAAATTGACTATCTTTTTAAATATTAAAATGTGGATTATTATAGTGATAAGGTGCATAATTCCACCAATACTAATATTATATAGTTGTTCCATTGCCAGACTGCCTAAAATTTCGAACAAAAACCAATTTTCTTCCAATGTACACATAAAACCCATTTGTTTTTTAATGTGGAAAAAATTCTCTTTTAGATAGTTTCCTTTAAAATATCTGATATGTTATGACTTACCAAATCTGCGTAGAGCAGTAGAAATCCGAGGGGATTTTCAAAGCAGCCACCTAGTGTCCCAGGTGTAAATCCAAAGAGAAAGAGAGAGAGAGAGAGAGAGAGAGAGAGAGAGAGAGAGAGAGAGAGAGAACAAGAAAGCGTAGCTGGCTAAAGTTTAAATGCAGCCACGTGTTCCCTCTTGTGCCGAGTCAAGGCTTGGGTCTGGCTTCCTTAAGCTCCGACCACGTGCGTTGGCTTTACAGGCAGGGCCCTGTTCGGCAGGGCAACTCTGAGTTGTTTGTAGCACTGGCTTTAAGCGAGCAGGATTTAAGCAAGCAGCTCACCGATAGTCCAGCCTGAGGTCAAGCAGAACTAGACCCAGGCTCAGAAGCCGCTGCTCGGACTAAGAAGCCGATCGCCGCCGCCGCCGCCGCCGCCGCCGCCGCCGGCCGCCTGCCGCCCTTGCGGGAAAGCGGACCTGCCGCCAAGCCAAGCAGTTTTTAATGGATTCTTGTCACGTTGGGCGCCAGATATAGATGTAACTAACCGTCTTATTAAATAAGAAACACAGAAACAATGTAAAGGAGAAAGCCGAGAGGTCAGAGCTCAGAGCTAAAATCTCACCCTTCCTCCTGCTGTCCCAGCTTCGCGAAAAGAGACCTACTTCCTGTTGGTTCGTTTTTTTATAGTATGTTGTTCTGCCTTCTCATTGGTTGTAAACCCAAACACATGACTGCCTCGTCACTGTCTGAATGTACAGCCCCCTAGGTCTTAAAGGCATATGTCTCCAATGCTGGCTATATCCCTGAACACACAGAGATCTTATGGGATTAAAGGCGTGTGCCACCACTGCCACACTCTTGCTATGGCTCTAATAGCTCTGACCCTGAACACACAGATATCTATGGGATTAAAGGCGTGTGCCACCACCGCCACACTCTTGCTATGGCTCTAATAGCTCTGACCCCCAGACAACTTTATTTATTAACATACAATCAAAATAATAATTCAGTACAATTAGATTACCACCACAAATAAGACCTTTTAAGATTCATGTTATACCCAGCCATAAAATTATTTTTGTTGCTACTTCATGACTGTCATTTTGCTACTGTTATGAATTATGACGTATATATCTGTGTTTTCTGATGGTTTTTAGGAGTCATGATCCACAGGAAGAGAACTGGTCCTCTAGAGAGTGTCAGGCTCCAGTGATAACATGGAGGAGGCTATTAGACCTAGTGAAAAACTGCCAAAGGCCTTCTAGAGTGTGTGAGAACTTGGGACAATTTTAAGCTCTAGAGAGACCCAAGGTAATGCTGCAAACTCCAGGGAGAACCTGGGCAAGGTTTTAACACCCAGTGAGAACACGGGGAAGGCCTTAGACCCTACTGACATTCTGGGAAGCCCTGATGCCCTAGTAATAGCCTGGGAAAGGCTGTAGATTCCATTGAGAAACTTAGGGAAGCTTTAAGACTCAGGGTGAAAAAGAAAACCTTAGGCCCCAGTCAGACCCCAGGTAATACCTTAGGCTCCAGCAAGAACCTATAGAACATTTTAGGCCACAGTGAGAAGCTGGGGCACACTTTAGACCTCCATGAGACTTTGTAGAAGGCATTAGATCCTAGTGTGAAGGTGAAAGTCTTAAGCCACAGTGAATACCTATAGAAAGCATTAGGCTCCAGTGAGAACATGGAGAAGTCCTTCAGAACCAGTGAAAACCAGCCAAAGGCTTTATAAAACCTGTGAGAACTTGGGGAAAGTTCTAGGCCTTAGATCCAAGTGAGAACATGGGAAATTTTTTTGGTCCCAGTGAGACCCTGGGAAATGCTTTCTGTAGGTGGACTTTCCTTTCCTACCTGCCAGTTCCCAAATAACCAACATGGATACTTAATATTAATTATAAATACTCAGTCAAAAGCTCAGGCTTGTTACTAGCTAGCTCTTTTTTCTTTTGTTTCATTTCTTTATTCACTTTGAAATACAAACATACACAACCATGACAAGTACTATGGAGGTTTAATAAATTTTAGTTCATTAGCTAACTCAAATAAAGAGGAAGGTACTAAATTTATAACTCATATACCTTCTTTGAATTTTTATTAATTTTTGTTTAGTATTGTCTTTAACACAACATAACTTTATTTTATAATTTGATTTAATTTTACATATCAGCCATGGATTCCCCTGTCCTCCCTCCTCCCATCCCTTCTTTCCTCCCCCCAGCCCATGCCCCATTCCCATCTCCTCCAGGGCAAGGACTCCCCTGGGGATTCAGCTCAACCTGGTAGATTCAGTTCAGGAAGGTCCAGTCCCCTCCTACCAGGTTGAGCAAAGTGTCCCTGCATAGGCCCCAGGTTCCAAACAGCCAGCTCATGCCCTAAGGACAGGTCCCACTCCCACTGCCTGGGTGCCTCCCAAACAGTTCAAGCTGATCAACTGTTTCACTTATCCAGAGGGCCTGATCCAGTTGGGGGCTCTTCAGTTATTGGTTCATAGTTCATGTGTTTCCACTAGTTTGGCTATTTGTCTTTGTGCTTTTTCTAATCTTGGTCTCAAAATTCTCACTCATACAATCCCTCCTCTTTCTCACTGATTGGATTCCTGGAGCTCCACCTGGGGCCTGGCCATGGATCTTTGCATCCGCTTCCATCAGTCATTGGATGAGAATTCTAGCATGACAGGGTGTTTGGCCATTCTATCACCAGAGTAGGTCAGTTCGGGCTTTCTCTCGACCATTGCCAGCAGTCTATTGTGGAGGTATCTTTGTGGATTTCTGGGGACCTCTCTAGCACTTTGCTTGTGAGTGAGGTAACCCAGACTCAGAAAGACAAACATGGTATGTACTCACTCATAGGAGGATACTAGATGTAAAACAAAGGATGACTAGACTCCTATTCACAATTCCAGGAAGGCTACCTAGAAAACAGGACCCTAAGAAAGACACAGGGAGTGCCCAATGACAGAGAAATGGATGAGATCTACATGAACAAACTGGATGTGGGGGGGGGGGGTAATGAAGGGCAAGGATTGAGGGAAGGAGAGCTTAGGGGAGCAGGAGATCCCAATTGGATCAAGAACAGAGAGGGAGAACAGGGAAAGAGAGACCATGATAGATGAAGACCCCATGGGACTAGCTAACTCTTACATTTCATATTAACCCATATTTCTTATTGACCTTCTGCCACATGGCTCATGGGTTCTTACCTCATTTTTTTTTTTTTTTTGAGAAATATAAGGATCTTGTTTATTGTTGAAATGCATCTTGTTTAATGTCTTTCACATCTGTCCCTGGTGTCTTACCAGCAAAAATGGTGGTGAAAATGCCCCTAAGAAGAGGGAGGAATCAGACAGACTCCAAGGACGAGAAAGAAAAATACATGTACTGGAGAAGGAAAATGGAGCCACATACCTGAAAGAAGCCCCAACATTCTGAGCAGGAGAGGCTCTGGGCACTAGGAGAAAGTAAGGACCCTAGATAAGCCTGGGTGGGCAGCAGGCGCCCAGGACCGGAATGCCTGTGCGCCGGTCCCCATATCCAGCTGGTGCTCTCAGGGAGGACACCTCCCCTACACCAGCACCTCCTCGGCCATGTGCATCCTTTGGCCCTTTTGCCTCCTCCTGCTAATCTGTAAGGGACACTGGCATGCACGCGACACGCGTCTGTGTGTCATAGCACACCTGTCTCAACAACCCACAGATCTACGTTGAAGGAAGCAGGTTAGCGGGTACAAACAGGGTCGCCCACAGCCCATCACGCTCCCCCAAAACTCTGCTTCAGTTTCCATCCACGCCATTAACAGCATCATCCCCACGTCTCCGCAGGCCCCTCCTTTCAGCTGAGGACGCTCACCTCTGAGGCGGTACCGTCTCTAGAACAGCCTTGTGGTCTGCTGTGTGTGTTTGTTTACAACTGTTCTTGTTTATTTCATCTTACACCTCCCCGGTCCCACTCGGTCACTGAGGGGACCCAGGGAGGGAACTCCTCACAGGAAATGAGACAGGAACCAAAGCAGAAGCCACGGAACAGGTTTCAGGTATCCTCGGGTTGGTTTTCATACTTTCTAGCAGTCAAGTTTTGTGTCAACTTGACACCGCTGGAGTCACTTGGGAAAAGGGAACCCCGGTTGAGAAGATGCTCCCACTAGACTGACCTGTGGGCTAGCCTGTGCTGCATTGTATTGATTGATGAGGAGGGCCCCCCAGCTCATGGTGGCTCAGTCACTCTGGGCTGCTGGTCCTGGGTACCATAAAAAGCAGGCAGAGCAAACCATGCAAGCTAGTAAGCAGTGTTCCTCCATGGTCCCTGCTTCCAGCTTGCTGCCTGTGATGGCTCTTCTTGGTTGTCAACTTGACCACATCTGGAATGAACTAGAATCCAGAAATGGAGGGCACACCTGTGGGGGGGCTTTTTTGCTTGGTTTGAAATGGGTGAAGTGGGTGAATGCACTTGTAGTCCAGACCTTTGAGGCAGGAAGACCTACATCTTTAATCCAGATCTTGAGGCTACACCTTGAATCTGGGCCTCACCCGCTGGCAGCCTTTATAAGGAATGGAAGCTGGTTTTTCATTCAGTTTCATTCACCCGCTTGCCCTCGCCTTGCCTGCACATTCATTTCTTCACTGGCACTGGAGTCTATTCTTTCAGGATTCCAGCATCTACAGAAGACCAGCTGAGACACCCAGCCTTGCAGACTGAGCAGCTACTAGATTCTTGGACTTTCCATTCACAGCCAGCTGTTATTGGATTCGCTAGACTGCAGCCTGTAAGTCATTCCAATAAATTCCCTTTTATATAGAGAGACTCATTCCATGAATCCTGTGTCTCCAGAGAACCCTGACTAATACACTGCCCTAATCTCCCTTCACGATGTACTACAACTCTCAGATGAAAATCAACTCTTTCTTCCCCAAACTGCTTTTTTTTTTCTTTTGTGATATATATTTTTTATTTTATAATACCATTCAGTTCTACATATCAGCCATGGGTTCCCCTATTCTCCCCCCTCCCACGCCCTCCCCTTACCCCCAGCCCACCCTCCATTCCCACCTCCTCCAGGACAAGTCCTCCCCCGAGGACTGTGATCGACTTGGTAAACTCAGTCCAGGGAGGTCCAGTCCCTTCCTCTCAGACTGAGCCAAGTGTCCCTGGATAAGTTCCTGGTTTCAAACAGCCAACTCATGGAATGAGCACAGGACTTGGTCCCACTGCCTAGATGCCTCCCAAACTGATCAAGCCAATCAACTGTCTCACCTATTCAGAGGGCCTGATCCAGCTGGGAGCCCCTCAGTCTTTGGTTCATAGTTCATGTGTTTCCATTCATTTGGCTATTTTTTTTTCAATAATTGAGTAAAACTGAAATTTATTATATGCCACAGTCGTCCTAGGGACCTCCATGCTATATATATAGCCTCTATGGTTCTATGGGTTGTGGTCTGATTGTTCATTTTATATCTAGAATCCACCAATGAGTGAGTACATACCATAACTGTCTTTCTGGGTTTGGGTTACCTCACTCAGGATGATTTTTTCTAGTTCCATCCATTTGCCTGCAAATTTCATGCTTTCATTGTTTTTCTCTGCTGAGTAGTACTCCATTGTGTATATGTACCACATTTTTTTCATCCATTCTTCCGTTGATGGGCATCTAGGTTGTTTCCAGGTTCTGGCTATTACAAATAGTGCTGCTATGAACATAGCTGAGCATGTATCTTTATGGTATGTTATCAGCATTCTTTGGGTATATGCCCAAGAGTGGGATGGCTGGGTCTTGAGGTAGTTTGATTCCTAATTTTCTGAGAAACCGCCATACTGATTTCCATAGTGGTTGTACAAGTTTACATTCCCACCAACAGTGGAGGAGTGTTCCCTTTGCTCCACATCCTCTCCAACATTGGTTGTCATTGGTGTTTTTGATCTTAGCCATTCTAACAGGTGTAAGGTGGTATCTCAGAGTCGTTTTGATTTGCATTTCTCTGATGATTAAGGATGTTGAGCATTTCTTTAAATGTCTTTCAGCCATTTGTAGTTCTTGTTTTGTGAATTCTCTGTTTAGCTCTTTAGCCCATTTTTTAATTGGACTGTTCAGAGCTTTGATGTCTAGTTTCTTGAGTTCTTTATATATTGTGGAGATCAATCCTCTGTCAGATGTGGGGTTGGTGAAGATCTTTTCCCAATCTGTTGGCTGTCTTTTTGTCTTATTGACTGTGTCTTTTGCCCTGCAAAAGCTTCTCAGTTTTGAGAGGTCCCATTTATTAATGGTTGTGCTCAGGGTCTGTGCTGTCGGTGTTTTATTTAGGAAATGGTCTCCAGTGCCAATGCGTTCAAGAGTGCTTCCTATCTTCTTTTCTATTAAGTTTAGTGTAACTGGATTTATGTTTAGGTCTTTGATCCACTTGGACTTGAGTTTTGTGCATGGTGACAGATATGGATCTATTTGTAATCTTTTACATATTGACATCCAGTTATGCCAGCACCATTTGTTGAAGATACTTTCTTTGTTCCATTGTATAGTTTTGGCTCCTTTGTCAAAAACCAGGTGTTCATATGTGCATGGATTAATGTCAGGGTCTTCAATTCGATTCCATTGGTCCGTATGTCGGTTTTTATGCCAGTACCAAGCTGTTTTTATTACTATAGCTCTATAGTAGAGTTTGAGGTCCGGGATGGTGATGCCTCCAAGGGTTGCTTTATTGTATAGGATTCTTTTAGCTATCCTGGGTCTTTTGTTTTTCCATATAAAGTTGAGTATTTTTCTTTCCAAGTCTGTGAAGAATTGTGTTGGGATTTTGATGGGGATTGCATTGAATCTGTAGATTGCTTTTGGTAAGATTGCCATTTTTACTATGTTAATCCTACCTATCCATGAGCATGGGAGATCCTTCCATTTTCTGATATCTTCTTCAATTTCTTTCTTTAGAGATTTAAAGTTCTTATCAAAAAGGTCTTTCACTTGTTTAGTTAGTGTTATCCCAAGGTATTTTATATTATTTGTGGCTATTGTAAAGGGTGATGTTTCTCTGACTTCTTTCTCAGCCCTTTTATCATTTGTGTATAGGAGGGCTACTGATTTTTTTGAGTTGATCTTGTATCCTGCCACTTTACTGAAGGAGTTTATCAGCTGTAGAAGTTCCCTGGTAGAGTTTTTGGGGTCACTTATGTATACTATCATATCATCTGCAAATAGTGAAAGTTTGACTTCTTCCTTGCCAATTTGTATCCCTTTGATCTCCTTTTGTTGTCTTATTGCTCTAGCTAGAACTTCTAGTACTATATTGAATAAATATGGGGAGAGTGGACAGCCTTGTCTTGTTCCTGAATTTAGTGGTATCGCTTTGAGTTTCTCTCCATTTAATTTGATGTTTGCTGTTGGCTTGCTATAAATTGCTTTTATTATGTTTAGAAATGTTCCTTGTATTCTTATTCTTTCTAAGACCTTTATCATGAAGGGGTGTTGGATTTTGTCAAAGGCTTTTTCAGCATCTAGGGAGATGATCATGTGGTTTTTTTCTTTCAGTTTGTTTATATGGTGTATTACATTGACTGATTTCCGTATGTTGAACCATCCTTGCATCCCTGGGATGAATCCTACTTGGTCGTGATGGATGATTGTTTTGATGTATTCTTGGATTCGGTTTGCCAATATTTTGTTGAGTATTTTTGCATCAATGTTCATGAGGGAGATTGGTCTGTAGTTCTCTTTCTTTGTTGCATCTTTGTGTGGTTTGGGTATCAGGGTAATTGTAGCCTCATAAAAAGAGTTTGGTAGTGTTCCTTCTGTTTCTATTGTGTGGAACACTTTGAAGAGGATTGGTATTAGTTCTTCTTTGAAAGTCAGGTAGAATTCTGCACTGAAACCATCTGGTCCTGGGCTTTTTTTAGTTGGGAGACTTTTGATGACTGTTTCTATTTCTTTAGGGGTTATTGGTCTATTTAAATGGTTTATCTGGTCTTGATTTAATTTTGGTATTTGGTATTTATCCAGAAAATTGTCCATTTCTTCCTGGTTTTCCATTTTTGTGGAGTACAGGTTTTTGAAGTATGATCTGATGATTCTCTGGATTTCCTCATTGTCTGTTGTTATGTCTCCCTTTTCATTTCTGATTTTGTGAATTTGGGTGTTCTCTCTTTGCCTTTTGGTTAATTTGGCTAGTGGTTTGTCTATCTTGTTGATTTTTTCAAAGAACCAACTCTTTGTTTCATTGATTTTTTGTATTGTTCTCTTGTTTTCTATTTCGTTGATTTCAGCCCTCAATTTGATTATTTCCTGGCGTCTATTTCTCCTGGGTGAGTTTGTTTCTTTTTGTTCTAGAGCTTTCAGTTGTGCTGTTAATTCATTGGTATGGGATTGCTCCATCTTCTTTATGTGTGCATTTAGAGCTATGAATTTTCCTCTTAGCACTGCTTTCATAGTGTCCCATAAGTTTGGGTATGTTGTACTTTCATTTTCATTGAATTCTAGGAACTCTTTAATTTCTGTCTTTATTTCTTCCTTGACCCATTGATGTTTCAGGTGGGTATTATTCAGTTTCCATGAGTTTGTGGGTTTTCTATAATTTTTGTTGTTATTGAGTTCTAACTTTAAGGCTTGGTGGTCTGATAAAATACAGGAGGTTATTCCAATTTTTTTGTATCTGTTGAGATTTGTTTTGTGTCCAAGCATGTGGTCAATTTTTGAGAAGGTTCCATGGGGTGCTGAGAAGAAGGTATATTCTTTTGTGTTAGGATGGAATATTCTGTAGATATCTATTAGGTCCATTTGAGTCATAACATCTGTTAGGTCCTTTATTTCTTTGTTAAGTTTCAGTCTGGTAGATCTATCTTTTGGTGAGAGTGGTGTGTTAAAATCTCCCACTACTAATGTGTGGGGTTTGATGTGCGTTTTAAACTTTAGTAGTGTTTCTTTTATGAATGTGGGTGCTTTTGTATTTGGAGCATAAATGTTTAGAATCGAGACTTCATCTTGGTGGATTTTTCCTGTGATGAATATGTAATGTCCATCCTGGTCTCTTTTGATTGATTTTAGTTTGAAGTCTATTTTATTAGATATTAGGATAGCTACACCAGCTTGTTTCTTAGGTCCATTTGCTTGGAAAACCTTTTCCCAGCCCTTTACTCGGAGGTAGTGTCTGTCTTTGGAGTTAAGGTGTGTTTCTTGTATGCAGCATATGGATGGGTCCTGTTTTCTAATCCATTCTGTTAGCCTGTGTCTTTTTATAGGTGAGTTGAGACCATTGATATTGATGGATATTAATGACCAGTGATTGTTAATTCCTGTTATTTTTTTTGGTTGTGTTGTGTTGTCCTTCTGTGGTGTATGTTGGTGTAGGATTATCTATTGCTTGATTTTTCATGGATGTGTTTAGCTTCTTTGGGTTGAATTTTCCCTTCTAGTGCTTTCTGTAGGGCTGGGTTTGTGGACAGGTATTGATTAAATCTGGTTTTATCCTGGAATATTTTGTTTACTCCGCCTATGGTGATTAAGAGTTTTGCTGGGTATAATAGTCTGGGTTGGCATCCATGGTCTCTTAGTGTCTGCATGAGGTTTGTCCATGATCTTCTATCTTTCATAGTCTCTATTGAGTAGTCTGGTGTTATTCTGATGGGTTTGCCTTTATATGTTACTTGGTCCTTTTCCTTTGCAGCTCTTAATATTTTTTCTTTATTCTGTGTGTTTAATGTTTTGATTATTATGTGGCGAGGGGACTTTTTTTTTGGATCCAGCCTATTCGGTGTTCTGTAAGCTTCTTGTATCTTCATAGGTATTTCTTTCTTTAGGTTAGGAAAGTTTTCTTCTATGATTTTGTTGAATATATTTTCTGTGCCTTTGAGTTGGTATTCTTCTCCTTCTTCTATCCCTATTATTCTTAGGTTTGGTCTTTTCATGGTGTCCCAAATTTCCTGGACGTTTTGTGTTAGGACTTTTTTGTCTTTATTGTTTTCTTTGACTGACGAATCTATTTTCTCTATCGTGTCTTCAGTGTCAGAGATTCTCTGTTCCATCTCTTGCAATCGGTTGGTTATGCTTGTTTCTGTAGTTCCTGTTCGTTTTGTCAGGATTTCTATTTCCAGCATTCCCTCAGCATGTGTTTTCTTTATTGTCTCAAATTCATTTTTCAGATCTTGGAATGTTTCTTTCATCTGTTTAATTGCTTTTTCTTGGCTTTCTTTGATTTCTTCCCATTTTTTGTTCCTTTTTTCTTCCATTTCTTTAAGGGAGTTTTTTATTTCCTCTTTAATGGAGTTTTTCATTTCCTCTTTAAGGGAAGTTTTTATTTCCTCTTTAAGGGAGTTTTTTATTTCCTCTTTAAGGAAAGTTTTTATTTCCTCTTTAAGGTAGTTTTTCAATTCCTCTTTAAGGAAAGTTTTTATTTCCTCATTGAGGGAATGTTTTATTTCTTCTTTAAGGGCCTCTATCATCTTCTTAATGTCATTTTTAGGGTTGATTTCTTCTGTTTCTTCTGTCATGGTATGTTTAGGTCTTGCAGGTGTAGAATCACTAGGTTCTGATGTTGCCATATAGGTCTTTATGTTGTTGCCTGTATTTTTGCACTGGCGCCTACTCATCTCTTCCTCTGTGAGGTGCAGGTGGTGTCTGTGTCTGAGAGTGCCTCTCTTGTTCTAATTTTTAGTCTTGGTTTAGTAGGGGTTCTTGGTTAAATTGGTGCTTTTGGGCTATTTCTTCAGGGGCAGCTGATTTCGATCGGTGAATTATATACTTATGATTCTGGTGATCTGGTTTGGTGTCTGGGTAGCGCCTTCTTCTGTGTTCTCAGGTCACTTTTTGTTCATTTGTCAACTCCTCAGCTGATCTTGTTTCTTCAGACTTTAAACTGTAGGCATCTGAATCCTCTCCCAGATGGGTTTCAGCTGAGCAGGGTAGTCTCACCAACACCTCCAAGTTGTTGGGTTTCACAGGATCAGCAGCTGGGCCCTGGGTTGTCCTCAGACGGAGTGTTCAGATTCGTTCTGGTTCTGACCCACGGAGATAGCTTCTTCCCCAGATGTTGGGGTTAGGGGCGTCCCTGTTCCAAGCTTTGTCTGCTTGTCTCCGTCCCTGGGCCTGTTTACCTCTGCGGTCCGCCGCCGGGCCTGTATGTCCCTGTCAGCTGCCGCTGGGTCTGTCTGCCTCTGGGGGCCGCCACCGGGCCTGAATGTCCCTGTCGGGCCGCTGGGCCCGTCTTCCTCCACAGGCCGCCGCCACAGGCCTACCTGCGTCTGCTTGTCTTTGCCGCCGGGCCTGTCTACCTCTGTGGACCGCCGCTGGGCCTGAATGTCTCTGCCGGCTGCCGCCGGGCCTGAATATCTCTGTCAGCTGCCGCCGCTGGGCCCGTCTACCTCAGCGGGCTGCTGCTGGGCCCGTCTACCTCCGCGGGCCGCCGCTGCAGGCCTACCTGCGTCTGCTTGTCTCTGCCGCCGGGCCTGTCTACCTCTGTGGGCCGCCGCTGGGCCTGAATGTCTCTGCCGGGTGCTGCCGGGCCTGAATGTCCCTGTTGGCCGCTGCCGCCAGGCCCGTTTACCTCAGCGGGCCGCCGCTGGGCCCGTCTACTTCTGTGGGCCGCCGCTGGGCCTGAATGTCTCTGCCGGCTGCCGCCGGGCCTGAATATCTCTGTCGGCTGCCGCCGCTGGGCCCGTCTACCTCAGCGGACTGCTGCTGGGCCCGTCTACCTCCGCGGGCCGCCGCTGCAGGCCTACCTGCGTCTGCTTGTCTCTGCCGCCGGGCCTGTCTACCTCTGTGGGCCGCCGCTGGGCCTGAATGTCTCTGCCGGGTGCTGCCGGGCCTGAATGTCCCTGTCGGCCGCTGCCGCCAGGCCCGTTTACCTCAGCGGGCCGCCGCTGGGCCCGTCTACTTCTGTGGGCCGCCGGTGGGCCTGAATGTCTCTGCCGGCTGCCGCTGGGTCTGAATATCCCTGTCGGCTGCCGCCGCTGGGCCCGTCTACCTCCACCGGCCCCCGCCGCAGGCCTACCTGTGTCTGCTTGTCTCTGCCGCCGGGCCTGTCTACCTCTGTGGGCCGCCGCTGGGACTGAATGTCTCTGCCGGCTGCCGCCGGGCCTGAATATCTCTGTCGGCTGCCGCCGCTGGGCCCGTCTACCTCAGCGGGCTGCTGCTGGGCCCGTCTACCTCCGCGGGCCGCCGCTGCAGGCCTACCTGCGTCTGCTTGTCTCTGCCGCCGGGCCTGTCTACCTCTGTGGGCCGCCGCTGGGACTGAATGTCTCTGCCGGCTGCCGCCGGGCCTGAATATCTCTTACCTCATTTTTTACACATCCTGCTTCCTCTGCATCTGGTGGTGTCCCTGACTCTGCCCTTCCTCCTTCCAGCAGTCTCAGTTTGGCTGTCCTGTCTAACCTTATCCTGTTCAGCTGTTGGCCAGTCAGCTTCATTATTAGACCAATCACAGTGACATATTCACACAGTGTAAAGGGATACTCAACAACTTTAGGCTCAGTGTGTACCTGAGTTAGGTTTTAAGACCAAGTTAAATATAGGGAATGCCTTTGATTCCATTGAAAACCTCAGAAGGCCTTAGGCCCCAATGAAAACCAGCAGAAAAACTTAGAAGCCATTGAAAGTCTGGGAAGGTATTAGACTTCAGTGACAACCTGGGAAGGCTGTAGGTCCCAGTGATAACCTTAGAAAAGCCATAGGCAATAGTGAGAACCTGGGGAAGGTCTTAGATAACAGTTAGAACCTGAAGGCAGCCTTAAGCCCCAGTGAGAACCTGTATCAGGCTACAGTTAGAACCTGGGAAAGGCCTAAGGCCCAACTGAGACTTTAAAGGCCTTACATCTTAGTGAGAACCTAGAGAAAGTCTTTAGTATGAGTGAGAACCTGTAGAATGGTTTAGGCCATAGTGAGAACATTGGGACATCTTCAGACCGAATGAAAACTTGCCAATGGTCTTATAGAACCTGTGAGAATTTTGAAAAGTTTTAGGCCCCAGTGAGACCCTTAGGCTCCTTGAGAACCTCGGCAAATATTTTGGACCCAGTGAGAACATGGGAAAGTTCTTAGTCCACAGTGACAACCTGGAAAGGCCTTAGGTCCTAGTGAGACTCTAATGAAGCTTTAAGACCCAGCGAGAACAATGGGAAAACTGTAGGCTCAAGGGAAACATTGAGGAATGCCTTGAGTTCCAGTGAGACTCTGTAGAAGGTTGTAGACAATAGTGAGAAGCTGGGGAAATTTAAGGTGTAAATGAGACTTTGCAGAAGGCATTAGATACCTCTGTGAACTGGAAGAAGGCCTTAAGCCCAGTGAGAACCTGCAGAAAGTTTTAGTTCACACTGAGAACATGGGGAATGCATTAAGACTGAGAAAGTCTTTGGGGAAGTCTTTTGATTATAGTAAGAATCTGCAAAAGACCTTTAGCCTCAGTCAGAACCTGTTGAAGGTTGTAGGCTCCAATGGAAACCTGGGGAAGGCCTGAAGCCCCAGTGAGAACCTGCTGAAAGTTTTAGGCCACGGTGAAAACATGGAGGAAAGACTTTAGAACCAGTAAATCTTGTCAAAGGACTTAGAGAACCCTGAGAATTTGGATAGCTTTTATGCCTTTGTAACCAGTGATGATCCTTGTAACATCTTAGACTCCAGTGAGAAACTTGTCAAGGCTTTAAGATCCAGTGATATGGGAAGGCCTTAGATCAGTGAGAACCTGCAGAAGGCCTTATACATTAGTGAGAATCTGGGAAACCCTTAAGCTCCAGTGACAACCTGGGAAGCCCTTAGTCCCTAGTGATAACATAGATGAGGCCTTTAGCCTCAATTAGAACCTGGTAAAGCTTTAAGACCCAATGAGAACATGAGAAAGACATTATACCCCATTGAGACCCTGAGAAATGTCTTAAGCTCCAATTAAAAAAACTCTAGAAGGTTTAGGCCATGGTGAGAACACAGAGAAGCTCTTCAAAACCATTGAAAATCTGCCCAAAACTTTATGGATTCTGTGAGAACTTGGTGAAACTTTCAGGCCATAGTGAAACCCTGGGTAATACCTTAGGAACCACTGAGAACCTGGGCAAACTTTATGACTCAGTGAAAACATGGGGAAGGTCTTAGGTCCCAGGTACAACATGGGAAGGCCTTAAGGCCCATTGAGCAACTGTGGAAGGTTTTATGACCCATTGGGAAACTATGCAAGGCCTTAGGCCTCAAGGAGATGTTGGAGAAGGCTTTTGATCTGAGAAGCTGGAGAAGTCCTTAGCCTCAGTGGGAATTTTGAGAAAGGCCTTTGATTGCAGTGTGAATCTGTGAAAGGCCTTAAGCTCCATTCAGAACCTGTAGAAGGTTATAGGCTCCAATGTGTCCTGGGGAATGCCTAAGGCCTCAATGAATATTTAGAGAAGGCTTTAGAGCCCAGTTAGAACCTGCAGAAGGCTTTAAGCCCTAGTGAGAACCTGCTGAAAGCTTTAGGCCACTGTGAGACCATACATAAGGCCTTTAGTCCTATAGAAAACCTGTTGAATTACTTATAGAGCCTTTGAGAACTTCAGGAATTTATTAGGCACCAGTGAGACCCTGGGTGATGCCTTAGCCTCCAATGCGAAGCTGGACAAGGCTTTAAGACCCAGAGACAACATGGGGAAAACCTTAGACTCCAGAAACAGCCTGTGCAGGCCTTAGTCCTCAGAGAGAACCCGAAGAATGCATTAGATACTAGTGAAAATCTGGGAAGGCTTCAGACCCCAGGAAAATGCTAGGGAGTCCCTAGGAACCTGTAATAATATGATGCCTTAAATAGAGTTTCTATTGCTGTGATGAAATATCATGACCAAAAGCAAGTTGAGGAGGAAAGGGTTTATTTGGCTCACACTTCCACATTGTTCATCATCAAAGGAAGTTAAGACAGGAACTCAAAATAAGGCAGGAACCTGGAAGCAGGAGCTGAAGCATGGAGACTGCTGCTTACTGGCTTGCTCATCATGGCTTGTTCAGCCTGCTCTCTTATAGAACCCAGGACCATCAGCCCACAGATAGCATCACCCACAATGGACTGGGCCCTCCCCATTAATCACTAGTTAAGAAAATACTGTACAGGCTTTCCTATAGCCTGGTATCATGGAGGTACTTTCTTAATTGAGGGTCTCTGCTCTTTGATGACTTTAGATTGTGTCAAGTTGACATAGAACACACATAGAATCACAATCGATCCCTTGTTGGCTTGATACAGGAACACATCATGTAAAGCTTTTCTTTTTCATCACCAAGATCTTACATTAAAAACATAACTAACTTTAAAAGTCCCACAGTGTTTACAAATTTAAGCACATTAAAAATTCAGTCCCTTTAAAATATCCAATCCTTTTAAAATTAATCCAAAATCTCCTTTAAAAGTTCAAAGTCTTCCAGCTGTGGGCTCCTGTAAAAATCAAAATTAATTTAAATATTTTCTTCAAGAGGGAAGAACCAGGGCACAGTCACAATCTAACAGCAAAACCAAACTCCAACAGTGCAAACAACTCATTGTGTGATTCTGAGAATCACTCATGATGTTCTGGGCTCTGTTGTTTTTCTGCCAGGGCAGCAGCTGCACCTGAAACTCTGCTGTTTCAGCCAGTAATTGCAGCTCCATAGTTACTGCCTTGCTTATCAAGTAGCAGCCTGGTGGGACTTTTGCATACTGCTGGTCTGCCTCCTGCTGCTGCCACCAAATGTAGTTTTTAACTAAATCTCTATTATTCTATTTATCAATAAAGCCTTGGGAGTCAGAGGCTAGGGTAAAAACCTGCCAGCTCAGAGAGGTTGAGCAACTAGCTGATCTTCTCTTCTTGCTGGCATTTCAGTGAGAGTATCCTTCTGCTCTGCAAACCAAAAAAGACTGCCACACTCAAAGTTCCTTTCTACTACTTCCTGTGTGCCTCTATACCCATCTTCCAGATTCCCTCTGAATGTCTATGATTACTTTTTGTCAACTAGTTGCTGGTTCTGCCTTCTGAACCAAGGTTGATTTTATTTAATTAATGCAAACATAAGCTTCGGGTTCACAGTGTGATTAAATATCATGTAACAGGGCTCCAAAAGGAGCTTGGGTCTCTTCTCTAGCTCTTTCCTCTGGAGTACACGTAGCTTGTCTTCCAGGTTCCAACTTGCTCCACTCCATTGCTGCTGCTGTTCTTGGTGGTCATCTATGGCAATGGCATCTCTAAAACTGCTGGGTCTCTTGATACAATTAGGATACACTTTCACCAATACCCTCTCCTGGTCTCTCTCAAGGGCTCCAGCCCTACCTCACAGTGCCAAGCCTCAGCCATTTTCCATGACTCCTTCACATCTTCAAAACCAGCGCTACCTGGGTAACTTTACACTACCAAATTCAGCTGCCAGCACAAGGTATAACCTTGGCCATGTCTGGTACACAACTTCTGTGTGCTGAGTGTCATGAAACACTTTCCAGAAGATTTCACCCCTATGATGCCAGTCTACTGTCAATCACTGCTAATTCCCAGCTCTAACAGACCAGCATCAAGCATCCCAGCAAAGCAAAGTTTTCACTTTTGTAATTCTGGTATCTTGTCAATCACAGTTGATTCTTTAGACCCAGCTAACTATAACTACATATTCTTAACACAAAAGTCCTGGTAGAATCTATTTCCCTCTGAAACTTCACAAGCCAGGTCTCTATCATCTGCACTACTCTCAACATTCTTATCCAGCACAACAGCTCACTGAGTTCTCAATGCTCAATACCTCAGTGGCTCTTCTAGCCCAAAATTCTAAAGTCCTTCCACAATACGCTTAAAAACATGATCAGTTCTGTCACAGCAATACCCCACTCCTGGTACCAATTTTTCTTAGCTAGGGCTTCTATGGCTACAATGAAACATCATGACCAAAAGCAAATTGGGGAGAAAAGGGTTCACATGGCTTACCATATCAGTGTTTATCACTGAAGGAAGTCAGGACAGGAACTCAAAACAGTGAAGGAACCTGGAAGCAGGAGCAGAAGCAGAGGCCATGAAGGATGCTGCATAGTGGCTTTCTCATCATGGATTATTTAGCCTATATTTGTGTGGAATCCATAACCACCAGCCCAGAGGCATCACAATTTACAATGGGCTGGGCCCTGCCCCATCAATCACTAATTAAGAAAATGCTATACAAGCTTCCTTAGAGTCTTATCTTATGAGAGCATTTTCTTAATTGAGATTCTCTGCTCTCTGATGATTTTATAGTGTGTCAAGTTGACATAAAACTATCCAGCACACCTGTGTTAGATCTTCAGCTAGAACCTAGTGAATTTTTTTAGATCCAGTGAGAACATGGGAAATACTTTAGCCCTCATTGAAATCCTGAAAAATGCCTTAAGCTCTGATGAGAGCATGTAGGTTTTAGGCTATAATGAGGAAATGGGGGCAGTCTTCAGACCTGGTCAAAACCCGTTCTGTGTCTTATAGATCCTGTGAGAACTTAGGAAAAATTTAAGGCCCCAGTGACAACAGGAGTAATGTCTGAGGCTCCAGTATGATCCAGGGTAAAGCTGTAAGACACACTGAGAACAGGGGAAGGCCTTAAACTCCAGTGACAACCTGGGAAACTATAGAAGGTATTATATTCAAGTGAGAACCTAGGGCAG
Source organism: Peromyscus maniculatus bairdii (assembly GCF_049852395.1). Lineage (NCBI taxonomy): Eukaryota > Metazoa > Chordata > Mammalia > Rodentia > Cricetidae > Peromyscus > Peromyscus maniculatus. Next base: position 153,196,646 of record NC_134852.1, read on the forward strand.
TCCAAAGGAATGAATGAGATTTTGGAGAAGGCCATACCCTAGTGACTACATGGGAAGTCCTTAGGCCCCCGTGTGATCCTGCAAAAGATTTTAGGCTATAGGGAGAATTTGGAGAAAGCCTTAAGCTTCCATGGAACATTTGGCAAGGACTGACATTTCAGTGAGAAAATGGGGGAAAACTTATGTTCCAATTGAGAACCTATAGAAGATTTTCGGCCCCAGTGAGAACCTGGGGAGGGTTTAAGGCTTCAATAAGACTTTGGAGAAGGCCTTAGAGACCTGTGAGAACCTGGAGAAGGTCTTAAGCCCCAGAGAGAGCTCACAGAATATCTGAGGTTACAATGAACATATGGGGACAGCCTTCAACCAAGATTAAACCTTCAAAGGACTCATAGAAAATGTGAAAACTTTGGGGAAATTTTAGGAAAAAGTGAGACCCTTGGTAATACCTTAGATCCAGTTAGAATCTGGTGAAACTTTAAGACCCAGTGAAAAGATGTGAAAGATATTAGGCACCTTTGGAAACCCTGAGAAATGTCTTAAACTCTAATGAGAACCTTTTGAAAGGTTTAGACACATTGAGAACTTTAAGAAGGCCTAAGGTCTCCATGGAACCTTGAGGGAAGGCCTTAGATCACAGTCAGAACCTGTAGAAGGCCTTAAGCCCAGGTGAAAACTAGTAGAGGTTTTATGCTACAGTAAGAATAAGAGGAAAGCCATCAGACAGAGTGGAACCGGTTCATGTTTTTATAGAACCTGTGAGAATTCAGGGGAGGTTTTAGGAGCAAGTGGAACCCCAGGTAATACCTTAGGGTCAAGTGAGAACCTGGAAAGGCTTAAGACTCATTGAGAAGGGGAAATGCCATAGATTGCAGTGACAACCTGGGAAGTTTTTAGGCCACATTTATAACCTTTAAAATGTTTTATTGGCCAGTAAGAACCCGAGGAAGGCCTTCAGACCCAATGGAAATATGTTGAAGGCCATATAAAACATGTGAGAAATTGGGAAAATTTTAGACACTAATGCGACCCTATGTAATCCTTAGGCTACAGTGAAAACCTGGACAAAGTTTTAAGGCACAATGAGAACATGGGAAAGGCCTTAGGTCCCAGTGAGATGGTATAGAATGCCTTAAGCTCCAGTGATAATCTGTATGTTTTAGGCCACAATGAAGTCAGTGAAGGATTTGGGCCTCAATATGACTTAGGGGAAGGCCTTATATTTTAGTAAGAGATTAGAGAAGGCCTTAACCCAGTAAGAATATGTAGAAGGTTTTAGGTTCTAGTGAAATCCTTGGAAAGGTCTAATGTGTGATATTTTGTTTGTGTTCTGACAAATAAAGCTTGCCTGGAGACCAGAGGGTGGTGCTAGCCACTAGTAAACCATAGAACCCAGGCAGTGGTGGCACACACTTTTAATCCCAGTACTTGGGAGGAAGAAGCTAGAAGATCAGGCATCCAAGGCCAACCTGGGCTACAGGAGATTGCACCAGTCTAAAAGAGAAACAGAGCTGGGTGGTGGTAGTGCACACCTTTAATCCTAGCACTTGGGATTAAATCCACTCGGGAAGTGGAGACAGGAATATAAGGTGGGTAGAGACAGGATCTCATCCCCCCCCCATTCAGTCTGAGATATCAGAGGTAAGAAGTCTCTAGAGGCTGCTCCTCTGTTTCTCTGATCTTTCAGCTTTCACCCTAATATTTAACTCCCAGTTTTTATTTAATAAGACTAATTAGGATCATGCTTCAGCCTAAGGTCTAAATGAAACATTGGAGAAGCCCATAGATCCCAGTGAGCTGCTGTGGGATGGTCTGTATGTCAAATTACTCTGATTGGTCAATAAATAAAACACTGAGCCGGGCGGTGGTGGCGCACGCCTAAAATCCCAGCACTCGGGAGGCAGAGCCAGGCGGATCTCTGTGAGTTCGAGGCCAGCCTGGGCTACCAAGTGAGTTCCAGGAAAAGGCGCAAAGCTACACAGAGAAACCCTGTTTCGAAAAACCAAAAAAAAAAAAAAAAAAAACCACTGATTGGCCAGTGGCTAGACAGGAAGTATAGGCGGGACTAACAGATTGGAGAAAAAAAAGAACAGGAAGGTGGAAGGAGTAACTGCCAGCCACCACCATGACAAGCATCATGTGAAGATGCTGGTAAGCCACGAGCCACATAGCAAGGTATAGATTTATGGAAATGGATTAATTTAAGCTATAAGAACAGTTAGCAAGAAGCCTGCCATAGCCATACAGTTTGTAAGCAATATAAGTCTCTGTGTTTACTTGGTTGGGTCTGAGCGGCTGTGGGACTGGCAGGTGACAAAGATTTGTCCTGACTGTGGGCAAGGCAGGAAAACTCTAGCTACAGCGAACACCTGGGAAAAGGCTTCATCTCCAGTGATAACCTATAGAAGGTTGTAGGCCACAGTGGGGACATGGGGAAAATATTCAGACACTGTGAAAACCTGTTAAAACACCTACAGGACCATATGAGAAATTGGAAAATTTTTTAGGTCACAGTGAGACCCTGGGTAATGACTTAGGCACCAGTAAGAATTTGGACAAGTCTTTAAGTGAGAACATGGGGAAGACTTTAGATGTTAGGACAACTTGGGAAGTCCTTAGGCTCCAGTGAGAACCTGCAGGAGACTTTAGTTCTCACTGAAACCCAATAGAAGGCTTTGGGACTCAATGAGACTTTAGAGAGGACTTAAATCCAAGTGAGAACCTGGAGAAGGGCTTAAGCCCACTGAAAACCTCTAGAAGGATTTCAGCTCCTCTAAGAACCTGAGAAGGGATTACACTCTAGTAGGAACCAATAGAAGGTTTTAGGCTCCAGTGAGAACCTGGGGAAGGACTTAGGCCTCAATAAGACTTTGGGAAAGGAAGGTCTCAGATTGCAGTTTGAACCTGTAGAAAGCTTTAGGCTCTTGGGAGAAAGTGGGGAAAGTCTAATGCCTCAATGAGACTTTGGAGAAAGCCTTCCAATACAGTGAGAACATGGAGAAAGCCTTAAGCCTGAGTGAGAACCTGTAGATAGAGTTCAGTCACAGTGAAAACATGGAGAAGGCCTTCAGTCTCAGTGAAAACCCATCAAAGGCCTTATAGAACCTGTGAGAACTTGGAAAATTTTTAGGCCTCAGTGAGACCCAAGATAATATCTTAGCTCCTGTGAGAATGTGGACAAGAGATAAAGAATCGGTGAGAATATGAGGAAGGCTTTAGATTACAGTTACAACTCAGGAAGGGCTTAGGTCCAAATGATAACCTGGGGAAGTCCTTAGTCATCATAAGAACCTGGAGAAGCTTCCAAACCCAGTGAGAACAGGGGAAAGACCTTAGACCATTGAGATCATGATGAATGCCTTAAGCCCATTGAGAGCCTGTAAAAAGAACTTGACCCATTGAAACCTAGGATGGCTTCATGCATAAATGAGACTTTCAGGAAGGCCTTAGATCACAGTGAGTACATGGAGAAGGCTTTAAGCCCCAGTGAGAATCTATAGAAGTTTTAAGCCATGGTAAGGTCTTAAGCCTGGGAAAGGCCTTAAGCCTCAATGAGACTTGGAAGAAGGCCTTGAAACAGTGAGAAACTGGAGAAAGCCTCAAGCCTCAGTGAGAATATTTAAAGGGTTTCAGGCCCCTGTGAGATCATAGCCATAGCTTAAGGCCTCACTGGAGATTTAGGGAAGGACTTATAGCACAGTCAAAACCTTCAGAAGGCATTAAGCCAAAGTGAGAAACTATAGATGGTTTTAGGCTCCAGTGAGAGCCAGGGTGTAGCAACACCCATGTTACTACCCGTTCACCATGTCCGAGTGAGGGGCTGAGGATTAAAAAGAGAGACAAGACAGTGGGTCATTCGTCTCAGTAAAATGCCCTTTATTGAAGGAGGGAGGAGACCTTAAATACAGACTTACAGCACAGTGGAAGAACCTGGAAGGGCAAAAGTTCACTACAGATGTTTTACATCCTAGCATTACACCAATATGCAGGATACGAAAACAAGGAACCCTCGGTAAGCTGTTTAGGAGGAATGAAACCAGCAGGGAATTAGCATAGGGAGGACATCTGATCAAGGTCAGCAAGCAAGGCAACAGCTCCCCCAAAACGGGGGGCCAGGGCCCAACACCAGGGAAAGGCAAATGGACTTTGGAGACAAAATTAGATCACAGTGAGAGCTTTGAGAAGGCCTTAAGCCCAAGAGAGAACCTGTGGAATATTGTAGGGCCCAGAGAAAACATGGAGGAAGCCTTCAGACCCAGTGAAACTGGTCAAAGTTCTAATAGTACCTGTGAGAACCCGGGAAACACTTTAGGATCCAGTGAAATTCTTGGTGGTGCTTAGGCTCCAGTGATAACCTGGGCAAGCCTTTAAGACTCATTGAGAACAAGAGGAAAGCCTTAGATTATAGTGACTCCCTAGGAAGTCTTTAGGCTCCAGTGAGTGCCTGTAAAAGGTTTTATGTGCCAGTAACAACCTGGTGAAGCTCTAAGTCCCAGGGAGAAGATGGAAAAGACCTTAATCCCCAGTGAAATATTGAAGAAAGCCTTAAGCTCCAGTGAAATTCTGTACAAGGTTTCAAGCTACTGTGAGAAGCTTGGGAGGGCTTTATGCCTCAATGATACTTTGAAAAAAGTTTTATATCACAATGTGGAACTGGAGGACTTAAGCCCCAGTGAGAACCTGTAGAAGATTTTAGGCACTAGTGAGATCATGGGAAAGGCCTAAGATCTAAATGAGACATTGAAGAAGGTCTCCCAGAAAGAACCTGGAGAAGGTTCCAGGCCAGGTAAGAACATGTAGAAGGTTGCAGGCCACAGTGAGAACAGGAGAAAAATCTTCAGACCCAGAGAAAAGGTGTTGAAGACTTATTACCTTGTGAGGACTTTGGAAAATTTTTTAAGTCCCAATGAGACCCTGAGTAATATCTTAGGCTCCAGCGAGAACATGGGAATGTCTTTAAGACCAGTGAGAACATAGGGAAGGCTTTAGGCCCTAGGAAAACTTGTGAAGTCCTTACAACCCAAGGAGAATCTATAGAAACTCTTGGCCTCACATAGAATCTGTAGAAGAAGTTGAGTCACAAATAGATTTTGAAAAAAGCCTTAAATCCAGATAAGAACCCAGAGAAGGCCTTATCATGAGTGACAGCATGTAGAAAGTTTTAGGCCACATTGAGAACATGGGGAAGGACTTCAGACCCTGTGAAAAACTGTCAAAATCCATATAGATATTGGGAGAACTTGTGAAAAAAGTTAGGCCCCAGAGACACCCTAGGTAATACCATAGACTTAAGTGAGAACCTACAGAGGGCTTTAAGAGCAGTAAGAACATGTGGAAGATCTTAAACCTTAGTGAGAACCTGAGAAGGCCTAAAAACCCAATGAGATCCTATAGAATGTTTTTTTTGCTCCAGTGGGACCTATAAAAACCTAAGGCCACAATGGTATTTTGCAGCAGGCCTTAGATCACAGTGAGCACCTGGGCAGGCCTTAGGTCCCAATGAAAACCTGTGGAGAGCCTTAGATATCAGGGAGATTCTGGGAAGGTCTTAGGCTCCAGTGATGACCCTGAAAGACCTTAAGCCCATTTGATAAACTGATAAAGACCTTAAGGTGCAGTAAATATGTATAGAATATTTTAGGTTCCAGGAAGAATCTGTGCAAGGACTAAAGCCACAATGACACTTTGGAAAAGGCCTCAGTTCACAGTGAAACTCTGGAGAAGGCTGTAATCCTGAGAGAGAACATGCAAGAAGTTTTAGGCCACCGTGAGAGTTAGCAGAAGGCCATCAGAACAATTGAAAACCTATCAAAGGCCTTAAAGAATGTGCGATAATTTGGGGAAATTTCTAGGACCCAGTGAGACCCTGAGTAAACTTTAGTCTCCAGGAACAACCTGGGCAAGCTTTAAGACCCAGAGAGAACATGGAAAAGGCCTTAGACTCTTGTGAATATTTTGGAAAGGCTTAGACCCCAGTGACAACCCGGGGAAGGCATTAGATCTCAATGAGTCATTGGAGGAAGCCTTAGATAACATTTAAAACCTGGAGTAGGCCTTAAACATGACTGGGAACCAATAGAAAGTTTAGGCCCCAGTGGCAACCTGGGAAGCCTAAGGCCTCAATACGATTTTGGAGAAGGCTTTAGAATCCATTAAGAACATGGAGAAGGTGTTCAGCATGCTTAAGAATATGTAAAATTTTTTAGGTCATGGGGAGAACATAGGGATAACCTTCTGGCCCAGTTAAAAATCTGATGTGGGCCATATAGAACCTGTGAGAACTAGGGAAATTTTTAGGCAACAGTGAGACCTGATATATCTTAGGCTCCAGTGAGAACCTGAGTAAGAATTGAAGACACAGAGAGAACATGGGGAAGGTCTCAGACATTTAGAGACAAGAAAGGATCTCAGAAGGCCTTCAGTCCAAGTGAAACCTAGGAATACTTTATGCCACCATGATAACCTGGGAAGGGCCTTCTCCAGTGAAAACCAGGGGAAGCTTTAAGACTCACTGAGAACATAGGAAATACCTTAGGTCCCATGGAGACTCTGAGGAATGCTTTATGCTTCAGTATCTTTAGAAAATTTTAGGTGAGAGTGAAAATCTGGGGAAGGCCTAAGGTCTCAATGTGTATGAAGAAGGATTTAAATCCAATTGAGACTGTGGATAAGAAAGGCCTTTAGGTCCACTGAGAAACTATAAAATGTTCTAGGCCCTAGTTAGAACCTGGGAAATGCTTAAGACCTCAATAAGACTTGGAGAAGTCCATAGATCCCAGTGTGAGCCTGGAGAAAGCTTTAAGCTCCAGTGGGAATCTAGAGAATGTGTTAGGCTCAAGTGAGGACATGGAGAATATCTTCAGAAGCAGTGAAAACCTGCCAAAGGCCTTATGGAACCTGTGAGAACTTAACAAAATTTTAGGCACTAGTGAGAACTGGCTAAGGCCTTAGGCTCCTGTAAGAACTGTGGCCCAGATTTAAAATCCAGTGAGAATATAGAGAAGGCTTTAGATTCCAGTGACAACCTGGAAAGGCCTTAGACACCAGTAAACATCTCAGAAAACCTTAGGTCCAAGATATAATCTGGAAAGGCCTTATATCCCAGTGAGAACCCAAGGAAACATTAACAGCCTGTGACAACAAGGGGAAAACTTAGGTCTCATTGAGATGTAGGAATGCTTTCAGTTTGAGTGAGAACTTGAAGAAGCTCTTAAAGCACAGTAAGAACCTGGGGGGGTGGTCTATGGCCTCAACAAGTATTTGGAGAAGGTCTTAGACTCTCAGGGCAAACATGGAGAAGGTCGTAAGCCCCAGTGAGAATGTGCAGAAGGTGTTAGGCTGTAGTGAGAACATGGAGAATGCCCTCAGACCAAGTGAAAACTTGCCAAAGGCCTTCTAGATACTATGAAACTTGGATAATTTGGTAGGTACCAGTAATACCCTTAGTAATGTCTTATGTTCTAGTGAGAACATGGACAAGACTTTAAGATCCAGTGAGAACAAGGGAGAGGACATAGACCTCAGTGACAACCTAGAAGTTCTTAGGCCCCCGTAATGACTTGAAGAAGGCCTTAGACAGCAGTGAGATTCTGGAAAGTTATTAGGCCATGGTGACAACCTGAGAGGGTCTAAGTCCCCCATAATAAATAGAGAAAGGCCTTAGGTACCAGTGAGAACCTGGGGAAGGCCTTGGGCCTCAATGAAACTTTGGGGAAGGCCTTAGAAACAGTTAGAACCTGTAGAAGTCCCTATGTTCCAGTGAGAACCTGTAGAATGTTGTAGGCCACAGTGAGAACATGGATGTTTTTAAACCCAGCAAAAAATCTGTCAAAGGCCTTATAGCTCCTCTGATAACTTGTAAAAGATTTTAAACAACAGGGTGCAGTTGGACTTTTTTGTTAGACTTTTTTGGACTGCCAGCCCACAAATAATGACACCCCCCCCCCTTTTTTTTGAAGTTGATTGATGCTGCCAGGAGCAGACATTATTTCACTATCATGAAAAGCCTAAGATATTAAAAGCCATTATCTGTAGGTCTCATGAAGCAGGAATCTTAAAAGGTCTTATTAATTGAATCAAACCTAAGGCCAGTTATTGGGGTGAATGCTGGAAAACCAGAGAAGCAAAACAAGCCACAGCTTCCTCACCTTGCTAGTTTCTCAGCTGATCCTATTTCCTCAGACTGGAAACCTTTGTGTCCTTATCCAGAATGAATCTCAGCTGAACTGCTGCTAAAAAGCCTGAAGCTTAATCAGCTAAAAGCTTAACCAGCCAAATGCTTCCAGTTTCTGGTCTTCACGCCTTATATATCTTTCTGATTTCTGCCATCACTCCATGGGATTAAAGGCTCACTTCTTGGGATTAAAGGCATGTGTCACCATGCCTGGCTGTTTCCAATGTGGCCTTGAACTCACAGAGATTCCAGAGGGATTCTGCCTCTGGAATGGATTAAAGGTGTGAGTGCCACCATTTTCTAGCCTCTATCTAGTGGCTGTTTCATTCTCTGACCCCAGATAAGTTTGTTAGGGTGCACAATATTTTGGGGAACACAATACCACCACATTCTCTGAAATGTTTGAAGACCCCCAGTCTATCTAAAATATATATGTTTGACCTTGTAAACATACCTACCATGACTTCAAGTTTGATTATTATTGGTGACTACTAACCTGCATTTCTAATTATTCTAACTAGTTTATAATAATAATTTTCAAGAAAATTACATTACATTTTAAAAATGAGCTGCATAGATACAATCCCTTAAAAATAGTAGAAATATATATATATATTATGTTATAACAAAAATAACCTTAACTTTGTATCAATATATGAAAATCCATACCGATATAAAATATTAGAGACTAGTAGTTGCTTTTTAGTTAGAAGTAGATTCAAATTTCTACCTTTTTATCCTATCTTTTCTATATTCCTCTTTTTTTCTTTGCAGAAAGAGATCTCTGAATCTAGTCTCCTTTACTTAATTTCTTCCCTGCCCATGACCAGCAACAATTTGCAACTGCCCCCCCCCCCCCCCCGCTAAGCAAAGACAAACATTCATAACCCACAGAATGACGAAAAACCACCTACCCCACCTCTTGGGAATGTGAGTGTCATGTCCTTAAAATTACTTCTTATTATCTGGGGGCAATAACATTTTTAGGATATTCTAAGAAAATTGAGATAATGATCAAGTCCTTGAAGAGCTAGATGTTGTCCCGTCTTGGTATGATGGGAAATTTTGAGGTTTAACTGAAATCTTCACGTGAGTGGAGTAGTCTATGAGGCCAGACCATCTCATTTAATCACTTTGAAGTTGTTCTGGATACAGATTGTTGAAACAACTACAACAGAGACATTCTGAGAGGTTAGATCACCTGGGCTTCTTGTCTTCATTGATGTCTGGTCCTTTTTATACAAACTTTTATATGTAACATGTATATCTGATTAACACAAGTATGGAATGTGTAGTGTGCACAAGTCAGCTAAAGATGATTCTATGTTCTTTGTTTGAACAGGTAAAGACATCTTTCAACTTTCTGAGTCCATTTGGACTGTATAACAAAACTGTAACATAAATCTTTATGTGATATAAAAGCATGGCATTTAATAATAAGTCATGAGGACTCTAAAGTCAGCAAGATTTACCATGTCTCATCCAATCTTAGAGCTGTTCCCATAGTAGAGGGATCAGCATATGTGTCACCTGACTTACGGTTTTTCTTGCTGTCTTTTTTTTTTTGTTGTTGTTGTTTTTGTTTTTTTGAGACAGGGTTTCTCTGTGTAGCTTTGCGCCTTTCCTAGATCTTACTCTGTAGACCAGGCTGGCCTCACACTCACAAAGATTTGCCTGACTCTGCCTCCCCAGTGCTGGGATTAAAGGTGTGTGCCACCACCGCCTGGCTTTTCTTGGTTTCTTCCTTCATGTATGAAGCCAAGATTTTTTTTCCATTTTTTCTTTACTAAGAAACTTTCTGCTCACTCTACATACCACCCACAGATCCCACCTCCTCCCTCCTCTGACCCCCCAGCCCTCCCTCCCAAGCCACCCCACATCCCCCAAATCAAGGTCTTCCATGGGGAGTCAGCAGAGCTTGGCACACTGAGCCTAGGCAGGTCCAAGTCCCTTCCCACTGTACCAAGGCTGCACAGGGTGCCACACCACAGGCACCAGATTCCCAAAAGCCTGCCCATGCACCAGGGAGGGATCCCAATCCCCCTGCTTGGGTGTTCCCCAAAAAGTTCCAGCCAAACAACCGTCTTCCGTATCCAGAGTGAAGCCAAGATTTTTAGGAGGTTTCCTATAAGCAGATTTTTCTGTCCCACCAGTGAGCTCCCAAATAGTCACGTGGAAGCCTCTTATTATGTATGAAAGCTCAGCTGATAGCTTAGGATGGTTTTTACCTAGCTCTTATAACTTAAATTAATCCATTTCTATTAATTTATGTGCTGACCCTAGGCTTGTTTACTTCATCCATGTACTGCCCTTCCGTGTATGGCTAGGAACTCTCTGTGTCTCTGCCCTTCTTCCTAGTATCCTCTTTGCTGCCAAAATCTTGCCTGGCTATTGGCCATTCTGCTTTTTATTAAACCAATCTGAGTGACAAATCTTCACAGTGTAAAAAAAGATTATTCCATAGCAGTCTCCCCCAATCAAATATGATCTTTTTTAATTTGAAGAAGTCTATAGCCCTTTGTTTCCTCTGAAAACAAAAGCATAACCTCTCCCCCAACATAATACATTTTCTGACTTCCATTCAGAAGCTAACACATCCTTAAAATATATAGGCTGATTTAATTTAGCAGTTTTTTCCCCCTATAATCCAATGTCTCTGAGCAGCATTTGCCTTTTGCTCATCAGCATTCAAAAAATTCAAACTCAACAAAGCACCATACAGAGGATCCAGAAATCCTATCTTCATTTCATCCTTATGTGGCTTATTCTTTTTATATTACTTTATTCTTTCTTTAAAGACTTTTTCATTTTAAAACTTTTTTCTGTGACTGTCTATACCCATTTTCTTTTCTTCCTTCAGCATCTAAGCACATTTTTAAATATATTGCACCTTTTCAGAATGAGAAACTCTAGAAAGTTTTAGGCTCCAAGGAGAACCTGGGGAAGGATATAGGCCTATATGAGACTTTGGAGAGGCCTTTGAAATCAGTGAAACCAAGAGAAGACCTTAAGCTCCAGTGACAAGATATAGAATGTTTTAGGAAACAGAGAGAACATGGGGTAGGACTTCAGACATAGTAAAAACTTGTGGATGTCTTATAGAACCTGTGAGAACTTGGGGAAAATTTTAGGCCCAGTGAGACCCTGAATAATGCTTTAGGATCCCATGAGAACATGGCCAAGGCTTTAAGACTCAGTGAGAACATGATAAAGATCTTAGGCCCCATTCAGATTTTGAAAAAAGCCTTAAATCCAGAGAAAACTGGTAGAAGATTACAGACCATAATGAGAACCTAGGGAAGGTCAAATGCCCCAATGTGAATAGATGAGGCCTTTAGCACAGTCCATGCCTTCCAGAAAAGCAGCTATGCCCCTCAGAGACCTTCTCTGCTCTCTCTGTTCCCCCAGACCCAGTCTCAGGCTTGTTCCTAGTGCTGCAACAGAACACCAGCTTCAGCCTCTCTTCACCTGTCCACATCTCCTGTGAATCCCACAGACCTCCTCCTGCCTTCTCTCCCCTTATTTGTCACTGTGTCACAGCCTCTGACAGCAGCAGACATTCCCTGTGAGCACACCTGCTGAACAGGCCAGTAGAGCAGACAACACACAGTGCTCACACTCTGAAAGTCGGGAGAAGAAGCAGAAACCAAGGAATAAAACATTCACCCAAGAAAGAAAAACCTGGAAATCAGCACCTAGACCTATAATAACCCCCAAACCAGATGCTCAGATACCAGCATAAGAACACAATTGACAATAGCCAGGACAATCCATAGTCACTTGAGCCCAGCTATATTACCACAGCAGCCCCTGAATTTTCCAACATACCTGAAGCACAAGAAAAAGACCTTAAAACCAACATATGGGGATGAGAGAGGTCATTAAAGAGGAAATAAATAAATCCCTTAAAGAAAACCGGAAAAATACAAACAATTGGAGGAAATGAAAAAACCTTTTAAAGAAAATGAAAAAAACCTCAGGGGTGGGGGGAACCAACAAACCAAATAAACAGTAGAAAGAAACAAAACTGTTAAGACCTGAGAATGGAAATAGAAGCAATAAAAAACACACACACTGAGGGAATTCTGGAAACAAAAAATTTAGGAATTTAAACAGGAACTGCAGAGGCAAGCTTCACCAACAGATAGAAGGTATGATAGAAGAAATGGATACATCATTCAAAGTAAATGTTATATCTGAAAACTACAAATTCTTTCTGGCCTAAAGGCATTATTCAGATTGCCATAAAGATCTAAGGCCTGCTCCAAAGTCTCCTTGAAGCCTTAGGCCTACCCTAGGTTCTCAGTGTAGCCTAAATCATTCTACAGGTTGGTGATGGCTTTTCTTGGTTGTCAACTTGACTATATCTGGAATGAACTACAGTCCAGAAATGGAGGCCACACTTGTGATCTGGATCTGGAAGACACAGGCTTCCAATCCAGATCTTGAGGCTGGAAAACACTCACCTTTAATCCAGATCTTGATGCAGGAAGACACAACTTTAATCTGGGCTACACTTTCTGCTGGAAGCTTATGTAAGGAGAATAGAAAAGGAAGAGTTCATTTGTTCTTCGCCTGCTTGTCCTCACCTTGTCAGTACACACATTCCTTCATTGGCCTTAGAGTCTAGAGTCTACTTCTTCAGGATTCCAGCATATACAGAAGCACAACTGAGACACCCAGTCGCTGTGACTGAGCAACTACTAGGTTCTTGAACTTTCCATTCATAGCTAGCCATTGTTGGACTGCAGCCTGTAAGTCATTTCAATGAATTACACACACACACACACACACACACACACACACACACACACACACACACACACACGTGTGTGTATATATATATATATATATATATATATATATATATATATATAGAGAGAGAGAGAGAGAGAGAGAGAGAGAGAGAGAGAGAGATTCATTCCATAAGTTCTGTGACTCTAGAGAACCATGACTAATACAAAGTTCTCAGTGGAATCTAAGGTCTTTCCAGGTTTTCTCAGAGGTCTAAGACCTTCCCAAATTCTAACTGTTGTCTAAGGCCTTCTGCACATTCTCACCAGGGCCTAAGGCCTTACCAGGTTGTCATTGGGGTCTAAACCTTTCCCCATGTGGTCTTGCCTAACTTCTCTGGAGTCTAAAGCTTTTCTCGGGGTCTTGCTGAATCCTAAAAATCTCCAAAGTTCTCACAGTTTCTATAAGGCTTTGAATAGTTTTTTTTCTGAGTCTGAAGGCCTTCCCAAGTTTTCACTGTGGCCTTAAACTTTCTACAGGTTCTCTCTTGGGCTTAGGGCTTTTCCATGTTCTAACTGTGACATACAGGATTCTCCTTAGAGTCATTGAGGCCTAATGACTTTCTCAGGTTCTCTCTTGGACCTAAGTCCTTCTATAGGTTCTCAGTGGGGCCTAAGGCTTCTAAAATGTTCACTTTAGTGTAGACCTTCCCTGTGTTCTCACTGGGTCTTAAAGCCTTCCATTGGTTCTCACTAGAACCTAAAGAATTACTCGGGGTCTTCTGGGACTGAAAAATTTCCCAAGATCTCACAAAGTCTTTAAAACCTTTGATAGTTTATCATTGGGTCTGAAGAATTTCCCCATGTTCTCACTGTGTCCTACAAATTTCTACAGTTTCTCACTGGGTCTAAAGGCCTTGACTAGGTTCTCTTTGGGATCTAAGGCCTTCTCCACATTCTCAATGAGGTGCAAGGAAAGACTTATCAGGTTCTAACAGGAGCCAAAACCTTTTAACAGGTTCTCAATGGGGCTTATGGCCTTCTTTAGGTTCTCACTGGGATCTAAGGCTTTCCCTACAATCTCATTGTGGCCAAAGAACTTCCAGAGGTTTTCACTTTGCCCTAAAATCTTCTACAGGTTCTCACCGAGGCCTAGAGACTTCCTAGGTTGTCACTGGGATCTAAGGCCTTTCATATTGAAGATATGCCCAGGTTCTCAATGAAGCTTAAGGCATTACCCATGATCTCACTGAGGCCTAAATATTTCCCCAAGTTTCTTCAAGGCCTATATGACTGGGTCTGAAGATTTTCTATAGCTTTCTACAGGTTCTTCTTGGGATATAAGGATTTCTCCAAAGTCTCATTGAGGCCTTAGTCCGTCCCCAGTTTCTCACCATGTCCTAAAACCTTCTACAAGTTCTCACTGAAGCTTAACGCATTCCTCATGTGCTCAATGGGGCTTAAGGTCTTTCCCATGATCTCAATGGGTTATAAAGCTTCTCCATGTTCTCACTGGAGCTGAAGTACTTTACATGGTTATCATTGGGGCCTATTCCATGTCCAGTTGCCATTGGGGCCTAACAGATTTTCATTGGGGTCTAAGGTGTTTTCCCTACTCTCACTGTGTTAAAGCTTTGACCACGGTTTTACTGGAGCCTATGGCATTACACAGGGTCTCATTGGTGACTAAAAACTTTCCCAATATTTTACAGATTTCAAAAGGCCTTCAACAGGTGTACCTATTTCCTGAATGGCTTCTCTAGGTTCCTTGTTGGGCTTAAAACCTTCTATACATATTCACCAGGGCCTACAGACATCCTAGCTTACCACTGGGGTCTGCAATCTTCCCCATATTTTCACTAGGTCTTAAAACCTTGCCTAAGGCATAACCTAAGGTTTTACTAGGATCTATATATTTTCCTAGGTTCTCACAGGTTCTAAAGTCCTTCAATAGGTTTAACTGGGTCTGAAGGTCTCTCTCACATTCTCACTGTACCATAAAACATTCTATAGCTTATCACTAGAGGTTAAGGCCTTCTCAAGGTTTTAACTGGGTTTAAGACCTTCTCCAAATCTTATTGAGGCCTTACAACTTCCCCAGTTTCTCATGGGAGCCTAAAATCTTCTACATGTACTCACTGTGGCCTAAATCCTTCCCAGGTTTTAATTGGATTCTAAGGCTTTGCTCAAATTCTCTCTAGATCTTAAAGACTTGCAGGGATTCTTACCAGAACCTAAGGCATTATCCATGGTTTCACTGGGGCCTAAAAATTTATCCCAAGTTCCTATAGGTTTCATAAGACTTTAAACTTGTTTTACTGTGTTTGAAGGCCTCCTCCATGTTCTCATTGTACCCTAAAAATTTTTTACATATTCTCAATGAAGCTTAATGCCTTCTAACATTCTCACTGTGATCTAAGGCCTTCCCTAAAGTCTCATTGACTAAAGTTTCAGGTCTAAGGCTTTCCCCAGATTCTCACTGTGGCCTAAAACCTTCTATAGGTTCTCACTGGAGCATAAGGCAATCCTCAGGGTCTCATTTTGGCCTATGGTCTTTTCCATGCTCATACTGGATCTGAAAGTTTCTCCAGGTTCTTACTAGGATTTAAGGCTTGTTCCAGGTTATCTGTAGGGACTGAGGCCTTCACAGACTGCCACTGTGTTCTAAAGCCTTCCAAGATTCTTTCTGGCATCCAAGGCCTTCCACAGGTTCTCACTAGGGCCTAAGAACTTCCAAGGTTCTCATTGGTGTCTAAGACCTTCCTCATGTTCTCACTATGGCATAAGGCCTTCTCCAGGTTTTCACTGTGATCTAAGTCCTTTGTCAGATTTCACTGAGAGCTTAGGCCTTCTCCAGGTTCTTATAGGTGCTAAAACTGTCTACAGGTTCTCACTGGGGCTTTAAGCATGGTACAGTTTCTCTCTGCAATCTAAGCACTTCCTCAGGTCTCACTGAACCCTAAGTTCTTCCTCAGGATTGCTCTTGGACATGAAACTTTTTACTTGTTCTCACTGGAGCCTAAGCACTTCCCAAGTTGTCACTGGAGTCTAAGGCATTCCCTGTGTTCTCACTGGCTCTTAAAACCTTGCCAATGTTGTCTCAGGAGCCCGAGGCATTGCTCAGGGTCTCACTGGTGCTGGAAGAATTATCTCCAAATTTTCACGTTTCAATAAGTCCTTCAAAAGTTTTTGAGTTGGTTTGAGGACTTTATCTATACTCTCACTGTGGCTTACAACCAACCTTCTTGACATTCTCTTTGGAGCCATAGACTTTCCTCGTTTTTTTTTTTTCCCTAGAATTTAAGGCTTTCCCCCAGTATCTTATTATTGTCTAAGACCTTCTTGAGGTTCTCATTTTGACCTAAAACCTTCTACAGGTCCTCACTGAAGCTTGAGGAATTCTTAAGGCTCTCAATGAGATAAGGTCTTTCCCATGTTTTTACTCTGTATTAAAGCTTCTACAGGCACTCACTAAGGACTAAGGATCTCCCTGGGTTATCATTGTGGACTAAGGCCTTCCTAGGTTGTAACTAGGGTCTAAGACCTTCCTCATGTTCACACTGGGTCTTAAAACCTTGACCAGGTTCTCCCTGGAGCATAAGACATTACCCAGGATCTCATTGTGGCATAATATTTTCCCAAGTTCTCATAAATTTATAGGGCCTTCAAAAGATTTTCACTGGATCTGTAGACATTCATCACATTTGCACTGTGGTCTCAAAACTTCTGCAGGTTCCAACAATAGCTCAAGGCATTCTTCAGGGTCTCAGTGCTGTCTGAGGTCTTTTCCACATTCTCACTGGGTCTCAGAGCTTTCCCAGGTTATCACTGCGGATTGAGGCCTTCACAAGGTGTCACTGCTGTCTAAGGCTTTCCCCTTTTTCTAATGGGATCTTAAAAGACTTACCAAGCATCTCACTGGAGCCTAACGCATTAACCAAAGTTTTACTGGGACCTAAAATTTTTTGTAAGTTCTCACAGGTTCTATAAGGCCTTCAACAAGTTCCACTAAGTCAGAGGGCCTCTCCCATGTTCTCATAGTAGCCTAAAAGTTTCTAAAGGTCCTTACTGGAGCTTTAGGCCTTCCCTAGGTTGTAACTGAGTTATAAGGCCTTCTGCAAAGTCCCAATGAGGCCTTAGGCCTTCTCCAGGTTCTCACTGGGTCTCAAAGCCTTGCCTGGAATTTCAATGGAGCCTAAGACATTATTCAGGATCTCACTGGTTCATAAAAAATTTCCTAAGTTATCACAGGTTCTATAAGGCCTTTCACAGATTTTTACTTGGTATGAGTGTCTTCTCCAAGTTCTCAAGGTGGCCTAAAACCTTCTAAAGATTCTCATATAGGATTAAGGCCTTCTCCAGGTTCTTATGTGATCTATAGCCTTCTTTTACAAATCTTAATGCATAGGAGTTCCTCAGATTCTACCCAGGATGAAAACTCTTCTTCAGGTTCTCACTGGAAATTAAGGCCTTCTCCAGTTTTTCACTGTGGTCCAAGAGTTTCCCCCAAATCTCATTGAGCCCTGAGGCTTTCTTCAGGTTCTCTGATGTCTAAAACCTTCTACAGGTTCTCACTGGGGTCTAAGGACTTTCCAGATCGTCACAGAAGTATAAGGCCTTCCTCATGTTCTCAGTGAATCTTGAATCATTGCCCAGATTTTCATTGGAGCCTAAGGCATTACCCGAGGTTATATCTGGGTCTAAATATGTTCCCAAGTTCTCACAGGCTCTATAAGTGCTTTGAAAGGTTTCACTGAGTCCCCCAGGTCCTCACTGGGGCCTAAACCATTCTACAGATTCTCACTGAGTCTTAAGGCCTTCTCCAGGTTATCACAAGGATTTGTTTCCTTCCCCAAAGTTTCCTTAAGACCTTGTCACTGGATTCTAAGGCCTTCTCCAAAGTTTCATTGAAATCTTAGGCAGTCCAGGATGCCTAAAACATTCTAGATGTTTCACTGGATCTTAAGGCCTTCTCTAGGTTCTCCCTGTGTGGCAATTTGAATGAAATTTGCCCCCATAGGCTCATAGGAAGTGGCACTGTCAGGAGGTATGGCATTGTTGGAGTAGGTGTGGCCTTTTGGGTGGAAGTGTGTCACTGGAAGCAAGCTTTGAGGTCTCAGATATAAGCCAAGTCCAGTGTCACTCTGTCTTCCTTCCAAGCCTTTGGATCTGGATGTAGAAGACTTAGCTACTTCTCCAGCACCATGTCTACCTGCAATCCACCATACTTCCTGCCATGATGACAGTGGACTAAACCTCTGAATTTTAAGCCAGCTCCCAATTAAATGCTTTTCTTTATAAGAGTTGTCATGGTCATATTGTCTCTTCACAGCAATAGAAACCCCAACTAAGACACCCTGCAAACTAAAGTCACTGAGGCTTGTGCTAACCAGTGTTTTATTGCTGTGAGGAGACACCATGACCATGATATTTCTTATAAAGAAAAGCATTTAATTGGGGCTTGCTTGCAGTTTCAGCTGTTTAGTTCATTATTCCAATGGTGGGAAGCATGGTGGCACAAGGCAGACATGGCATCTGAGAGTTCTACATCCAGATCTGAAGGCAGCAGGAAGAGACACTGGGGCTGGCTTGAGGTTTTGAAACCCAAAAGTCTACCCTCAGTGACACACTGCCTCTTAATTCCTCTCAAGTAGCAACATCCCATAATGACAAATTTTTCAAATATATGAAACTATGGGGCCATTCCTATTTAAACCACCACAAGGCTGAAGGTCTTTCCTGTTTGTAACTAGGGTCTATGGCCTTCTCTATATTCTCACTATGTCTTAAAACCTTGAACAGGTTCTCCCTGGAGCACAAGGCTTTACCCAAGATCTTACTGGGGCATAAAATTTTCAAAAGTTCTCACAGGGTCTATAGGACCTACAAAATATTTCACTGGGTTTGTAGACCTTACACATGTTCTCACTGTAGTCTAAAAACTTCAACAAGTTATCACTGACTCTTAAGGCATTCCTCAGGGTCTCAATGGTGCCTAACATCTTTCCCATGTTCTCACTTGGTCTTAAAGCTTTCCCAGATTCTCACTGGAAATCAAGACCTTCCAATATGTCACTGTGGTCTAAGGCCTTTCCCTTGTTCTCTCTGAGTCTTAAAGACTTGCTCAGGTTCTCACTAGAGACTAAGGCATTACCCATGGACTCACTGTTCCTTAAAATAGTTTCCAAGTTCTTACATATTCTATAAATTTTTGACAGGTTTGTATAAGCCTTAAGGTCTTCCCAAAGTTCTCAATGAATCTTAAATCCTTGAACAGATTCTCACTGAACCTGAGGCATTCATTGTCCAGGATATCACTGGAGCACAGATATTTTCCCAAGTTTTCACAGTATCCATATGGCCTTTGACAGGTTTTACTGAGTCTATAGAACTGTCTCATTTCTTCCCTGTGGCCAAAACCTTCTATTCTCTTCTATTCTCACTGGGCCTAAAGGCCTTCTCCAGGTTCTTACTACAGCCTAAAACCATCTACAGGATCTAAGGGGCCTAAGGCCTTCCCAGATTATCACCAGAGACTTATCCTTCTCAAATTCTCACTGGTGTCCAAGGTCTTACCTGGTTGTCACTGTGGTCTAAGACAGTACCCATGTTCTCACTGGGTCTTATAAAGCATTTCCCAGAGAATCTCTGGGACCTAAAAATTTCCCAACATCTCGAAGGTAATGTAGGCCTTCAGTGGGTTTTCACTCCTGTGGTGATATTGTGTTCCTCAATATATTGTGCACCCTAGTAAACTTATCTGGGATCAGAGAATAGAATAGTCACTAGATGTAGAGGCCAGAAAATGGTGGCATATACACCTTTAATCCTAGCATTCTAAAGGCAAAGATCTGTCTGGATCTCTGTGAGTTCAAAGCCACACTGGAAAAATTCAGGCATGATGACTCATGCCTTTAATCCTAGGAAGTGATGGCAGGAAGCATAAAGGTATATAAAGTGTGAGGACCAGGAACTAGAGCCTGGTTGAGCTTTTTGGCTTTTAGCAGCAGTTCAGCTGAGATTCATTCGGGTGAGGACTCAGAGGCTTTCAGTTTGAGAATACAGGATTAGCTGAGAAGTTGGCCAGGTTAGGTCAGCTATGGTTTGTGTTCTGTCTCGCTGATCTTCCAGTATTCACCCCCATACCTGGCTCTGGGTCTGTTTTTATTAATAAGACCTTTTAAGATTCATGTTACACTAAGGCCTTCCAATATTGTGACTAGAGCCTAAAACCTTCGCTAATACTCCCTGGTGTCTAAGGCCTTCCAAATGTTCTCACTATGGCCTAAAGCCTTCCCCAGGGATCTTAAGTCCTTGTCCAGGTTCTCATTCGAGCCTAATGCCTTCCTTAGTATCTCACTAGACCCTAAAATTGTCTAAGTTTCTCTAGAGAGCTAAATACCTTCTCCATGTTCTTACTGGATTCGAAGGCCTTCTTCCAACTCTTTTTAAGGCCTTTGGACTTCACCAGGTTCCCAGTGGAGCCTAAACATCCTAGAGGTTCTCCTTGTGGCATAAGGCATCCTGTACTTTATCATGGGGCATAAGGCATTTTCCAGGTTATCACTGGGACCTAAGCCCTTCCGAAGTTTGTCCCTGGAGCCTAAGACCTTCACAGATTCTCACTGGTATCTAAGGCCTACTGCAGGTCCTCACTGGGTGCTGAGGTCTTCCCACATCATCACTAGGGTCTATGGATTTCTCTATGGTCTTACTGGCTATTAAAGCCTTGCACAGGTTCTCACTGGAGCCTAAGGCATTACCCAGGGTTTCAGTTGATCCTAAAAATTTCCCAACTTCTCCTAGTTTCTATAAGGCCTTTGAAAGTGTTTCACTGGGTCTGAAAGCCTTCCCCCATGTTCTCACCAGGGCCTAAAACAGTTTAGATGTTCTTATTGGGCTTAAGGCCTTCTGCAGGTTCTTGTTGTGATCTAAGGCCTCCTGGAAAATCTGGTTGGGGCCTTAGGCCTTCTCTGGCTTCTTACTGGTTCTAAAACTTCCTACTGAATCTTACTAGGACATAAGACATCCTCTAGATTCTGACTACAATCAACACCTTCTCCAAATTGTCACTGAGTCCTAAAGCCTTCCCCCAGATTCTCTTGGGGCCTAAAACCACCTACAGGTACTTTCTGGCGCTTAGGGACTTCCCAGGTTGTAACTAGAATATAAGGTCTTCCCCATGTTCTCACTGGGATATAAAAGTTTACCCAAGTTTTCATGGGTGTCTGAGGCATTAAACTAGGGTCTCACTGGAACATTAAAATGTTCCCATGTTCTAAAAGGTTCTGACTGGAGCATTAGGTCTTCTCCAGTTTCCCACTGGGCTCTAAGGCCTTCTCCAAATTCTCATGAGGCATTAGGCCATTCTTATGTTCTCACTATGGATAAAAGTTTCTAGATTTTCTCACTGGAGCTAAAGGCATTCCTCAGTATCTCACTGGGGCCTAAAGATTTTCCCTTGTACTCACTGGGTTTTTAAACTTTTTCAGTTTCTCAACGCTACCTAAGTTCTTTCACAGGTTATCACTAGGGCATAATTTCTTCCCAGGTTGTCACTGGGGCCTAAGGTCTTCCAAGATTCTTCCTGGTGTACAAGGCCTCTGTAGGTTCTCACTACAGCCATGGATGGCACAGGTTTTCACTGGGGTCTAAGGCTTTTACCATGTTCTTACTGGGTTTTAAATCCTTGTCGAGGTTTTTAATGAAGCCTAAGGCATTACAAAGGGACTCACTGAATTTTCCCAAATTCTCACAAGTTCTGTAAGGTCTTTGATGGGTTTTCTTTGGGTATAAAGAGCTTCCCCATGTTCTTACTGTGGCCTAAACCTTTCTGCAGGTTCTCAATGGAAGCTAAGTCCTTCTCAGATTTATAATGGTGTCTAATTAGCCATCAACTAGTTTTCACTGGGGCCTAAGGCCTTCCCAGGTTGTCACTGGGTCTTAATGCCTTTCAGAGGGTTTCACTGGAGCCTAAGGAATTACCCAGAGTTTCACTGGGACCTAAAAATTTTCCCAACATCTCACATGTTTTATAATCCTTTGCCAGGTTTTCACCATGTCTGAAGAATTTTCCCATGTTCTCTCTGTGGCCTGAATCTTTCTACAGGTTTTCACTGAGGCTAAAGGCATTTGCCAGGTTCTCACTGTAATTTAAGGATTTGCCTCACAGACTTACAGAGGGATAAGGACTTCCCAGGTTATTACTGGAACCTAAGACCTTCCCAGTTTTTCACTGGTGTCTCATTTTTCTCACTGGGTCTTAAAGCCTTGTCCATGTTCTCAATGCAGTCTAAGGTACCACTCAAGGTCACAGTGGTGCCTAAATTTTTTTCTAGTCCTCACAGGTTTTACAAGGCCTTCAGCAGGTTTTTACTGGATCTGATGACCTTCCTGATATTCTCACTGGAGCCTAAAATTTTCTATATCTTCTCATTTGGGCTTAAAGATTTTTTTTTCATGTTCTTACTGTGGTATAAGACCTTCTCCAAAGTCATCTTGATGCCTTAGGCCTTCCACAAATTCTCACTGGAGCCTAAAATCTTCTACAGGTACTCACTGGAGACTAAGGTCTTCTCAGGTTGACACTGATGTCTAAGGCCTTCCATGTTCTCACTGTGTCTTATAGCCTTACCCAGGTTCTCACTGCAGCTTAACACATTACATAGGGTCTTGTTAGTGTCTAAAATTTTCCCAATTTCTCACGTTTTATATGGCCTTCAACATATTTCCATTGGGTCTGAAGGCCTTCCTCGGGTTCTTACTGGCCAATAAAACCTTCTAAAGGTTCTAAATGTGGCCTAAAAACTCTAGGTTGTCACTGCAATCTATGGCATTTCCCCCTTTTCTCAATGAGTCTTAAGCCTTTCCAGGTTCTCACTTGACCCTAAGGTATTACCTGGGGTTCCACTTGTTCCTAAAACCTTCCCTAAATTCTCACAAGTTCTATAAAAACTTGAACCAGTTCCACTCTGTCTGATGGCTTTCCTCTTATTCTTACTGTGGCCTAAAACCTCTACTAGTTCTCACTTGAGTTTTCACTGAGGCTAAAGGCATTTGCCAGGTTATCACTGTAACCTAAGGACTTGCCTCATAGACTTATAAACGGATAAGGACTTTCCAAGGTTATCAGTGAGAACTAAGGATTTCCCAGCTTATCACTGGAACCTAAGATCTTCCCAGTTTCTCACTAATGTCTAAGGCCTTACACAGGTTTTCACTCTGGTCTAAGGCCTTCTCAATTTTCTCACTGTGTCTTAAATCCTTGCCCAGGTTCTCACTGCAGTCTAAGGTATCACTCAAGGTCACATTAGGCCTAAAACTTTTTTTCTAGTTCTCACAGGTCCTATACGGCCTTCAGCAGGTTTTCACTGGGTCTGAAGACCTTCCTGATACTCTCACTGGAGCCTAAAACCTTCTATATCTTCTCACTTGGTCAAAGGATTTTTTTCATGTTCTTACTGTGCAATAAGACCTTCTGCAAAGTCACCTTGATGCCTTAGGCCTTCCACAAATTCTTAATGGAACCTAAAACCTTCTACAGGTTCTGATTGGGGCATAAGGTCTCATCCAGCTTCTGACTGTGATCTAGGGCCTTCTTCAAATTCTCATTGAGACCCTAGACCTTTCCCAGGATCTCACTGAGGCCTAAAACCTTCTACACATACTCACTAGCTAAGGTCTCCCTCGGTTGACACTGATGTCTAAGGCCTTCCATGTCCTCATTGTGTCTTATAGCCTTGTCCAGGTTCTCACTGGAGCCCAAGTCATTACACAGATCCCACTAAAGCTGGAAAATTTCCCCAAGTTCTCACAGATTCTACAACACCTTTAACAGGTTTTCAGTGGATCTAAAGGATCTCCCCATGTTCTCACTGCAACCTAACATATTCTACAGATTCTCACTGGAACTTTAGGCTTTGTCCAGGTTTACACTGGTATCTAATGCCTTCTCCAAGGTTTCAATGCAGCCTTAGGCCTTTCTTGGGTCTCACTGTGGCTGAAAGCCTTCTACAGGTTTGCATTGGTGCTCAAGTGACTCTGTGGGGTTTAAGATTTTTCCCCTTGTTTCTCACCGTGTTGTAAAGCTTCCACTAGTCCTCTCTGGGACCTAAGGCCTTCCCAGGTTGTCCTTTAGGTCTGAGGCCTTCCCCATGAAATCACCTGGTCTTAAATCTTTACCCAGGTTTGCGGCGCGCTCCTCGGCCAGCGAGGAAGAACGACCACCATGCGAGGATCCTTCTCAGAACACACTTTATTGGAGCGCCTCTTGGTTAAGGGAGAGCGGGAGGTGAGGGGCCCCGAGGACTAAACTGCAGCTGCTTATATAGGGAATCAGGCAAACGTGCCGTACTGTGATTGGGTCCCGCCAGAATGCTAGCACGGGGAGCCACGGGATAGGCTGAGGACATAAGGCCAATTACCATACTCGTGCATCATAGCCAAATATGGAGTTGTTTACAGCTAGGCTACCAGGAAGCCAGCGCCATCTTTGAATAGCGGCTCCCTACACAGGTTTTCTCTGTAGGCTAATGTATTACAGAGGGTCTCACTGATGCTTAAAATTCTCCCCATTTTTCACAGTGTTTATAACATCTGCAACACAGGATCTGAAGACATACTCATGTTATCACTATTCTCTCTGGATCTGAAGGCCTTTTCTAGGTTCTAACTGTTCTCTGAGGCCTTCTTGAAAGTCTCATTGAGGCCTAGGAGCTACCCTGGGTTCTCAACATTCTACAGTTACTCACTAGGTCCATCTCCAATGTTACATTGCAGTCTTAGGCCTTCTGCACATTGCAGCTGTGGCCTATAACCTTGTCCCAGTTTTCATTTGAGATTCAAGCATATTTCAGGGTCTTGATGGGGCTTGTGGTCTTTTCCACATTATCTCTGGGTCTGAAAGCTTCCTGGGTCTCTCCCTTGGGCCTATGTCCTATCCAATGTTTTAACCAAGGCCTATGTCTTCCCAGATTGTTGATAGTACCTAAGGCCCTCCCAGATTATTACTGGTGTCTCAGGCTCTGTCAGATTGTCTCTAGGCCATAAGTCTTTCCACATATTTCCACAGGGCCTGATGCACTGTCGAGCTTCGCACTGGATCCTAGAACATTCTAAAGAGTCTTGCTATGCCTAAGATGTTTCCCAAGCTCTCACTGACTCTATCTGGCCTTGCATAGATTTTCATTGGTTCTTAAGTCCTTCCCCATGTTCTCAAAACTTTTTCTGTGTTCTCACTGAACCAGAAGGCCTTCTCCAAGTATCTACTGCAGTCTAAGAAGGCTTTCCCCAAAGTCTCATTGATAATTGAGGCTATTCCCATTCTCACAGGGCCTTTGCATTTCCCAGATCCATGTTGTCCCTTGGGCCTAAGACCTTCCCAGTTTGTTGCTGGGTCTCAAAACCTTGCCTGGGTTCTCATTGTAGCCTAAGGCATAACCTAAAGATTCACTGTGGCCTAAATATATCCCCAAGTCTTCACAGGGTTTAGAAAGCCTTCACCAGGATTTCACTGAAGCTGAAGAATTTCTCCTTGTTCTCACTGTGGCCTAAAATTTTCTATACATTCTTCCTGGGATCCAAGGCTTTCTGCAAGTTCTCACTTGAGTCTGAGATCTTCTGTGAATTTTCCGGAGGTTCCCCCCCCTCCCCATCTAATACTGACAGGGATCTAAAATTTTCAACAGAATCTCACTGGATCTTTATGGTTTCTCCAGATTCTTTGTGTGTGTGTGTGTGTGTGTGTGTGTGTGTGTGTGTGTGTGTGTTTTTGTTTGTTTGTTTGTTTTTTGAAACAGGGTTTCTGTGTACAGCTTTGTGCCTTTCCTGGAACTCATTCTGTAACCCAGGCTGACCTTGAACTCACAGAGATTCAACTGGCTCTGCCTCCTGAGTACTGAAATTAAAGACGTGCACTAAGGATATCCCCAAACCAGTGAAGCCTCAGGTTTCTCAAAGTAATCAATGTGGCCTAAAGGCTTCTCCATGTAGTCAGTTGGGCTTAAGGCCTTCGCAGGTTGCCACCCGGGTCTAAGACTTCCCAGATTCTCACTGGTGTGTCTGAGGCCTTGCTCAGGTTATCACTGGGACTTAATCTTTTTTTTTAAGATTTCTTTATTTATTATGTATACAGTGTTCTGTCTGCATGTATGCATGCAGGCCAGAAGAGGGCACCAGATCTCATTACAGATGATTGTGAGCCACCATGTTGTTGCTGTGAATTGAACTCAGGATCTCTGGAAGAACAGCTAGTGCTCTTAACTGTTGAGCAATCTCTCCAGCTCCAGGGACTTAATCTTTGACAAGTACTCTATGTGTCTAAATGCTTTCTCTGTGTTTTCCACTTCAATATAAGGCCCTGACCAGTTCCATCGACATCTTAGACCTATTAGAGATTCCCATTGTGGCCTAAAGACTTCTAATGGTTCTCCCTAGAGTTTAAGGCATCCCTCAGAATCTCAGTAGGGGCTCAGGTTTCCCTTATGCTCTCACTGTGCCTTACAGATTCCCTAGCATGTCACAGAGCCCTACATCCTTTCCCAGGTTATCCACTGGTCCTGAGGTCTTCCAAGGATTTCACTCTGATGTGAAGTCCTCTCAGGTTCTTACTGGTTTTTATACGCCTTCTGAAGGTTCTTCCTGGAGAGGAAGGCCTTCCCAGGTAGCCACTGGTGGCTAAGGCCTTCTCCATGTTCTCTTTGACTCTTCATTTCTTACAAGCACCTAAAGCATCACCCCAAGTCTCACTAGAGGCTGAAAATTTGCTCCAGTTCTCACAAGTTCTATAAGGTCTTCCACTGGACTCACTGGAGCATAAAGGCCATCCCCATGTTCTCATTAAGGCCTCAAACTTACTGCAGGGTCTCCTGGCACATAAGACTTTCTCCAGGTTCTCACTGTGATCAGAGACCTTCTCCAATGCCTCCTTGAGACCTAGAGCTTCCTCCAGTTCTAACTAGAGCAAAAGTTTTTTTGTTTTTTTTTTTGTTTTTAGTTTTTTGTTTTTGGTTTTTTGTTTTTGGTTTTTGGTTTTTCGAGACAGGGTTTCTCTGTGTAGCTTTGCGCCTTTCCTGGAACTCACTTGGTAGCCCAGGCTGGCCTCGAACTCACAGAGATCCGCCTGCCTCTGCCTCCCCAGTGCTGGGATTAAAGGCATGCGCCACCACTGCCTGGCAAGCAAAAGTATTTTTATAGGTTCCCAATGGGGCTCAGGAACTCCTCCAGGTTTTCCCTGCTGTCTAAGGCCTTGGCCAAAGGAGCATCATGCCTTACAGAATTCCACAGGATGCAATTATCACTAGTGCATAAGGCCTTTTTCTGCTTGTCCTTGGGTCTTTAAAGTTTAGTGGTTCAGGTTTTCTCTGGATCCTAAAGCCAGACTTTCACCTGGACATAAAATTTTGCCATGGTTTCACACCATCAAAATTACCTGTAGCAGGTTTTTACCTGGCCTGGATAAGTTCCTCTTGTTCCCACTGTACCCACCAGCATTCTACAGGTTCTCAAGGGAGTACAGGTTTTCTTCAAATTCTCACTGAGGCCATTCTGCCTGCTTCTCCCAGGTTCACACTGGAATATAAACCCTTCTACAAATTCTCACTGGATCTCTGGCTTTTCAGAGTTTCTCACTGTTAATTAAGGACTTCCCGAAGTACTCAAGGAGGCCTGTGGCATTCCCCAGGTTTTCACTGGGGATCAGAGGAACATCATGGGTTATATCTGGATCCTGAAAACTTTCAAGATATTCCTTGGAGCCTAAGACCTTCCCAGATTCTCCTTGGTGGCTGAGACTTTATACATGTCCTCACTCATTCTTAAGATTTTGTCAGGATGTCAAAAGGGTCTCAGGCCTTCCCTATGTTCTGCCTGCATCTACAAATATGCCCAGGTTCTCATTGGAGCCTAAGCCCTTTCTCAGAGTCTCACAGGGGCTGCAACATTGCACAGTTTCTCTCTCTTGCCTAAAACAATCCTTAGTTTCTCCATTTGGCCTTAAATATCCTAAAGGTTCTTAATGGGACTCAAAGTTTTTCTATGTCCACATTTGGATCACAACCCATCTCCTATGTCACATTTCAGACAGTTCTGTGAGAACTTGGGAAAGTTTGTATTCCCCAGTGAGTCCTTGGGTAATATTTTATCCTTTGCTTAGAAACTGGGCAAGACTTTAAGACCCTTTGATAACACAGAAAAGACCTTAGTCCCCAGTTTCAAATTGGGAAACCCTTAATCTTCAGTTAGTACAAGTAGAAGGTTTTAGGCCCCAGTGAGAACATGGGAAATGCCTGAGGCCTCGATGACACTATGGAGAAGTGCTTAGATATAATTGAGAACACAGAGAAGACCTTAAGCCAAAATGAGAATGTGGTGAAAGTTCTAGGCTACAGTGAGAACATGGGAAGGGCTTCAGACCCAGAGAAAAGCTTTCATATGTCTTATTGAACCTGTATGAACTTAGGATAACTTTGGCCACCCTGAAACCCTGGGTAATACCTTAGGCTCCAGTGAGAATTTGGGCAAGAATTTAACACAGGTGAGAACATAGGGAATGCCTTAGGCCTTAGTGAGTACTGTAGGAGGTTTTAGGTTCCTGTGAGAATCTGGGAATGGCCTAGTCAGCTGTGACAACCTGGAATGGCCTTAGGCACCACTTATTACCTTGGAAAAGCCTTAGGTCCTGGTGAGAACCTGAAGAATGCTTTAGTCCACATTGAGAATTTGGGAAAGCTTTAAATCACAGTTATGACCTTAAGAAGGCCTTAAGCTCCAGTTATAACATGTTGAAGATTTTGGGCCACTGTGAGAACATGGTGATTGTCTTCAGACCTAGTACAGACCTGTCAAAAGCCTAATATGTAACCTGTGAGAATGTGTGAAAATTTTTAGGTAGCTTGAGACACAAGGTAATTCGTTATGCAAAGCTTTAAGATCCATTGAGAACATAAGGAATGTCTTAAACCATGGTGACAACTGGTGAAGGCCTTGCACCACAGTAAGAATCTATGGAATGCCTTAGACACCAGCAACAACCTGGGCAGGCTTAGGCCCCAGAGATAAATTGAGCAAAGCCTTAGGCCTCAATGAAGCTGTGAGGAAGGCCTTAGATCATAGTGAGAACCTGGAGAAGGCCTTAAGCATGAGTGAGAACTTGGAGAACATTTTAGCTCTAATAAGGACACAAAGAAGGTCTCAGGCCTAAATTAGACATTGGAGAAAGCCTTTGATCTCAGTGAGAATCAACAGAAGGTTTGAGGCCACAGTGAGAACATGGGGGAAAGTCTTTAGACACAGTGAAAGTCTGATGAAGGATTTATAGAACCTGTGAGAACATGGAAAAATTATGGGGCCCCATGAATTCCATGGGTATTACCTTAGGCTCCACTGAGAACTTGGGCAAGGCTTTAAGACCCAGTGAGAACATGGGAAACACTGTAGACCATAGTGACAACCTGAGAAGTCCTAAGACCCCAGTGAGAATCTCAGAAGGCCTAGGTCCCAATGACAATCTAGGAAGGCCTTAAACCCCAGTAAAAAACTTAGAAACACCTTAGTCCACAGTAAGAAGCTTGGGAAGGCTTTAGGCCCCTGAGAGAACCTGTAGGAAGTTTCAGGCTCCAGTGATAACCTGGGGGAGGCATAGAGCTCAGTGAGACCTTCAGAATTTCTTAGATCTCAGTCAGAATCTGCAGAAGGCCTTTAGGCCCGCTGAGAACCTCCAAAAGGCTTTAGGCCACAGTGAGAACCTGGGGAAGGTTATAGGCTCCAGTGAGAACCTGGGGAAGGTTATAGGCTCCAGTGAGAACCTGGGGAAGGACAAAGGTTTCAATGACACATTGGAGAATACCTCAGATCACAGTGAGAACCTGGAGACTTCAAGCCACAGTGAAAACATGGTGAAGCCTTACATCCCAGTGACAACCTGAGAAAGCCTTAGGCTACAGTAAGAAACTGCAAAAGGACTTCAAAAAATGTGAGAATCTGGGAAGACTTTAGGCCCCACTGACAACCTGTGAAGGACTTAGTACCCACTGATAATCTCACAGAGGCTTTAAATTACACTGAGAAACTGGAGCAGATTTAAGGGCCACTGAGAACATGAGAAAGCCTTAGGCCACATTTAGACCCTAAGGAATACATTAAACTCCAGTGAGAATCTGTAGAAGGTTTTAGGCCACAGTGAGAACTGAGATAAGGCCTCAGTGAGAATTTAGGAAAGGTCTCAATGAAATGAAAATTTAGGGGAAGCCTCACTTCATAGTGAAAAACTGGAGAAATTAATCCCCAGTGAGAACCTGTAGAAGGTTTTAGGTTCCAGTGAGATCCTTAAAAAGTCTTAAGACCTCAAAGAAACCTAGAGAAGACCTTAGATCCCAGTGAGAAACTGGAGAATGCCATTAGCTCCAGTGAGAAAACTGTAGAAGGTAGTAGACCACAGGGAGAACATGGAGAAAGTCTTTAGACACAGTGAGAACCTGTCAAAAACATTAGAGACATTGGGAGCATGTTGGAAAAATGTAGGCATTGTTGGACCCCAAAGTTTAGGGTCTCAAGTGGGAGCCCCAAGAACCCAGACTCCAGTCCAGTTGATGCAACAGCATGAGGATTTTATTATTAAAGCTTCTATATAGAAGGGCAACTCTGCTCCCAAGAGCAAGAGCCGCATCTTACTGCAGCCCCATGAGGGCTTTTAAAGGAAAAACCCACAAATCCCACAGGATTACAATTCCCATACAATTTCGTTTACAAGATCATGGTCTGATCATAGAGTGATCACAGGGGGCGTACAGTTAAGTCAATAGGTACATTCTTCCTGAAACCTCAAGGGGGGATATCAGGGCAGGAATGGAGTTTACACAAAGGTCACAGTGGTCCTTCCTGGAACACCTGCAACTATTCCAGTCACAGTAGAGCACATCTCTTAACAGAAATCTTTTTACATTGTTATATGGTTGCAGGGGAGATTGAACAATGGCTA
This sequence comes from Peromyscus maniculatus bairdii, assembly GCF_049852395.1. Classification (NCBI taxonomy): domain Eukaryota; kingdom Metazoa; phylum Chordata; class Mammalia; order Rodentia; family Cricetidae; genus Peromyscus; species Peromyscus maniculatus. Next base: position 153,227,526 of record NC_134852.1, read on the forward strand.
AGTCAGGTTGCCCTTGGAACTAGATTTTTAGTTTCTCATTTCCTGGTGCTTGAAGTTTCTCTTTTCCTGAGGCTTGGGGGTGTAAGCCTGAAGGGCTAGGGTCTTTCAGGCACCAGTGAAAAATTCTAGAAATTTTTAGGCCTCCATGAGAACATGCAGAAGGGCTACAAACCCAGTAAAGACTTTCAGAATGCCTTGTAGACTTAGTGAGAATTTGATAAAATTATTATGTTCCAGTAAAACCCTGGGCAATGCCTTAAGCTCCAGTGAAACCAGGGCAAAGATTTAAGCGTTGCTGAGAACATGTGAAAAATCTTCAGACCCAGAGAAAATCTAAAGTTCTAACAGACTGTGTGAGAACTTGGGAAAGATTTTAGGCAGCAGTGAAACCCTGTGGAAAGCCTTAGGCTTCAGTGAGAATATGGGCAAGGTTTGAAGACTCATTGAGAACATGAAGAAGGACTTAGACTCCAGTGACAACCTAGAAAGGCCCTAAGCCACTGTAAGAACCTGTAGACTGCTTTAGGTCTCCGTGATAACTTGGAGAAAGTGTTATGTCTCAATGAGATTTTAGGGAAGGCCTTGGATCACAGTGAGAACCTGGGCCTTTAGACCCAGTTAAAACCTATAGAAGGTTTTTGGTCACAGTGAGAACATGAGGAAAGCATTCAGACATAGTAAAAACATGTTGAGGGCTTTATAGAACCAGGGAGAATTTGAAAAATATTTCAGGTTCCAGTGAGACCCTGGGTAATACCTAAGGTCCTGTGAGAAGCTAGACAGGGCTTTAAGACCCATTCAGAACCTTGAGAAGACCTTAAGCCCTGCTGACAACCTAGGAAAAGCATTAGGCCCCAGTGAGAAACTGAAAAAGCTTTAAGGACCAGTGAGAACATGGGAAAGACCTTAGGTCCCATTGAGATCCTGATGAATGCCTTAGAATTCAATGAGAGCCTGGGCAAGGATTTTTGACCCAGGGAATACATGAGGAAGGCCATATATGCCAGTTAATTCCTAAGAAGTGCTTAGGCCCAGAGAGAACCTTTAGAAGGTTTTAGATTCCAGTGACTACCTAGAGAAAACAGAAAGCCTCAATGAGACTTTGGAAAAGGCTTTAGATACTAGTGAGTACTTAGAGAAGGCCTTAAGCACAAGTGAGACTCTGGAGAAGGCCTTCAGACATAGTGAAAACATGTTGAAGACCTTATAGAACCAGTGTGAAATTGAGAAAATTTTTAGGCCCCAATGAGTTCCTGGGTAATACCTTAGGCTCCTGTGAAAATCTGAGCAAGGCTTTAAGACACAATGAGAACATGGGAAGGACTTAGACCCCAGTGAGTATCTGTAGAAAATTTTAGGCACCAGTGAATACCTGGGGAAGACCTAAGGTCTCAGTGAGACTTTGGAGAAGGACTCAGACACGTATGAGAACCTGGGAAAGGTTTTATGCCAAAGTGAGAATGAGGTCTTTAGACCCAGTGAAAACTAGTTGAAGGCTTAAAAGACCCCAGGAGACCTAGTAAAAATTTTGGGGCCCCAAATGAGACAACTTGGTAATGCCTTGGTCTCCAGTGAGAACCTAGGAAAGGCTTTAAGACCTAGTGAGAACACTGAGAACTAGTAAAACATGAGAAGGCCTTAGGCCCCAGTGAGAACCTGCAAAGGCCTTAGACACAAGTGAGAAATAAGAAAGCACTATGCCCATGTGACAATATGGTAGGTCCTTAGGTGCCACTGATAACCTAGGAAAAGCCTTACACCACAGGGAGAACTAGGGGAACTTTTAACACTGAATTAGAACATAGGAAAAACCTTAGGCCTCATTGAAACACTCAGGAATGCCTTAAGCTCCAGTGAGAACCTTAGATGGTCCTAGGCCTCAGTGAGAACCTGGAGAAGGCCTTATTCTTCAATGAGATTTTGAGGAAGCCTTTAGATTGCAGTAAGAACCTGAGAATGCTCATTAACTCCAGTGAGAACCTATAGAAGGTTTTAGGCACCAGTGAAAACCTGTGGAAGGCCTAGGGCCTCAATGAGACTTTGAAGAAGTCCTTAGATGCCTGTGAAGACCTAGGGAAGGCCTTAATCCCCTGAAAGAACCTGTAGAAGGTTTTATGCCAAAGTGAGAACACAGAAAAGATCTAAAGACTCAGTGAAAACTAATCAAAGGCTTTAAGGACCCTGTGAGACCTAGGAAATTTTTTTAAAAACGTGTATACAACTTTTATCTTTCTAGTTAATCAGTAAGAACACAAGTATGTGAAATAACCTACGGTCCTCCTTCCATTGAAATAAGGTTCTCATAAGTTTTGGTCACCTCTCTACCATGCTCATAAAGCTGACCAGCTACAATGGTGTTTGTTCCTTGAACATTATATATATATATATATTATTTTACAATACCATTCAGTTCTACATATCAGCCATGGGTTCCCCTATTCTCCCCCCTCCAACCTCCTCCCCTTACCCCCAGCCTACCCTCCATTCCCACCTCCTCCAGGACAAGTCCTCCCCCAAGGACTGCGATCAACCTGGTAGACTCAGTCCAGGGAGAACCAGTCCCTCCCTCCCAGACTGAGCCAAGTGTCCCTGCATAAGCTGACCTAGGAAATTTTTTTAGGTCCTCATATGACACTTGGGTATGCCTTTGTCTCCAGTGAGAATGTGGGCAAGATTTAAGACCTACTGAGAATACAGGAAAGGCCTTAGGCCCTAGTGATAACCTGAGTAGGCTTTTGGCCCAAGGAGAACCTGAGAAATACCTTAAACACCAATGAGAAACAGGAAGGCCCTATGCCCAAGTGGCAACCTGGGAAGGTCTCAGGATGCCACTGATAACTGGAGGAAAGCTTTAGGCCCCAATGAGAACCTGGTGGAAGATTTAAGAACCAGTGAGAATGTAAGAAAGACTTTAGGTCCCACTGAGTACCTGAGGAATGCCTTAAGCTCCAATGAGAAAATGTAGAAGGTTTTAGGCCATGGTGAGTACATGGAGAAGGCCTTCAGACACAGTGAAAATATATTGAAGGCTTATAAACCTTGTGAGAACATGCAGAAATTTTAAGTTTCCTATGAGACACTTACTGATGCCTTTGTCTCCAGTGAAACCTGGGCAAGACTTTAAAATACAGTGAGAACATGGGGAATGACATAATTTCCAGTTAAAAGCTGGAAAGGCCTTAGGCCTCAGTAAGAACCTGTAGAAGGTTTTAGGCACCAATGAGAAGCTGGGGAAGGCTGCAGGCCTCAATGAAACTATGAAAAAGGACTTAGATCACACTGAGAACATAGAGAATGCCCATCAGTGGGAGCCTGTAGAAGGTTTAGGCCACAGTGAGAAAATGGGGAAGTCTTCCGATGCAGGGAAAATCTATCAAAGTCTTCTAGACTCTGTGATAACATGGAAAAAAATTTAAGCACCATTGAGACCCTAGGTATTGCCTCAGGCACCAGAAGAGCCTTGGCAAGGCTTTAAGATTCAGTAATAACTTGAGCAAGGCTTTAGACCTCAGTTACAACCTGGAAAGGCCTTAGGCCCTAGGCCACAATGAGAACCTGCAGAATGTTTTAGGCCAGAGTAAGAACCAAGGGAAGGTCTTGAGATCCAGTGAAAACCTGTCAATAGCCTTATAGGACTTGTGAGAACTCATGAAATTTTTATGTATCAGTGAGAACTTGGGTAATGCCTTAATTTCCCATTGAGAACCTGAGCAAGGCTGTAAGACCCAGTGGAAACTTACATAAGATGTCAGATCCCAGTAAGAACATGGGGAAGGCTTTAGACCACAGTGAAAACCTTCAGAAGACTGAAGGCTCCAGTTAGAACCTGTAGTAGGTTTTAGGCTCCACTGAGAACCTGGGGAAGACCAAAGCCTCAATGAGACTTTGGAGAGGGGCTTTGATCCTGTGAGAATCTCCAGAAGGATTAAACCCCACTGAGAACATATAGAAGATTAAAATCCACAGTGAGCACATGGGGAAGATCTTCAGAGCCAGTGAAAATGTATCAAAGGCCGTAGAGACCCTCTGAGAATGGGAGAAAAATTGCAGGGCCCAGTGAGATCCTGGGTAATGCCTTGGGTTCCAGTGAGAACCCGGGAAGGCCTTGGTCCCTATTGATAACTTGGGGAAGGCCTCAGGCCCTAGCAAGAACCTGAAGCTTTCAGATGCTGTGAGAATATGGGAAAGACCTTAGGCACCATTGAGACACTGAGGAATGTTTTAACCTTCAGTAAGAACATGTAGAAGATTTTAGGCCACAGTGGGAGCATAGGGAAGGCTTTATCCCTCAATGAGACTTTGGGGAAGGCCTTAGACTGCAGTGATAACTTATAAAAGGCCTAAAGTCCCAGTGAGAACTTGTTGAAGGTTTTAGGCCACAGTCAAAATATGAGGGAGGCATTCACCTAGTATAAACACGTAGAAGGCCTTACAGTACCTGTGAGAACTTGAGAAAATTTAGGCCTCAGAGAGATCCTGGCTTGTGAACTTGGTCAATGCTCTACGACCCATTGAGAACATGAGAAAGGACTAGATCCCAGTGACAATCTGGGAAGGTCTTGGGCCTCAGTGATAACCCGGAGAAACTTTAGGACCCAGTGAGACCATGGGAAAGGCCTTAGGCCCCACCAAGACCCTGAAGAATGCCTTAGACTCTAATGAGAACCTAAGCAAGGATTTAAGTCCCAGTGAGAACATGGGCAAAGCATTAGATTCCAGTGACAACACGGGAAGCCTTGAGCCCCAGTGAGAACTTACAAAAGTTTTAGGCTCCAAAGAATACCTGGGGAAGGCTTAACTAAGACTTTGGGAAAGGCCTTAGATTGTAAGGGTCTAAGGAAACACTGAAGGAGACCCCAGGCCAAATAGTATGTAAAAGCAAAGAGTGGATATTAATATTCTAGCATATGCAGAATCGTTCACCTGTACAAATTGGTATGATCCTAAGAGGAGCATGGAAGTTCCTTTTAGGCACAGCTAAGGGGTGTTTCAGTTAGGTCATCTCATGAATGATTGGTTAAGCAAGCAGCAGTTACATTAGTATACTTTTAATTGGCTGAGATTTAGTCCTATCATTTTTGGATATATTTGCACAAGCTTGGGCAAATTCAGTCGTGACTCAGAAGGGGCTGCTGGATTTGTCCTTGAGGCATGATGAGGCTGACCTAACTTAGGCCAGTGTTTGTTTTCTCTCATCCCTGAGTGTAAGGCTATTGTGGGTAAATGGCCCTTTGTAGGACAAACACCTGTTTTGCCTTTCTCAGAGAACTGAAGCCTTAACTCAGCTGTGAGAGTGGGAGAGTTTAAACCCTTCAAGATACCTGTGAGAACCTGGAGAAGGCCTTAAGTCCCAGTAAGAACCTGTAGAAGATTTTATGCCACAGTGAGAATTTGTGGAAGGTCTTCAGACCTAGTATGTCTTAGTGTGCTGTTATTGTGAAAAGACTCCATGACCATAGTAACTCTTATAAAGCAAAACTTGAATTGGGGCATGCTTACAGTTTCAGAGACTGAGTCCATTATCCTCATGGCAGGAAGCATGGTGGCACCCAGGCGTACATGATAATTGAGAATTCTACATTCAGATCTATGGACAGAAGGAAGAGAGAATCCCTTTGGATAATCTCAAAGCCCATTCTTAGTGACACATCCTTCAATAAGGCCACACCTACACTAACAAGGCCACACTCCCTAATCCTTTCAGATATTGCCACTCCATGGTGACAAAGCTTTCAAGTATATGAGCCTATGGTGGCCATTCTTATTCAAAGCACCACACAGTGAAAACCCATTAAAGGCTTTAAAGACCCTGTGTGAACTAGGGAAAAATTTTAGGCCCAGTGAGACCCTGGGTAATGTCTTAGTACCAGTGAGAACCTGGGCAAGGCTTTAAGATCCAGTGAGAACATGGGAAAGGCCTTAGAACCTGGTGACAATCTAGGAAGGCCTTAGACCTCAGTGAGAACTTATAGACAATTTTAGGCCACAGTGAGAACCTGAAGAAAAACTAAGGCCTCAATGGGACTTCAGGGAAGGCCTTAGGTCCCAGTGAGAATCTGGAGAAGGCTTTAACCACCAGTGAGAACCTATAGAAACTTTTAGGATAAATGAGAATATTTGTGAGGCCTAGAACCCCAGTGAAAACAGTTAAAGGTCTTTCTTATAGACCCTGTAAGAACTTGGGAAAATTTTAGTTTTTGGTGAGAGCCTGGGTAATGTCTTAGGTAATGTCTTTTGGTGAGAACCTGGGCAAGGATTTAAGACTCATTGAGAACACCGGGAAGGTGTTAATATCCAGTGACAACCTGGGAAGGCTTTAAGCCCCAGTAGCAATCTAAGAAAGTTTTAGGCTCCACTGACAATGTGGGGGAGATCAATAAGACTCTAGAGAACGCTTTAGGTCCTGGGGCTTAGACCCCTGTGAGAACCGGGAGAACATAAGCCCCAGTAGCAATCTTTAGAAGGTTTTAGGACACAGTGAGAACATGGAGAATGTTTTCAGACCTGCTGAAAACATGTTAAAGGCCTTATAGACCCTGTGAGAACTTGGGGAAAAAATTAGGTCTCTTAGGAGCCTAGGTAATGCCTTAGGCTCCAGTGAGAACCTGGGAAAGGTTTTAAGACCCAGTGAGAATATGGAGAAGGCCTTAATATCCAGTAACAACACGGGAAGACCTTAGGCTCCAGTGAGACCTTGAAGAGTGTTTAAGATCCAGTGAGAACCTGGGAAGGTCCCAGTGATAACTGAGAAGACCTTAAGGCCCAGAGAAAACCTGAAGAAAGCCCTAGACTCCAGAAAGTCCCAGAAGAGGCCTTCAGCCCCATTGAGAATATGGAGAAAACCTCAGGTCCAGAGAGAACCTGAGTAAAGCCTTAGGACCCAATGAAGACCTGGTAAAGACATTAGGCCCCAGTGAGAATGCAATGTAACCTTTAAGCCATAGAGCAAAAGCCTTAGACCTCAATAAGTACTGGTAGAAAGCCTTAGGCTCCAGTCAGAATCTGAGAAAGCCTTAGGCCCCAGTGAGAATATGGGGAAGGCCTAAAGTGTGTGATACCTAACATAAGATCTTGGTCCTCTGTGATATCTTGGATAAGTCCTCAGTATCTGTGACATCCTGGAGTTTTCCATTATAAACCTTGGAGGGATGGAGGCCCCTGGGGAAGGCCTGAGACCCAGGAGACACTGTGCAGAACTTAAGCCACAGAATGGCCCTGAAGATAACCTTTGACCTCTGTGAGACCCTGAGAATTCATCAGGTACCATTAGAACTTGGAGATAAACTTCAGCCACCTTGAGACCCTTGGCAAGACGCTACAATCCTGAAGTTGTTACTCCTCTGGAAAGGCCCAAGGCCAAGGTGAGATCCTGAGGAAGGCTTTAGCTAAGGATGTTATTTGGAGAAATCCTTATGCCTCAGTGAGAATGTGGGAAGATGTTATGTTCTGTTGGGAGACCTTAAGCACTAGTCAAGTCAAGGAGCCCCAGTAAGACCCTGGTAAAGTCCTTGGGTCCTAGGGAGATCCTGGAGATGCCTTGTGTTCCAGAAAGACCTTACTGAATGCCTTAGATCCCCAGAGAGACCATAGAGAGATCTTGAGTCAAGTGTAACCCTGGAAAGTCCTTATACCTTACTGAAACCCTGAGAAGTTCTTAAGCTCAAATCAAACTTTGAAAAAGACCTTAGGTCCCAATGAGTTCCTAAGGAAAGTATAAGGCAAGTTTAAATCCTGGAGACAGCTTTAGGCTTCGCTGAGACCTTGGGGAAGACCTGGGATCTCAGGGAGAATCTGGGGAAGACCTCAGGCCCTAGACAGTCCCTTCAGGCCTCAAGGCCTAGTGGTAACCTAGAGAAGGCCTTCAAAGTCAATAATAAGCTAGTGAAAGCATTAAGACCCACTGAGTACCTGGGAAAACCTTAATGAGACCCAGTGAGACTCTCAGAAGGTGCTAAGACCTAGTGAGGCCATCTGGATAGGGCTTCAGACCAGAGAGGGCCTGCAAAATGTCTTAGGCCTCAATGCAAAGCTGGGAAGGCCTTGAGCCCTAGTACAAATCTGGGAAAGCCTTAGGGCCCAGTGAGAACCTGAGAAAGGTCTTAAGCTCCACTGAGAACCTGGGGAGAAGGTCTGCTACCCCAGTAAGTACCAGGAGAATGTCTTAGGTCCCAGTCAGAACCTGAGAACACCTTAGGCCCCAGTGAGAATACAGGGAAAGCCTTAGGTGCAATGATACCTGATGTAAGATCTTAATCCTCTGTGATAGTTTAGATAAGTTCAAGGTCTCACACCCTGGAGAAGTTCTCTGCCCCATTACAGCTCTTGTAGGACTGTAGGCTCCTGGGAGAACTTGGGTAAGGCCTGTGCCCCAGCGAGACCCTGGGAAGGCTTTAGGCCAGTGACCCCAAGGGAACCTTTGAACTTAGTGAGACCCTGCTAAGATATTAGACCCCATTTAGACCCTGGTGATAACATTTGGCCACAGTGAGACCCTGAGGGAAGCCTTTGGCTTCAGTTAGGCTCTAAGAAAAGCCTTTGGCTTCAGTAAGGTCCTGGAGAAAATCTTAGGCCCCACTGAGAACCTGGTAAAGCCTGGTCCCAATGAGTCTCTGTGAAAGGCCTTAGTGTTTTTGAGACCATAAAGAAGTCCCTTAGGCTCCCATTCAGTCATTGGAAAGGACTTAGGCCCTGGTAAGTCCATCTACAAGTTTTAGGCTTAAGTGATACCCTTGGAAAGGTTTAACAAGTACTGACATCTGAGCTTAACAAGATGGCTCAGCTTGTACTGGTTACTAAGCCTGATAACCTGTGCTTGCCCCTAGGACTCATTCTGTGGAAAGAGGGACTCATGCCCTGTAGATTGTCATTTGACTTCCACATTTGGAAGTAAACAGACAAACAATTCATTAGTTAAAACACAGAGATAGAAGAAGAAGAGCTAAGACTTCCGGCAAGTCTGAGTTTTCCTGAAGCCATGGCGTCCTGTGAAAGCCCACAGATACTCTAGAGCAAATCTTCTTCCCTATTGAGACACTTACATAGTGTTTGAGTACTGGTGAGACTCTAGAAGATTCTCGTGGTCTGCTGAGGCCTTGGAAAGGGTTGGGAGGCTACTGAGCCCCTGAGGAGGGAGGAGAACACCTTTAGGACACTGTAGAAGCCTCTCAAACCTCAGAGATTCTTTTAAAAACCCATGAGCCCCACTGAGACCTGGAGGAGAACCAGGAACAATGTTAAATCTTGAGCAAGGCCTTCAATCCCATGTGATCCAGAGGAAGACTAGCCTTTCCTGAGATCCTAGAGAAGTCTTTGTGTGTGTGTGTGTGATTGTTTGGGTTTTATTTAATCTTGTACAATATTTTAGAAGCTGTGTTTCTCATGGAGTTTACTTGAGGTAAGATGTAAGATTTCTTGCATAATTTTGATCATAATATTTCATATGATTCTTTCCTCTGTTCCTTCAATCCATAGTGATGTTCTTTTATTTGCTCATATTGATTGAGGTTTTCACTATTGTTTGATCATTGTTGTGACTTAACAAATTTTTGAAAATGCACTTACAATGAAAACGTATTAAAATATTTAAATTTATTATTTCTATTATTTCTTATTTTCTTGTGTTACTTTCCCCTTCATTTATCTGAAGGTTCTGTTATATGTACACATGTATACATGCCTTCCTGATGCAGTGAATTATTCAAGAACTCTCCTTTACTTGCCTGTAACATTGTCTTGGAGACTATTACTTTTAAAACAATGACACCTGATTTTCTTCTGTTTGTTCTCTGTGTACTTAACCTTTTTCCTTTCTAACTTCTTTTAATAAATTTTCTTTTCATTCATTTTACATACCAATCAAAGATCCCCCTCTTCCCTCTTCCCTCCTCCCACCCTCAGTGTCCCCCTCCCAACCCACCCCTCATTCATCCCCTCCAAGGAGGCAAGACCTCCCATGGGCAGGCACATCTTGTAGAGGCAAGTCTAAGCCCCTCCCCCTGCCTCAAGGCTCCATGAGGAGTCCCATCATAGGTAGTGGACTCCAAAATGCCTGCTCATGCACCAGGGATGTATACTCATGAAAGTTAGATCAATGGCTGTGGAGCCTGCATGGGACTGGACTAGGCCCTCTGCATGGCAAGACAGTTGTGTAGCTTGATCTGCCTGGGAGTGGGGGGCTAGGAAAGTCTTTAACCCCACTGAGGTCCCAAGGCTTTAGTTCCTCTAGAGCCCTGAGAAAGTCTGTGAATCACAACAGGCTGCTTGAGAGAGCTATGAACCCTACTGAGTGCCCAAGGAAGGCAGGGGTGGATGGGGTGGAGTGAAGAAGTGGGGGGGGGGCTTCATTAAGAATCTGGGACCCTGGGGCAGAGAGTAAGACACTCTTAAAAACCTAGAAAACACAGGGAACTGGGCTGGGACCCTACTGGAAGCAATGCACCCCACTGAGATCCCTGGAGGGTTCTCTGTTCCTTTGAGACCTTAGGAGAAGCTGTGGGTCCCACTGCAACCACGGAGTGTTCTTGGTGTGATGGCTCGAGTGTGAAGCTTTCCCCACAGACTTGTGTGTTTGAAAATCTGGTCCCCAGCGTGTGGTGCTGTTCTGGGAGATTTTATACATGAGGCCTAGCTCATAGGCCTAGGGCTGTCAGAATGAGCCTTAGGGTTATGGGCCAGCCCTGCTTCCAATCTGACTCTGCATCCTGGCCAGTGTCTCTGCAAGCTCCTGCTGCCACAGACAGACCATCTCCAGCCACCATGCCTTCCGTTCCACGATGGACCATGTCCCCTCAAACCATGAGCTGAAATAAACCTCTCCTCAAAGCTGCTTCTTTGGGAGATTCATTCATGGGGATATGAAAGGAACTAAGACGGGCGTGGGGAGTTAGGCCCTTTTCAGGTCTTGGGAAGTCAGTGATGCCCACTGAAACTTTAGGGAAGACCTTAAGTCCCCTTGTGACCCTCAGGAATACCATGAGTTTGGATGAGAGACAGGAAGACAGTGTGAGCCCCACGGAGTACCAAGCAGACCAGGCTTCAGGAACACCTGGAGAAAAACCTAAGTCCTTTTAGTAGCCTGGGGAAGGCTGTACGAATTTGAAATAGCAGTGATATGTGATATGGCAGGACCATGGTGCTTATTGAGATGCTGAGGAAGGCCGTGAGCTCCAAAAATGCCTAGAGAAGGTCTTAGCCCCACTGAGAAACTGGAGCTGTCTCTGGGTGTCATTGCCCTTAAGGGTGCTCTAAAACCTCACAGAGACTTTGGGGAAGGCATTTGTTCAGTTGAGACTCTAGGGAAGGCCCACAGCCACAATGAAACCTTCACAGAGAGCCAGATGCTGAACCATGTGAGGCCCCAAGGGAGGCCTTAAGCCACAGGGAAACCCTGAAATAGGCTGTGAGCCCTGCTGCAAACTTGGGATGGGGTAAGCCCATTGCAGTGTTGGTACATCCGTGAGCTCCTTTGAGACTCAAGTTAGGTGTGATCCCCATGGAAACCTTGGAGAGGTTTGAGCCCCCATATAGTTCTTTTGTTTTAGTTATAAGCTTTTTTAAAATTATAGACATGAAGGGGAAATGTGGTGATATTGTGTTCCTCAATATATTGTGCACCCTAATAAACTTATCTGGGATCAGAGAATAGAACAGCCACTAGATATAGAGGCCAGAAAATGGTGGCACACACACCTTTAATCCTAGCATTCCAAAGGCAGAGATCTGTCTGGATCTCTGTGAGTTCAAAGCCACACTGGAAACAGCCAGGCGTGGTGACATAAGCCTTTAATGCCAAAAAGTGATGGCAGGAAGCAGAAAGGCATATAAGGTGTAAGGACCAGCCGGGCGGTGGTGGCGCACGCCTTTAATCCCAGCACTCGGGAGGCAGAGCCAGGCGGATCGCTGTGAGTTCGAGGCCAGCCTGGGCTACCAAGTGAGCTCCAGGAAAGGCGCAAAACTACACAGAGAAACCCTGTCTCAAAAAACCAAAAGAAAAAAAAAAGGTGTAAGGACCAAGAACTAGGGCCTGGTTAAGCTTTTTGGCTTTTAGCAGCAGTTGAGCTGAGATTCATTCAGGTGAGGACTCAGAGGCTTTCAGTTTGAGGATACAGGATCAGCTGAGAAGTTGGCCAGGTGAGGTCAGCTGTGGTTTGTGTTCTGTCTCTTTGATCTTTCAATATTCACCCCAATACCTGGTCCTGGGTTTGTTTTTATTAATAAGACCTTTTAAGATTCATGTTACACACTCCATCTAAAGGCCTTTCCCATCTTCCCTGCAGGTTCTCACAGGGGCCTGAGGGTTGCCATGTTTTCACTGGAGTCTGAGAGCTTCTCCGTGTTCTCACTGGGTCTTAAAGCCTTGTCCAGTTTCATACTGTAGGATAAGGCATTTCCCAGGTTCTCACTGTGACCTAAAAATTTTCTACAGTCTCACAAAAATCTATAAGGCCTTTGATAGGCTTTCCTTCCTTCTGAATGCTTTTCCCATCTTCTGACTGTGACCTAAAACCTTCTACAGGTTCTCACTGGGCCTTAACACCTTCTACATGTTCTCAGAGAAACCCAAGAACTTCCCAGGATTTCAAGGGGTCTATTGCCTTTTCTGTGTTCCCACTGGGTATGGAAGACTTACACAGGTTCTCAGTGGATGATAAGTAATCCGTAAGGATCATACCAGGACCTAAAAAATTCTGAAGTTCTCACAGGGTGTATAAGGCCTTCAAAGGGTCTTCACTGGTTCTGAAGACTTTTACCATGTTATCACTGCATCCTACCTACAACCTTCTACAGGTTCTCATTGGTGTGAAAGGAATTCTCCTAGTTCTCAGTGGGATCTAAAGCCTTCTTCAAAATCTCACTGAGGAGCTGGGACTTTCCTAGGAACTCACTAAAACCTAAAACTTGTACAGATTCTCACTGTTGCTTAGGGTCATTTCTACTTTTTTTTTTAACTAAATAAAATAAGGCCTCCCTTAAAATCTTATTGAAGCCTGGTGCCTTCCTCAGGTTCTCTATACATTATACAGGTTGTCACCAGAGTTTAAGGCATTCCACAGAGACTCAGTGTGGCCTAAGGTCTCTCCCATGTTCCTACTGGTCTTAAACCTTCTTTAGGTTCTTTCTGGGACTTAAGCCTTACCCAGGTTATCACTGGGGATGACAGCCTTCCCAGGATGTCACTGGGGCATAAAGCCTTTCCAGATTCTCTCTGGTGTCTAAGGTCTTCTGCAGGTTGTCACTGGGGCCAAGGCTTTCACAGATTGTCACTGGAGTCTAAAGGCTTCTCCATGTCCCACTGTGACTTAAAACCTTCCACCCATTCTAATTGGAGCATAAGCACTTCCCAAGTTTGCACTGGGGCCTAAGACTTTCCCCCATGTTCTCACTGGGTCTTAAAGCTTTGTTCAGGTTTTCCCTGTAGACTAAGGTATAACCTAGGGTCAAGGTAATTACCTAGGGTCTCTCTTGTACCTAAAACTTCCCCAAAGAAACCTTTCAGAGGATTTCACTCCTTCTGAAGGCCTTTTGCCTGTATTTACTGTGGCCTTAAAGTTTCTATGGATTCTCACTTGGGCTTAAGCCTTGTTCGGAGTCTAACTATTGTTTAAGGCCTTCACCAGGATCTTGTTGATGTCTAAATCTTCCCCAGGTCTCACTGTGGCCTAAAACCTCCTATAGGTCTTCATTGGAGCCTAAAACTTTCTATGGGTTATCATTGGGGCCTTAAGGCCTTTTCCAGATTTTCACTGTGATCTCAAGCCTTCCTCAATGTCTCCTTGAGGCCTAAGGCATTTCTGAGGTTCTCATTGTGTCTTAGGCCTTCACAGTTTCTTTCTAGTTTCTAAGGCCTTCTGAAGGCACTCACTCAGACCCAAGACCTTCCCAATTTGTCACTCAGTTTTAAAGTTTAGCCCAGGGTCTCACTGTAACCTAAGACCTTGCTCAAGAATTCACTAAAGTCTGAAAATATTCCAAGTTCTCACAGGATCTATAAGGTCATCTCTAAGATTTTACTGGGTCTGAAGATGTTGCCCATGCTTTCACTGTGATCTTAAAATTTTAGAAAGGTGTTACTGGGGCCAAAGTCCTTTTGAAATTCTCACTTGGAGCTAAGGATTCTCCAGCCACACTGAGGCCTTATACCTGCCTCGGGTTCTTACTGTGCCCTAAATCCTTCTATGAATTCTCTCTCCAGCTTAAGGAATTCTTCAGTGTCAAAGTGGGGCCTAAAGTTTTCCCCGTGTTTTCACTGAGCCTTACAGCTTACCCAGGATGACACTGGGTCCTAAGGCCTTTCACGTGTTATCATCAGGGCCTATGAATGTATATATGTTTCTACTCTTGTTTAAGGCAATTTCTATATTGATGCAATTTTAAGGTTATTTTGTTACACTGTATGTGTTTCTACTCTTGTTAAGGTATTGTACCTATGCAGGTCATTTAAAGCATGAGGCAAATTTCTAGTTCTTCAAAGTTATTATCACAAGTAATTTAGGATAATTCAGAAATACAGGTTAGTAGTTAGCTATGTAAAAATCAAATTTGTGGCCATGTTCGGTATATTTTTAAGGTCAAACAGATATGTTTTAGATAAACTTATAGTCCTACAGAATATGGCATTTAAGATGTTTTATTTAAAAAACTAAAGCTTTTCATGACAGTGAGAAACATCTGCTCCTGGAAGCATCAATTTACTTCAAAGAAGTATGACAGACATCGAAGAACCTCCTTATAGAGTTTGCTTTTATTGTGGCAAAGTTAGCCACTGGGTGAGAAACTCCCTTGACTCAACAGTATGCTCTCCAAATTGGATGAGCAGCACACAAAGGAAGCTGACAGCCAAACTTTGCCAAGAAATGATAAGACAGTCTTTCAAAAGTCCTGCTTCACAGAAAAGTCTGTCAGATATTCTAGGTCTATAGGCAGGGGAACCTTGGGTGACTGTCCAGGCAACCAGATGTCTCTGTTGTTTCTATAGTTTTGGAAAGTGTTGCTCTGCACAGAATGTTTTAGGCCCCAGTGAGAACATGGGGAAGGCCTTTAGACCCAGGAGAAACTGATTGAAGGCTTTATAGAACTGATGATAACATGGAAAATTTTTAGGCTCCCGTGAGTCCCAGGGTAAACCTTTAGGCTCCAGTGAGAATTTAAGACCCAGTGAGTGAGAAACTGCAGAAAGACTCAGATACCAATAAGAATCTGGAAGATGGTAGGTCAGAGAGAAAGCCTTGGAAGGCCTTAAGCCCCACTGAGAACCTATAGAAAATTTAAGGCTCCATTGAGAACCTGGGGCATGCCTAAGGCGTCAATGAGAAATTGGAGAAGTTCTTCATCTACAGAGTGAGCCTAGAAAATCCTTTAAGCCACAGTGAGAACCTACCAATGTTTTAGAACTCAATGAGAATGAAGGGAGAATGTTTCAGGCTACAGTAAAAATATTTGGAAGGCCATTAGACCCAATGAAAAAACTTTTGAAGGTTTATGGAACCTGTGAGATCTTGGGAAAAATTTTAGGATGTATCGAGGCCTTGGAAAATGCTTTCAGTTTCAGTTAGAATTTAACACTCATGGAGAACATGGGGAAGGCATTTGTTTTAAGGTTTTTATTGCTGTGAGGAGACACTGTGACCATGGCAACTCTTATAAAGAAAACATTTGACTGGAGTGGCTTGTTTACAGTTTTAGAAGTTCAGTCTATTATCATCATAACGGGGAGCATGGCAGCATGCAGGCAGACATGGTGATGGCTGACAGTCCTACATCTTGCAGGCAACCAGAAGTAAAAGGACTCGCTGAGTGGTATCTTGAGCATAGGAAACCTCAAAGCCCACCCCCACTGTGACACACTTCCTCAAAAAAGGTCATACCCACTCCATCAAGCCAAACCTCCTAATAGTGCCACTCCCTATGAGCTGATGGGATTCAGTTACATTCAAACTACCACAGCCTTCCACCACAGTAACTATCTTGGAAGGTGTTAAGCAACTATGAGTATCTGTGGAAGGCCTTAGATTACAGTAAGAATCTGGGTATTTTTAGGTCAAATAAACCCCAATGATGACATGGAAAGCCTTAGGTCTCAATGAAAACCTGGGGCACTTCAGGTCAAGTCAGAACATGGTAAAATCCTGAGGCCACATTGAGACCAGGAAGAATGTCTTAAGTCCCACTGACAATCTGTAGAATATTTTAGAACACAGAGAAGCCAGGCAGTGGTGGCGCACGCCTTTAATCCCAGCACTCGGGAGGCAGAGCCAGGCGGATCTCTGTGAGTTCGAGGCCAGCCTGGACTACCAAGTGAGTTCCAGGAAAAGGCGCAAAGCTACACAGAGAAACCCTGTCTCGAAAAACCAAAAAAAAAAAAAAAAAAAAAAAAAAAAAAAAAAAAAAAAAAGAACACAGAGAAAACTAGGTGTAGGACAAAACTTCACTGTGCCTGGAGAACACATTAGATCCAAGTAAGAACTTGGAGAAGGTGTTTAGCCCCAGAAAAACTTGAATGTTTAAGCCCCAGTAAGAACCTGGGGGAAGGCCTTAGGCTCCAGTGAGAATGTGGGGAAAACTTTAAGACCCAGGTAGAATATGGGGGCAAGACTTTAGACTCTACTGAAAATCAGGGAAGGTTTAGACCTCAATGAGAACCTGAGGAAGAATTTAGACATAAGTTAAAGACTGGATTTCTTAGGCTCCAATGATAATATGGAAAAGGCCTTGGGCCACAGTGAGAACCTGGGGAAAGCCTTAGGCTTCACTGAGACTTGGTAGGGCCTTAGGTCACAGTTAGAACCTAGAGAAAACCTTAAGTTCCAGTGAGAATCTGTTGAAGTTTTAGGCTCCATTAATTATCTAAGGAAGATGAAACCCTGAAGAGACTTTGTAGGAGGCCTTGATCTCAGTGAGAACCTGGAGAAGGCCTTGGCATGAGTGTGAATCTGCAGAAAGTTTTAGGCCATGGTGAGAACAAGGAGAAATTTTTCAGGTACAGTGAAACCCTGGTGAAGGCTTTCCAGAACCTGTGAGGACTTGGGGATTTTTGTAGGATACAGTGACTATTTGGGTCATTTCGAAGGCTAGAGTGAAAGCCTGGGCAAATCTTTAAGAAGAAAGGATGATCTGGAAAGGCCTTAGGCCAAAGTGGGAACCTGCAAAAGGCCTTAGACACCAGTAGAGAGCCAAGAAACCTAAATCCCAGTGAGAAAGGGAAAGACCTTAGTCCTCTGAGAGACTATGGGGAAAGCTTCATATTGCAGTGAATACTTGGAGAAGGCCTTATATCCCAGTAAGATATATTATAATGCCCTCTGTTCCAATGAGGACCTGGGAAAGATATAATGTCTTTAGGAGACTTTGGAGGAGGCCCTTGGTCTCAGTGAGGACCTGGAGAAGGCCTTATGCACCAGTGAGAATGTATTGATGATTTGAGGGCACAGTGAGAACATGGAGAGCTCATTCAGAACCAGTGAAAATATATTGAAAGTCTTATATAACCTGTAGAAATTTGGAAAAATTTTAGGCCCAGTGAGACCCCAGTAAATGCTTAGGATCCAAACAAAGGCAGGACAGGGCATTTAGACCCTGTGAGAACAACTGGAAAGCCATAAACCCTAGTGACTACCTGGGAATTCCTTAGATACCAGCAGCAATGTGGGAAGGCTTTAAGTACCATGGAAAACCTTGGAAGACCTAGGCCCCAGTTTTAAACTTGGATAGGACATGGGCCAAAGTCAGAACCCTGGGAAGTTTTCAGACCCAGGGAGAACACGAAAGGACCTTAGGTCCATTGAGACCCTGAATAATACCAGAAGCAACAATGAAATCCTGGAGAATATTTTAGAATCTAACCACAACCTGCAGAAGATCTAAGGCCTCAATGTGATAATCTGGATGGCTTGAATCCAAATGTGAACTTAGAAAACCTTTTAGGCCCTTTGACAATCAGTAGGCTATATGAAGCCCAGGAAGAAGCTGAAGAATATTTTAGGCTACAGTGAGAAATTGTGGAATGTTTTAGTCCCTAATGAGAACCTGAGAAAATCCCAAGAGCTTTTTAGGCTCCAGTGAGAATGGATCACATTGTAAGACTCCCTGAGAATATGGGGAAGGCCTCAGACCCCATACACAACCTGGGAAGGTCTTAGGCTTGGGTGAAGACCTGCAGAAACCCTTAGACACCAGTGAGTTAATGATTCTTTTTCTGTCCTTCTAGCTCTCAAATAATGACACAGAGACTTATTATTAATTATGAAAGTTTGGCCAATAGCTTAGGCTTATTTCTAGCTAGCTTTTTAAAATTTAAATTAAGCCATTTCTATTAATCTATGTGCTGCCCCAAGGCTTGTTTACCTCATCTATGAACTGTCTATCTCACTTTTCTCCTTTCTCCATGACTCTTCACATCTCTGCCTTTCTTTTTCCCTGTGGGAGCCCATTTTCAGGTTCCTAGTGGCTTTACCCAGCAGGTCTGCATAGAGAGGATGATTAGACCATGGGCCTGTGTGCAGATGTCTGAGATGGTCTGTTCTTGGCTGTGCCAAGAGGTCTTTTGATTCACTTCTTGGTGTTTCTATAAATACCCTAGGGCAGAGACAGTCAGGGCCGGTTGGAATAGGTTCCAGGCCCTCTCCAGGCTATCCTGTATTTTCTATCTGTTTATCTCCACACTCCAAATCCGTCTAATATTTCATGCTGCTATCACTCAAGAACACTCTGGGAAACTGTGTGGTTGGAGAGTAGCAGTCCCACAGAATGGCGCCATGAACAGGGACTAAAGACAAAGGAACAGGGACTAAAGGCAAAGAAAAATAATAGTAATATTATTTAGATTTATGCAACGTTTTTGGCAAAAGCGTTGAGTTAGGTTCTGCCAGTGGAAAGGGGACATGTTCAGTGTTGTAATGGAATATAAATATTAAATAGGGCAGAGGGTTTTATCCTCAAGAGAAAAGGAAAAACAGACTGGAAGGATGTCTGATGCTGCAGTGCAGAAATCTCTATAAAGTTTTCTATCTTCTATCTCTTTCTCAGTTTCTACCTATGAAAAATAAGTATAAGGTATAGTGTAGTAGTATAGTGTAGGAAAAACTTAGAAGTGTAAGATTGTGTAGAAAAAATTTATTTAAGGTAAGTTAGGCTACTAGACAAAAAAACCCTTCACTTTTCTAATTTTGGAGGCTATGTATGCCAACTGGGATAAATCTATCTTCCTTGAGCTTTACATGTAGAAAAAAAGCTCTTCTTTGAGCTTATTGGGCAGAAAAAAAGATTCCTATGGAAGCTTTTTGTCCTAGGGTCAGCTGAAATACTAAGTCCAAGTGACAGGAGAAAGAGATTTCTCCCTGAGGCAAAAATGTGGGTGTAGGAAGCCAAAAAGTTTAAAGTTTAGAAGTTTTGGGAAAAGTTGGTCTTTCTCTCTCTTGGGGTAAAAAAATCTTTCTCATAAACTAAAAAGATTTTCTTGGAAAATTTGAAAAATTATCTCTAAAAAGCCTTAATTTTTCTCAAACTAAAAGCTCTCTTACAAAACTTAAACTAAAGCCTTTCAGAACTCTCTCAAAAGGATAAAAATTAGAATCACCTGAAGATATTATGGTATGGGAATCACCTGTGATTTGCTCTATGGGAAAACGACAAACCTCTTAGAATAGCAAAACCTCTTTAAGCTTTAAAAATCCTCCCTGCAACGAGGGAGGCAGAGCTTGAGTTCCCAAAAACTTCTCTTCTAAGCTCTGTCTCTTCAAGCTAATAAAAGGCACTGGGTCAGAATCCCCTGAGGAAATGCTTGGGAGAGTGTGGGTAAAGAGCCACAAAGAGCCCAATAGGGCAGGAAACTGTGTGGGAAAAGCAAAAAAGCCAAACTTTTCAGTTGCAGCTGAGCTGAGGCATCAAGGATTTTGTTTCTGAGTGAGCACTTGTCTGCATGAAAGGGTGCTCCTAACTGCCCTGATGCAAAGATTCACCGAAGCAATGTGTTGTATCTTCGCTTCTAACCAACAACTGAGAAGCAACTAGCCAGGATTCTCCTGCAGCGGGAACTTAGCCATGGACTCAGGAAAGTAGCAGGCACAGAGCTGCAAAGAGCCAAGGCAGATCCTTCCCTGATAGGAGGGGCTGCTGGGGAAAACAATATAAAGCTGAACTGTGTCTGAAACATTGTCTGGGGAAAGAGCCCAGCCAGGGCAGAACGGAGAACTAACCACGAGTAAAGTTCTTTTCTATCAGAGAAAGCAACTTTCTAGGAAAGCTTTCTGACTCCCGGTGAGATGAGGGTGTGAAACCCTAAAGGGATTGCCTCTGGCAATAAGCTCTGTCTGAGAGCACATGGACAAATGAAAGCAATCTGCTGGGTGACTGGGCCAGGCAAAATGTAGGGAGATACACCTGTCCTAATGCAAGCTTAGAGATGGCAAAAACCTCCCTTGTTAAAAGAGCAGAAGCTTGATTTTCAGTCTGTACACAAACCTCACAGACCCCGAAAACAGAAACGGACAAAAAGCCCCTACCTGCAGTAGCAGGGAAAGCCACCACTATAGTGTCCGAAACTGTTTCTGGGGCAGAAGGGATAAACTGAGACGAAACTGGGAACTGTCAGGGAGAAGGGACAGATTCCTCTCTGGAAAATGCAAGACCTGGGAAAGCTGCTAGAGTTTGAGGCAGATGGGGTGGAGGGGAGCCCCTATCTCCAAAGGCAGCTAGCAGAGGAACAGAGCCACAGCCTGAGATATCTGAAGTTCTGCATCTGTGGGGAAAGGAACAAGCAAAATGAGATAAAGGTCTATCAGTGGAAGATTCTCTGAAGGGGCAACGGGAAAAGCTCTGTTGTAAATGCTTTTGTTTTTCACTGACTGGCTAAGGCAAACACAAGCCCCGAGGGAAGTTGGTAGAAGGAATGCCCGCCTCACATTCGCACTAATGAGGCAGGGGCAGTTCTGATCTGGGGCCTGTGTCTGATGGAGAGGCACCTGTTAAAGCCAGCTGAGGAGACAATAGAAATCTCCCAGTGTCCCGTAATTGAAAACATAAAATGCTTGGTTCAAACCTCCCACGCAAAACGTTTGAAAGCAAGCCCCGTAAAAGAGAACTAGTTGACTTTCAGACCTGAAAAGAACTATGGAAAACGGAAGTCCGAAAGCTAGTTTGTGACACTGGACTGATATCGAGAAATGCATTCTGGGAAAGTTAGTTTTTCCACTAAAGATGGTGACATTGCCTGGAAAAACTTTTCAGCTCAAAAAGACGTTCATAGTAAACTTAAAATACAGCTTTTAAAATATTTAGAAGGAGCAAAGTCGTCTCAGAGTTTGCTGAATGTTAGTTTTAAGGAAAAAAATTGTAAGAATTCGGAACTCAGAGCTATGCCACTTTTTGGTTTTACCGGCTCTTTTGAGGAAAATACCTTATTTTCCCTAATAGTTGTGCAAAAATATTTTGCTAACAGCTTTACGGTTGTTCAACAGGAATTTCACCCTAATCCTGAAGTGAAGCCTTTTGTAGAGCAAACTGTAAGTTCTGCTACAACAGAAAAGTTTGTCTGAATTATGGCACAGAGAAGCTGTTATGAATTTGAGTAAAGAGACAGCCTCTAACTAAAAACTGTTTGCCAACAAGCCATTTTAAAGTCCTTAAGAAAACAAGAGAAAGCAGTCCATACACTGAAATTGTTTTAGAAGAAACGTATGGGATATTAAAAAAATTCTTTACCTCTTGAACAAATAGCCTGCAATGAATGATTCCTTTGCAAATCTAATTAAGGGAACAAGGAAACAGGCATTCAAAAAGAAATTATTGCTTTATAGATGGGAATCAAACTTCAGAAAATCTAGCTGTCTTACAAAATAGTTGCTTCAACTGAACGTTCCTTATAAGAAATCAATGCTAAATATCACAGCTGTTAACAATAATAACATCAGGGGTTAAAGCTGATGAAGTGAAAATGCTAAATCATGAAAATGCTCTTCCTCAGAGTAAGATAATGAAGGATATGTTTCATGAAAGAACATCTATGTTCTTAAATCTTGATAAGAAATATTGGGCTAATAAAAAATTGAGTGTGAAAAGCGGCTAAATCAATTTTCTTGATATTAAGGTTCCATCTTGCAGTCTGGGGATAGTAGGAGAAGAAAGAGGCTTCCAGACTGTTGAGTTTGAGACACTTTTAACTAAGTTTCAGCAATGTTTTCAGACCTGCGCTTAGGTCTGGAACTCGACTCCAGTTTAGACAACTATCTTCTCCTGTTGGGAAACTGACGGAGTTGTCAGCTAAGCAATTCAGAAACAGAATATTCCTTAGGTTTTTCTTCTCTTCTCTTTTCTTTCTTTTTGGGTTTGCTGTAAACTGACATAGCTCTTAACAGAGCTGTTATGAAACATCTGAAATGCATAGCAACAGAAGTCACTAAGTCCCAGAGTTAAGAGAAAGCCATTAAAGAATTAAACTCTAGTTTCTCAAGAACTTTCAGAATGATAAGCTCTGAACTTTAGAAATGATTTGTGTACTTCCTGTCTAGTTAAAAGAATCTAATAGAGACAGTGATGGTAATTAAGAATAAGAAGTAGAGCCGGGCGGTGGTGGCGCACGCCTTTAATCCTAGCACTTGGGAGGCAGAGCCAGGCGGATCTCTGTGAGTTCGAGGCCAGCCTGGGCTACCAAGTGAGCTCCAGGAAAGGCGCAAAGCTACACAGAGAAACCCTGTCTCGAAAAACCAAAAAAAAAAAAAAAAAAAAAAAAAAAAGAATAAGAAGTAGAAAATTATTGTGTCTTGTTAGTAAATGTTAAATCTCTTCTAAGTGTTAAGAAATCTTTAGGTGTTTGCTAAGTTAGAGATATGCTAATGGTAGTCCTATAGAGTTTCTTTAAGAATATTAGCTTGTAAGAAGATAAATACGTTATATGAGTTTGTAAAAAAGCGTAAATGTTTGAATGTGAGTCTAAATGCTTTGCAAGGCATGTTGAATGAAAGTTTGTGAAAAGGTGTCAGTGTCAAGTGTGAGTATATGCTTAATGTATATGGTGAAAGAACCTGAGACACAGAAGGTAGTGTCCTAGTGGACTGCAAAGCAGGCAGTCTGAATGGTTTCAAAAGTTCCAGAAGCCGCTAAGAAGCTAAGAATGGCGGACGCCAGAACCAGTACAAGGCATCCGCAGCTGAGATCCATGGAAAATCAATGCAACACAGAAAAACCTGAGCTAACATCAAAAAAACAGTGCAGTTTAACTTATTTCTGTAACTAAAAAGGTCTCTGGCTTGAGAATAAAAGTTGCAGAGATGCTTGCTTGAACTAAAATTGTTAACTACAATTTTTTTTTTTTTTTTGGTTTTAAAACGTCTCTTCATATTTGGAAGTGAATGTCTGATACCAGAATTTACTTTTTTTTTTTTAACTTTTTGAACTCAAAAAAATGAGATAAAACTACAAAATTTTTGGTTATGGATTTTTTCACATCTGGAAGGCTGGTACCACAATTTATTATTTGAATTTTGGGACTTAAGAAATGAAATGAACAATAGTGATTTCATTCAAATGGGACAATTTTTAATTTACTTACAGTGATGACCTAAGAACTGTTTTCTGGAATTATTTGTGTTATAAATGGAACTGTTTAAATGAAGAAATTTATTGTTTCTACCTAGACCCAAGATGCAGTTTTGTGTATGCATATATGTTGGTGATTTATGAATTGTTCTGTGTTAAGAACAGAATTGTTTTATGGAACTGTTTATGTAAAAATGGAATTACTTATGGAACTGGTTTTGTGTTACAAATGAAACTGTTTAAATGGAAAAGTTTGGGTTTCCTAACTAGGCTTAAGATTTTGTTTAAAAAAATTATAAAGAAAAGGAGAAGTAATATTCCTTAGTCTATTTAATTTAAAAAATATTTTCTTGTTATTTGAGTGGATAAATGTCACGTTTTGTTAGTAAGAAATGAAAATGGGTATACTAAGAGATTAAAGTGTAAAGAGTTTTATTAAGAAACTGCTTTTGGATGTTTTGCTAAAACTTTTCTAAGTATTGATGGTTAGAGTGAGAATATTGCTTTTCATATTTGAAAAGTTTGTAGGAATTGTGTAAGTTTGGGTTTTTCTAACTAGGTTCGAGATTTTGTTTTAAATTATGAAGAAAAGGAGGAGTTATGAGTGAATTAAGGTTGAATGTATATATGTAGAAATTATGATAACCTATTGATATTAATGCACTCTGATTTGAAGTTAAGGAAATATTTAAGTTTGACATGAAAACATCAGAAGTTTTTCCTATGTTCTGTTAGCAAGAAAATTCAAATGATTAAGAGTTAAAGTTTGGTGGCGCACGCCTTTAATCCCAGCACTCGGGAGGCAGAGCCAGGCGGATCTCTGTGAGTTCGAGGCCAGCCTGGGCTACCAAGTGAGTTCCAGGAAAGGCGCAAATACACAGAGAAACCCTGTCTCGAAAAACCAAAAAAAAAAGAGAGAGTTAAAGTTGTAAGACTGAGAAAATTGTAACTATATATAGCATCGTACATGTTAATTCAAATGGTTCTGTTAAGAGTTTGCTTTGAGAAGTAAGATTGAGAGAATTGTAACTATGTACAGCAATATTTATGTTAACCTGTTACTGGTAATGATGAAATAAGGGATTCTTATATATATATAATTTTATGATTAACTTAATTTCACATATCAGCCATGGATTCCCCCAGCCATCCTCCCCAATCCACCCCCCATTCCCACCTCCTCCAAGGCAAGGTCTCCTCTGGGGATTCAGCTAAGCCTGGTAGATTCAGCCGAGGCAGGTCCAGTTCCCTCCTCCCTACACCAAGGCTGAGCAAAGTGTCCCAGCATAGGCCCCAGGCTCCAAAAAGCACTAAGGACAGGTCCCAGTCCCACTGCCTGGAGGCCTCCTAAACAATTCAAGCTAATCAACTGTCCCACTTATCCAGAGGGTGAGGTCCAGTTCCGTGGTGGCTCCTCAGTCATTGGTTCACAGTTCATGCGTTTCCACTAGTTTGGCTATTTGTCCCTGTGCTTTTTCCAATCATGGTCTCAATATATCTTGCTCATACAATCCCTTCTCTCTCTCTGGGGCCGTGCATCTCTGCATCTGCTTCCATCAGACACTGGATGAGAGTTCTATCATGACAGCCAGGGTGTTTGGCCATCCAATCACCAGAGCAGGTCAGCTCAGGCACTCTCTCGACCATTGTCAGTAGTCTACAGTGGAGGGATCTTTGTGGATTTCTGGGGACCTCTCTAGCACTCTGCTTCTTCCTATTTCCCTGGGGTCTTCATTCATCATGGTATCCCCATCCCTGTTCTCCCACTCTGCTCCTGATCCAGCTGGAACCTCCCATTCCCTTAAGCTCTCTTCCCCCCCCACCCTTACCCTCCATTATCCTTTTCCACACCCCCAGTTTGCTTATGTAGTTCTCATCCATTTCTCTGTCGTTAGGTGATCCCTGTGTCTTTCTTAGGGTCCTCTTTACTAGGTAGCCTCCCTGGAGTTGAGTTGCACTCTGGTATGTGCTCACTCATAAGTGTATCCTAGATGTAAAGGGACAAAATAAGGGATTTTTTTTTTTTTTGGTTTTTCAAGACAGGTTTTCTCTGTGTAGTTTTGGTGCCTGTCCTGGATCTCGCTCTATAGACCAGACTGGCCTTGAACTCACAAAGATCTGACTGCCTCTGCCGTCCAAGTGCTGGGATTAAAGGCGTGCGCCACCTGGCAAGAGTTTTTGGTTTAGAAAGAGCTTGATGCAGCTAAGACTGCTGTAGTCACCTTGGACCCAATCCAAAAAAGAAATGCCATCTTTATCATCCTCTACTCCCATACTGGGAAGTGTAACAGCCATGGAGATTGCTGTAAGCTATTAATAACAAGTTATTTTTATATATTAAGAAAGCGGGACCTGTGGGAGCCCATTTTCAGGTTCCTAGCGGCTTTACCCAGCAGGTCTGCATAGAGAGGATGATTAGACTATGGGCCTGAGTGCAGGTGTCTGAGATGATCTGCACTTGGTTATGCCAAGGGGGGGGGGGTGTCTTTTGCTCCACCCTTTGGCATTTCTTTAAACACCCTAGGGCAGAGACAGTCAGGGCCCATTGGAATAGGTCCCAGGCCCTCTCAAGGCTCTCTTGTATTTTCTATCTGTTTATCTCCACAATCTAAATCATTCTATCTAACATTTCCTGCTGCTCTCACTCAAGAAAACTCTGAGGAACTGTGGGGTTGGTGGGTAGCTGCCCCACACTTCCCAGCATCTTCTGTGCTTGGAATTTTTGCCTAGCTATTGGCTGTTCAGCTTTTTGTTAAACCAATCAGAGTACTTCACAGAGTACAAAAAGATTATTCTACAACAAGTGAGAATCTGGGAAGGCCTTAGGCTCCAGGGATAAACTGTGAAATTCCTTAGACCCCAGTGAAAAGCTTGGGAAAGGTTTAGGCCCCATTGAGTGTTTCAGGAAGATCTTAGGTCACAGTGAGAAACTGGAAAAGGCCCTGGAGCCCCAGTGAGAATCTGTAGGTCTCAGGATTGAGTGTGAAGCTGGGGAAGGCAGGCAGAGCAGCCTCAGTGACACATTGAAGGAGGATTGATAAAGTGAAGAATGTTGGGGGGGCACAGTGAGAACAGATTTAAAGTTTGTAGACCCAGTGAAAACTTGGTGAGGGACTTTTTAACCTGGTGAGACACCCACAACGAGCTGGGAAAGCCTAAAAGCCAGTGAGAACCTGGGAAAGGCCTCAGTCCTCAAGGAAACTCTGGGGAAAGCCTTAGATTGCAGTGAATACCTGGGGAAAGCCGTAAGTTCCAGTGAGATGTATAAGAAAGTCTACAGCTCCAGTGAGGACTGATAAAGACCTAAGGTCTTTAGGAGATGTTGGAGAAAGTCTTTCTGTTGGCAAGGCCTTATGCCCTAGTGAGCACCTGCAGAAAGTTTGAGAGCACAGGAAAGTTCTTCAGAACCAGAAAAATCCTAATGAAGGCCTTCTAGAACCTGTGTAAACTTGGGAAAATTTTTAGGCCCAGTGAGATTCTGAGGAATACTTTGGGATCTAGTGAGAAATTGGGCAGGGCATTCAGAATACATGGAAAGTCTTAGACCCCAGTGACGACTTAGGGATGCCATAGACAATAGTAATGATCTTTGAAGTTTTTAGGTACCGTGGACTACGTCCCAGTTATCACCTTGGATAGGGCATAGACCCAAGTCAGAACCTGGAGAAGCTTTCAGACCCAGAGAGAACACGGGAAAGACCTTAGGCCCATTAGAACCCTGAAAAATACCAGAAGCTCAAACAAAAATCTGGAGAAGGTTTTAGGCCACAGCCACAACCTGCAGAAGGTCTAAGTCCTCAATGTGACATTCTGGATGGATCCAAGTTTGAACTTAGAAAAACTTTTAGGTCCATTGAGAACCAGTAGGCTATTTGAGGTCCCAGGGAGAAGCTGAAGAATGTTTAAGGCTACAGTGAGAAACTGTGGAATGTTTTAGTCCCCAGTGAGAACCTGAAAAGGCCATCGTCTCCAGTGAGAATGAGAAATATTGTTTAGACTCCTTGAGAATATGGGGAAGGCCTCAGACCCCATGGAAAACCTGGGAAGGCCTTAGGCCTGATGGAGACCTGCAGAAACCCTTAGACACCAATGAGAATCTGGGAAGGCCTTAGACTCCAGGGACCGTCCAGAAAAGCCTATAGGCTTTTTATAACCTATAAAAATTCCTTAGACCCAGGGAAACCTTGGGAAAGCCTTAGGCCCCATTGAGTGTTTCAGAAAGACTTTTAGGTCACAGTGAGAACCTTGAAAAGCCTGGAGCCCCAGAGAGAATCTGTAGAAGGTTTCAGGTTCTAGGGGAAGGCAGGCAGAACAGCCCCAGTGAGACTTTGGAGGTCTTTAGCCCCATTGAGAAGCTGAGGAATGTTGGAGGGCACAGTGAGAACAGGTGTAAAGTTTGCAGACCCAGCAAAAGCCTAGTGAGGGCCTTTTTGACTGTGCGAGAACCTGGAAAAACTTTGGGCCCAAATACAACTCTGCTCTTAGGATCCAGTGCCAATCTGGGAAGGCTTCTGGCCTCAGTGAAAACTGCAACCTGTGGAATTCTGTAAGCACAATGCTCTTTAGGCAAGGCTTTAGGCAGCAGTGAGAACCTGGAGAACTCTCTAAGCCCCACTGGGAACCTACAGGAATTTTGGGGCCCCAGTGAGAGGCCATGGAAGCCCCAAGGCCTCAATGAGATACTGGAGAAGGCCTTAGGTCACAATGGGAACCTGGAGAAGGTCTTAAGCCCAAGTGAGACCTTGAAGAAAAGTTTAGACAACAATGAGAACATGGTGATGGCCTTAAAACACTGTCAGGCCAGGCAGTGGTGGCCCATGTCTTTAATCCCAGCACTTGGGAGGCAGAGCCAGGCAGGTATCTGTGAGTTTGAGGCCAGCCTGATCTACAGAGTGAGATCCAGGGTAGGTACCAAAACTACACAGAGAAATCCTGTCTTGAAAAAAACAAAACCAAAACAAACAAAAAAGACATGATCAGAACATATGGAAGGCCTTAAAGAATTTGTGAGAACTTGGGAAAATTCTCAAGCCTCAATGAGACCCTAGGTGATACTTTAGGCTTCAGTGAGAACAGAAGGCCCACTGAAAACATGGAGAAGACCTTAGACACCAGTGACTACCTGTGAAGGCCTCAGATACTAGTAAGAATATGGGAAGACCTCAGATCAGGTTGAAAGTCTTGGAAGGACATAGGACCAGTTGAAAACCTGGGAAATTACTAAGGCCCCACTGACATCCTGGGGAAGCTGCAAGGCACAGGGAGAGCATGTGGGAAACCTGAGGTCCCACTGAGTTCCTGATGGATGTCCTAAGCTCCAGTGTGGTAAGATTTTTCTTTGTGTCACCAACTCAACAACAAAAAATGACAAAAAGGCTTCTTAATTATGAAAACTTGGCCTATAGCTTAAGCTGTTCCTAACTAGCTCTTATAACTTAAACTAACCCATTTATAGTAATCTACATTCTATCATGTGGCGTTACCTCTCTTCCATCTTGCACCTCCCGTTTCTTCTCCACATCTCCTGGCATCTCCCATGCACCTAGATTCCTCCTTCTCTTCCTCTCTCTCCTGGGAATTTCTGCCTATACCTCCTGCCTAGCTATTGGACATTCAGCTTTTTATTACACCAATCACAGCAATCACTATACACAGTGTACAAATATCCCACAACATTCCAGTGAAAATCTTTGAGTGTTTTATGCCACAGTGGGCATCTCTGGTTGGTCTAAAGCCTTGAAGACACCTCCCAAGGCCTTAGATCCAAGTGAAAATGTAGAGAAAATGTAACCTTTGGTTACAGAGAGAATTTGTGGAGGATTAAGTGTTGGCATTTGGTTTCACAGGATTTGTGGAAGAAACAGGGTCACTCCTGGGTGAATTATGACTTGGCTGAAGCAGGGGAGCCAGTTTTTGGTTAACTGATTGATGATTGCTTCGCAAAAGACTTTTTGTGTTGTTGTTGTTGTTGTTATACAACTTATAGCTTAGCAATCACTTGCAGCACACCCAAACCTCTTATCTGATGCTTCCCAGGAGAAGCAAATGCCAAAGCAATCCTCAGTCAGGACATCTCAGTTTTCTGTGTCCTCCTACAACCAAGTTTTGCATAGGCTTTGAGCCTTTCAGGAAGAACTCAGGTAAGATTTACATACTTCAAACAGAGGGTAATGAACACAAAAACTAACAGTCACAAAAGCAGATCAAAGCCCAGATGCTAACACTCTGGAATACAAGCCAGCTGCCATGCTCTGTGGGAACTCCCACTACATCTCCCCTTCTGTTTAGGCTATAACTAATTATGTTGGAGATTATGTAGCCTTACAGTAAATACAGCCTTTTTAATTTTTTTATATATAATTTTTTATTACAAAAAAGACTTTCTTTCCTTATACATACCAACCCCTGTTCCACTCCCTCTTCTCCCGCTCCCCTCACATACCCCCATCCCACTCCCATCCCCTCCTCATAGAGAGTACGGCCTCCCTTGGGTAGTCAACACAGGCTGTTATACCATGTTGGGGCCAGACCTAGCCCCTCCCTCCTGCACCAAGGCTTAGTAAGGCATCACACCATAGGGAATGGGGTCTAAAAAGCCAGTTTGTGTACCTGGGGTAAGTCCTGGTCCCATTGCCAGGGGACTCACAAACATATCAAGCCATGTAACTTTCACTCCCATTCAGAGGACCTAGCTCGATCCCATGCAGGCTCCCCAGCTGTCAGTCCAGAGTCCATGAGCTCCCATTAGCTTGGATCATCTATTTCTGTGATTTTTCCCATCATGATCTTGACCCCTCCTTGCTCTTATAATCCTTCCTCCGGCTCTTCAATTGAACTCAAGGATCTTGGCCCAGTGCTTGGCTGTGGGTCTCTATATCTGCTTCCATCAGTCACTGGATGTAGGTTCTATGATGGCAATTAGGGTAGACACCAATCTGAGTGCAGGGGAAGGCTAGTTCTAGAACCCTGTCTACCATTGCTATGAGTCTTAGCTGGGGACAATCTTGAGAGTTCCTGGAGTTTTCCCTAGCTGTAGATTTCTCCCCCATCACCTTAATGGTAGATTCTAACATGATATCTCTTTCATTGCTCTCCCTCCCCATCTCTCCATGTTCCCACCTCCCTTCCCCTCCCCTCCCATCCCCTCTATTCCCCCCTCTCAGTTTGCCCAGGAGATCTTAACCCTTTCCCCTTCCTGTTTTTTTTTTCTGTTTTGCTTTACAATCTTTAAAAAGTAAGACAAAATACATTATAAAGCCAATCAAGTTATTTCTGTTAGAACAGGGATAACAATTGCTAAGATAAGAAATCTAAAGTGATTTACAGTGATGAATGAGGCTAACATCTGCGAGGCTTTCCATAACATCCATTCCTGTCACATCAGGTAATTCTTCTTAAAATGTTTCCTTAATTTCTTGCTGTAAATCATTCATCATTTGAGAAGAATTAGGGTGACCCATCAAATGCATCTTAACCTTTTCTCAGTCATACTTGCTTTTATTGAGCCTTAAACATGTAATACAATAGGATGTAATACAATAGGATGTAACAGTCCAATCACATTTTAATTGTATCTGTTCCCTCAGTATTTCTAGCTGATCTCCCAATAGTACAACAGCTTGTCTCAAATCAGCTATTTCATTAACTATCTCACTCTTTTGTTTTGTTGAGTTCAAAGTTCTGTAGAGTGTTTATGCCAGTCTCTAACGAACTCAGCGGTTTGAATTTCTTTATGAAGTGTAAGTCCAGCTGTTGTAGCAGTAGCAGTCAATGCAATAATTCCCACTATTATAGCAATAACCAATCCAAGCATTTGGTGAGTTCTTAATATTCTTTCAGCAAGCTTCTGCATTGGAATCATCACAGGTGAGTCTTGCCATGGCCTTGACAGCTTCACCAGTATCCAGACTGCTGGCCTTGCTCTAAGAATGTATAATCTTTCAGAAGTTACACTTAAAGACATACTAGAATTAACACAGGTATGAAGAGTGCAACATTCACAAGAGATACTATAATAATTATGGTGCCACTGTACAGGCCCCCTCAGTAGCAAAGAAGGCAATGGTACACATGTTTTAAAGGGGTTACTTTGATTTAATCTAAAAGACAAAGTATACTTAGCATCCTTAATGTTTAATTTTCCTTCTTATGCTTTAAGAGGGTGGAAGGCACTTGCTAATTTCCACAGGTTAGTCTGAACTGAATTGTCAAATTGCAGGAGAGGACCTAACATTCCAACTTCATGTCATTGGATAGGTTCATTAACAATAGAACAATTTCTACAATTCCATCTTAACTATATCTATGCAATCTTAATTCTGATTGAGATTATTTTCCTTGAGAGAAACTATAAGAGCTCCAATTGATGATGTCTCCATAGGAGATATTAATTAGCACTCGAGGGTTCTCACTCTTACATTGTTGCTAATTACCCAGTCAGATTCCTCATTGGTAACCCACATTTCACAAAAAGGTAGGTTTATGGAACTAGTAACATTAATCTCCTGTCCTCTTAAACCAGATGCATAAATCATATAAAAGTTACTATTATATCCAGGGTAGTGTTAACTACAGATAATCACCCTTGAAAGGTTATATTTAAACATTGAATTCCATTTCCCATACAAATAGGAATTCCTTGTACTCCACAGTATAATTTATGATTTCCTTACCCTCATCCATAGGCTTAGCAGGTCTTTGATTGTCATAAGGACCAGGTAGCCAAGAAGATTCATTAACCACTGCAGGGATATCCATATCTCCCCAACTTACTCCTGTGTTAATTGGATGATTGGTTCCCATTATCTCCACAGATAGTATAACAAGAACAGGGCTGTAGCATTCAACGTTTTCCCAGGAAGTTGAACAACCACCTCCCCTTTGTCACACAAATTCTTAAGCTGTTCCCAAGTGGATGGATCAGCTGTCCACTTCAAAGGTCTTTTGCATTTTTTCTTTCTCAGAATCATGTCATTCATATCAGCAGCCAAAGCATCCAAGAGACTTCGCTTGCTCATGTCAGATTTTTATCAATTTTGATGGGATCCACAACTTTTTGTCTGCTACAGAAACATAAATGTTCAGCCCTATCTTAACGCTAAATTTAAAGTTAGTAAAGAATTATGAGATCTATCCCTGGGGGGAATCCTCATATCCCCCTTCTGTTTAAAAAGCATCTCTTCTAGAGTGTGATTAGATCTTTCAGTAATTGTTTGTCCTGTAGGATTATATGGTATCCCCATAATGTGTTTTATGTTATAATGTGCAAAAAATGTTTTATTTTATTGGAAACATAAGCCGAGCATTATCAGTTTTAATTTGTATGGATATGTCCATTATAGCCATTGCCTCTAATAAATGTGTAATTATAGAATCAGCCTTTTCAGAATTTAAGGCAGATGTCCTTTGAGATCCAGAGTATGTATCAATTGTATGGTGAATAAATTTTAATTTTTTAAATTCTGTTAAATGAAATACATCCATTTGTATTCCTACAATTTCATTTTTTGTATACCTTAAGGATTACATTCTGTAGGGAAAGGAACTTGATTATACAAAGAACAAGCAGGACAGTTTTTTTTTTAAATAATTTCTTTAGCTTGTTGCCAGGTAATGGAAGTTTTTTCTTAAGCCTTTATTATTAACATGATGGTTCTTTAAAAAATTCTGAAGGTCCCAACACATTTCCAATCCGTTTTTTCATTTCCTTTTGCTAATGGCCCAGGAGATCCAGTATGAGACCGAATATGAGTAGTTTATAGTAGATAATTTCTGTACTGGATTGCTTGTTGTGGTTGCATAAATAACAAAGTTAATTCTGAATTATTAGGAATAAGTTCAGTAGTTTCTATATGTAATACAACTCCTTTTATATTGAGAATAAGTAATTATATTAAGAGATTCATTTAAAGTCTAATAAAACCATTAGAATGGCATATAACTCTGATTTTTGAACTGAAGCATATGGACTTTGAATTACTTTACTTATGTTTCCTGATTTATAACCAGCCATTCCTAATTTATTTGTGTCATTATAAAATGTAAGAACACCAGAAATAGGTGCTTTTTTTTAACTATGCAGGAAAGAATCCATTTCTTTTTATAAACTGAAGTTGTTTACTTTTCAAATATTTGTTCTAATTTCTCTAAGAAATGCTACAAGCTCTTTGCCAATCATCATTAATCACCCAAAATGGTACAATTTCAGCTCTAGTATAGGATACTACACTCTCAGCTGGATCCATTCTTGACAATTGATGAAGTCTTATTCTTCCTTTATTTTTCATTTATGGGGGCCTTTTTACTT
Source organism: Peromyscus maniculatus bairdii (assembly GCF_049852395.1). Taxonomy (NCBI): domain Eukaryota; kingdom Metazoa; phylum Chordata; class Mammalia; order Rodentia; family Cricetidae; genus Peromyscus; species Peromyscus maniculatus. The sequence continues at coordinate 153,261,358 of NC_134852.1, forward strand.
TTAGGCATTGATTAAACATTTTCCCTTCTCCTATCTGAAAATTTTAAATTAAACACTTCCCTTTTATCTATGATGAAGGGCCATTTTCCTTGATTTATAATTTGTCTCAGGAGCCATTCTACTGGTTGCTCCTGAGATGAGGAATTTAAATTCCCCATAACCCTGCCACATCCTGGAGTCCTCTTACCCTGAGAGCATGTTTTCCCTCCAGTCCTGAAGCATCTGAATCTCTGTTTTCCAAGCTCCATAACTTAGGCACCAAGTGTCAGTATTTGGTTTCACCTGGATCCATGGAAGAAATAGAGTCACTCCAGAATGAATTTTGGCCTTTCTGCAGCAGGGGAGCCATTTTCTGGTTAGCTGACTGTTAATTTGCAAAAGGCTTTTTTATTGTTATAAAATAAAAAAATTGTTAAAAACTTTACACCTTAGCAAGTCAATTTCTGCAAACCAAAACCAATTATCTAAAGCTCCCCAAAGGAAACAAAGGAGAAAGCAATTCTCAGTCAGAGGACATCTCAGTTTTCTGAGTCCTCTTACAACTAAGCTCTGTATAGACTTTGAACCTGAAACAACAAGAATGTTCAGCCTAAAGAATGAAGAATGTTCAGCCTAAAATATTCTTCAGCTTCTTCCTGGGATCTCAAATAGCCTAAGGTTCTCAATGGGCCTAAAAGTTTTTCTAGGTTCAAACTTGTATCCAAAGCCATCCAGAATGTCACATTGAGACCTTAGGCCTTTCTGGTTCTGAAGGACTTTTCTATGTTCTCACTAGGGCATAAGGCCTTCTCCAGGTCCTCCCGGACAAAAAGGCCTTCTCCAACATCTCCTAAAGATCTTAGGTCTTTATCAGTCCTCACTGGAGCTGTAGACTTTCTTACACATCTCACTGGAACTTATGGCTTTCTCCAGGAATTCACTGCAATCTAAGGCTTTCCCCAGAGGTTCCTTGAGGACTGAGTGAGGCCTTTCCCAGGTTCTCACTGGCTTTTAGGCTTTCCCAGCTCATTGCTGGTGTCTAAGGCCTTCTGCAGGTTCTCACTGGGGCCTAAGAACTTCCCAGTTTGCCACTGGTTCTTAAAGCCTTTCCCAGGTTCTCATGTAGCTCTAAGACACAATTCAAAGACTCATTGTGTGCCTGGGCAGTGGTGGTGCACACATTTAATCCCAACACTGGGGAGGCAGAGCCAGGCAGATCTATATAAATTCAAGGCCAGCCTGGTCTACAGAGTGAGATCCAGGACAGGTACCAAAACTATATGGAGAAATGCTGTCTCAAAAAAAAAAAATGGGGAAAAAAAAAAGGAGAGTCATTGTGGCCTCAAAATATCCCCAGTCCTCATGAGTTCTATTAAGTCATTGCCAGATTTTAATTGTATATGAGGAAATTTTCTTTGTTCTCCCGGCTGTCTAAAATTTTTCTGCAGATTCTCACTTGGTCCCAAGGCCTTCTACAGGTTCTCACTAGGATCTAAGGCATCCTAAAAGGTATGTATATTCCCCATGTGTTTGTTGGAGTTGAAGATCTTTGACAGATTCTCACTGGAACTTAAGGTTTTCTCCAGGTTTTCTCCATGACCTAAGGCCTCCCTGCAAAAGTCTTGGTGAAGCCTAGGATTTCCCCAGGTTCTCTCTAGGGCTCAAGGCTTTCCCCATGTTATCACTTGGTCCTAAGATGTTCCCAGGTTGTTCACTGCAGCTAAATAACTTCCAAGATTCTCACTGGTGTCTCAGGCATTCCTTTGCTTTCCATAAGCTTTGCTTTTCCTAAGGTCCTAGGGCCTTACCAGGTTTTCAAAGGGGTCTAAGGCCTTGGCCATATTCTCTCTACATCTTAAAACGTGACCCAAATTCTCACTGGAGCCTAAGGCCTTTCCCAGTTTCTCACTGAGGCTTGATCCTCCACATATTTTCTCTGTGACCTAAAGGCCTTGGGAGGTCCCATCCAAGAATTAGGCCAACCAGGCTCACTGTGGCATAAACCCTCTAATGGTTCTCAAGAGCTTAAGGCATCCATCAGGGAAACAGTGGAGGCTCAGGTTTCCCCCATGTTCTCACTGTGCTTTATAGCTTCCCCAATGTGGTGATATTTTGAACAAATAAAAATTGCCTGAAGATCAGAGGGCAGAACAAGCTACTAGATTAAATATAGAGGCCAGACAGTGGTGGCAGAGATCCATCTGGATTCCTCTGAGTTCAAGGCCATACTGGACGACATGAAATCCCAGTCTAAAAGAGAATCCAGTTTAAAAGAGAAACAGAGCCTGGCAGTGGTGGCACACACCTTTCATTCCAGCACTGGGGACACACACCTTTAATCTCAGCACTAGGAAGGTTGAAACAGAAAGTGATAAGACTGGGCAGAGAAAGGAATTATAAGGCGGGAGGAGGAACTCATTCTTTCAGACTGAGAAGTTTGTAAGGTAAGAGGTGGTGGCTGTGGCTTGCTCTGCTTCTCTGATCTTTCAGCTTTTAACCTAATATCTGGCTCCGAGTCTAAATTATAAGGACAATTAGGATTCATGCAACACCCCACGATGTCACTGGGGCCTAAGTTGTTTCCTACGTTATCTACTGGACTTAAGGCTTTCAAGGTTTTCACTCTGATGTCAGGTCTTCCCAGATTCTTACTGGTATCTGGGACCTTCCAAAGGTTCTCACTGGAGAGAAAGGCCTTTCCAGATAGCCACTGGTATCTTGGGTCTTCCCATGTTCTCAACATACTTTCAGATCTCACAGGAGCCAAAAGCATCACCCAGGGTCTCATTGGTTCTTCAAAAATGTCCTGAGTTTTCACAAATTCTTTAAGGCCTTCCATAGGTTTTGACTGTGTCTGAACACCATCTCCATGTTCTAATTGTGGTCTAAACCTTTCTGCAGGGTCTCACTGGGATTTAAGACCTTCTCCAGGTTCCCACTGTGACCTAAAGTCTTCTCCAATATCTCCATCAGGCCTCAGGGCTTCCTTGGCTTCTCACTAGAGCCTAAAATGCCTACAGGTTCCCACTGGGGCTTAGGGATTTATTTCTGCAGGTTCTCACTGATGTCTAATGCCTTGGCCAAGAGCATTGTAGCTTACAGAATTCCACAGGTTGCAATGTTCGCTGAAGTCTCACTAGAGCCTAAAATGCCTATAGGTTCCCACTGGGGCTTAGGGATTTATTTCTGCAGGTTCTCACTGATGTCTAATGCCTTGGCCAAGAGCATTGTAGCTTACAGAATTCCACAGGTTGCAATGTTCGCTAAAGTCTTCTCAGGTTGTCATTGGGTCTTAAAGTCTTGCTCTGGTTCTCTCTGGATCCTAAAAAGCAGGGTTGCATTTGGATGAAACTCCTTAGGTTCTCACTGAGTTAAAATGTCCCTCACCAGGTTTTTGCTGGGTCTGATTTTTTTTTAAGAAATTTTTATTCATTTTACATGCCAACCACAGATGCCCTCTCTTCCCTCCTCCCATCCCTGAGCCTTACCTCTCCAACCCACTCCCCATCCCCTCCTCCAACAAGGTGGGTCTGCAAATTTTACACCTGTCCTCACTGTGCTCTCCAACATCCCTCAGCTTCTCAATGGGGCTAAAGGCCTCCAAAATCTCACTGAGGCTGTTCTACCTGCCTTCCCCAGCTTCACACTCAATCCTGAAACCTACAGATTCTCACTGGGACTCCAGGCCTTTTCAAGTTTCTCACTGAGACCTATGTATGGTCTTTCTGAAACACTCAATGGAGCTCTAAGTATTTCCCAAGCTTTTCACTGGGGTCTAAGGAATTTCACAGTTTATTCCTGGAGCCTTCCCAGATTCTCACTTGTTGTAGAATAATCTTTTTGTACTTTGTGAAGATGTGTAATTCTGATTGGTTTAATAAAAAGCTAAATAGCAAGTAGCTAGGTAGGAATTCCAAGCACAGAAGATGCTGGGAAGAAGAAGGGCAGAGATGTGAGGAAGACACAGAGGAAGCAGGAAAGCAAGATGGACAGTTCATAGATGAGGTAAACAAGCTTTGGAGAGGCAGATAGATTAATAGAAATGGGTTAGTTTAAATTTTAAAAAGCTAGCTAGAAACAAGCCTAAGCTATTGGTCAAGCTTTCATAATTAATAAGTCTCTGTGTCATTATTTGGGAGCTGGAGGGACAGAGAAAGACTTGTTAACTCACTGGTGTCTAAGGGTTTCTACAGGTGTTCACTCAGGCCTAAGGTCTTCCTAGGTTGGGCATGGGGTCTGAGGTCTTCCCCATATTATCAGTGAGTCTTACAATGTGGTCCATTCTCACTGGAGCCTAAAAAAATCACGTAGGCCTTTCTTGGGTTCACACTACGAACATTCCACAGTTTCTCACTGTAGCCTAAAACATACCTCAAATTCTTCCTGGGATCTCAAATAGCTTACTGGTTCTAAGTGGGCCTAAAAGTTTTTCTAAGTTCACATTTGGATTCATAGCAATCCAGAATATCACATTGAGGCCTTAGACCTTCTGGGAGTTGTGACTAGATCCTAAAACCTTCTCCAGGTTTCACTGGAGCTTCTGGTATTCTTCAGGGTCTCAGTGGACCTAGGGTTTTTTAATATTATCTCTGGATCTGCAAGCTTCTCAGGGTTCTGATTTGAGTGTATGTCTAATCCAAGGTTAAAACTGGGGCCTAGGTCTTCCAAGGTTTTCCGTGGTACCTAAAGCCTTTCCACATTTCTGCTGGTGTCTAAGACATTCACAGGTAGTCACTAGGGTGCTCTGTCCTGCTTTTTTTGGATCCTAAGCATTTACTGCAGCCTGACTGGGCCTAAAATTTTTCCAAATTTCTACAGGTTCTATTAAACTTTCAATATATTTTCACTGGTCTGAATGCATTCCCCATTTTCTCACTGTGCCTTTGAATATTCTGCACGTTCCCACTGATGCATAAGGCCTTCTCCAGGTCCTCCTTGAGATCAAAGGCCTTCTCCAAAGTCTCCTAAAGAGGTTATATTTTTCCCTGTTTCTCACTGGAGCAGAGAACATGATAATATATCTTACTGGGATATAAGGCCTTCTCCAGGTCCTCACTGCAATTTAAGGCTTTCCCCAATATGTCTCGGAGAACTGAGGCCTTTCCCAGTTTCTCAATGGGTTTAGGCTTTCTTGGCTCACTACTGGTGTCTAAGGCCTTCTGTAGGTTCCCACTTTGGTCTAAGGCCTTTCCAGGTCATCCTTTCTTCTTCTTCTTCTTCTTCTTCTTCTTCTTCTTCTTCTTCTTCTTCTTCTTCTTCTTCTTCTTTTTGGTTTTTCGAGACAGGGTTTCTCTGTGTAGCTTTGATCCTTTCCTGGAACTCACTTGGTAGCCCAGGCTGGCCTCGAACTCACAGAGATCCGCCTCTGCCTCCCGAGTGCTGGGATTAAAGGCGTGCGCCACCACCGCCTTCTTAAAGACTTGCCCAGGCTTTCACTGTAGCCTGAGAAATGACCCAAATAGTCACTGTGCCCTACAAAAATCCCCAAGTCCTCACAGGTTCTAGAAAGCCTTCACCAGGGTTTCACTGTAGCTGAAAATTTTCTCCTTGTTCTTAGCATGGCCTAAAACTTTCTGCAGATTCACACTCATGCCAAGGCCTTCTCCAGGTTCTCACTGAGATCAAGGCCTCCTACAAAGTCTCTTCAGGGTTTCATCTTCCTTAGATAATTAATGGAGCCTAAAACTTCAACAGATTCTCACTGGAACTTAAGGTTTTCTCTAGGTTCTGTGACCTAAGGCCCTACCAAGTCTCAGTGAAGCCTAAGGCTTTCCCCAGGTTCTCACTGTGGCCCAAGGCTTTCTTCATGCTATCACGTGGGACTAAGCCCTTCCCAGGTTGGCATTGGAGCCTAAGACATCCAGACTTTAACTTATGTCTAAATTCTTCCTCGGGTTCTCATTGGGGTCTAAACCTTCCCTGATTTTCAGTAGAGTCTAAAGTCTTGCCCCATATTCTACCTGGGTCTTAAAGTTTTCCCCACATTCTCACTGGAGCCTAAGGCTTTCCCCCAGGTTCTTACTGGGGCTTAAACATTCAAGCTTTTCTGGGGCTAAACACCTTCTCCAAGTTCTTACTTGGATCTAATGTGTTCTCCAGGAACAGTGAAGTTTTGTCCTACCCCTGGTTTTCTCTGCACTCTAAAATATTCTACAGATTGTCAGTGGGACTTAAGACATTCCTCCTGGTCTCATTGTGGCCTCAGGATTTTACCATGTTCTGACTTGACCTTAAGTGCCCCAGGTTTTCATTGAGATGTAAGGCTTTTCCATGTCATCATTGGGGTTTATTTGACCTAAAAATACCCAGATTCTTTCTATTATCTAAGGCCTTCCACAGATACTCATAGTTGCTTAAAATCTTCCAAGATAGTTACTGTGGTGGAAGGCTGTGGTAGTTTGAATGTAACTGAATCCCATCAGCTCATAGGGAGTGGCACTATTAGGAGGCTTGGCTTGATGGAGTGGGTATGGCCTTTTTTGAGGAAGTGTGTCACAGTGGGGGTGGGCTTTGAGGTTTCCTATGCTCAGTGAGTCCTTTTACTTCCTGTTGCCTGCAAGATATAGGACTGTCAGCCATCACCATGTCTGTCTGCATGCTGCCATGCTCCCTGTTATGATGATAATAGACTGAACTTCTAAAACTGTAAACAAGCCACCCCAATTAAATGTTTTGTAGATGTAACCAACCATCTTATTAAATAAGAAACACAGAACCAATGCAAAGAAGAAAGTCAAGAGGTCAGAGCTAAGAGCTAAAACCTTACCCTTCCTTCTGCAGTGGTCCTACCTCTCCAAATCAGAGCTACTTCCTGTGTTAAAGTCTTTATATAGAGTTTCTGTTCTGCCTTCTCATTGGTTGTAAACCCAACCACATGACCGCCTCGTCACGGCCTGTCTCTATAGACCTCTAGGTTTTCTATGGTTGTTATCAAGATTAAAGGCATGTGTATCCAATACTGGCTGTCTCTGAACACACAGAGACTTACCTAGCTCTGCCTACCAAGTGCTGGGATTACAAGCATATGCCACCACTGCCCTGCTTTCCTATGGCTTGCTAATAGCTCTGATCCCCAGGCAACTTTATTTATTAATATGCAAATAACATTTTAATACAAATAAAGTATCATCATAATGTTTTCTTTACAAGAGTTGCCATGGCCATGGTGTCTCTTCACTGCAGTAAAAACCCTAAGACAAATGCCTTCCCCATGTTCTCCATGAGTCTTAAATTCTAACTGAATCCTAAGGCATTTTCAAGGGCCTTGCTGCATCCTAAAAATTTTCCCAAGTTCTCACAGGTTCTATAAACCTTTGAAAGTTTTTTAATGATTCTAAAGGCCTTCCAAATATTTTTTCTGTGGCCTAAAACATTCTCCCTATATTCTCACTGAGTTCTAAAACTTGTGGCAGGTTCTTACTGTGGCCTAAAGACTTTTCTAGGTTCACTCTGTGGATGAAGAACTTCTCCAATTTCTCATTGATGCCTTAGCATGCCCCAGGTTCTCAATGGAGCCTTAAACTTTCTATAGGTTCTCAGTGGGGCTTAGGGCCTTCCAAGGCTTTCTCTTTGACCTGCCATCTTCCCAGATGCTTATTGGTATCTGAGTATTTCTGCAGGTTCTCACTGGGTTTTAAATTCTCCCTGGAGCCTAAAGGATTACCCTGGGACTCATGGGAGTCTAAAAAATTTTCCAAGTTATCATCAGTTCTATAAAGCCTTCAATCATTTTTTCCTCTGTCTGAAGGCCTTCCTTATGTTCTCACTGTGGCCTAAATCATTCTGTGCAGAGCAAACAACTTCCAAAACTATAGAAACAACAGAGACATCTGGCATCCTGGACAGTCACCCAAGGTTCCCCTGCCTACAGGCCTAGAATGTTTGATAGACTTGTCTTGAAGCAGGACTTTTGAAAGACTGTCCTACCTTGTCTTGGCAATGTTTGACATGAGCTTCCTTTGTGTCCTGCTTGTCCAATTTGGACAGAATACTGTCAGCAGTTGAGTCAAGGGCAGTTTCTCACCAAGTGGCTAACTCTATGTGAAAGAAAACTCCACATGGATGCTCTTCAATGCCCATCATCCTTTTTTGAAATAAATTGGTGCTGCCAGGAGCAGATGTGCCTCACCATCATAAAAAGCCTTATGTCATTAATACAGCTTAAATGCCACATTCTGTAGGCCCATCTCTTTATCTAAAACATATTTTTGTTTGACCTTGAAAATATGACTAACATGACCACAAACTTGATTGTTAGGTAACTACTAACCTGTATTTCTGAATTATCCTAAATGATTTGTAATAATAACATTTAAGGACTAGAAATTTACCTTACACTGTTTAATAAGCTGCATAGGTACAATACCTTAACAAGTGTAGAAACACATACAGTGTAACAAAATAACCTTAAATTTGTATCAATATAAAAAAATACCTTAAACAAGAATTGAAACATATATAGGGTTATAGGCCCTGTTGATAACATGGGAAAGGCCTTAGGCCCCAGTGTCATCCTGGGTAAGCTGTAAGGCTCAGGGAAAACTTTAGGCCCCACTTTGACACTGAAGAATTCCTTAAGCTGGAGAGAGAATTTATAGAAGGATTTAGGGCACAGTAAGAACCTGGAGTAGGTATAAGGCCTCAGTGTGGCTGGAGAATCCTTAGCTCCAAGTGAGAATGTCAAAAGGACTTTAGCCCCAGTAACACCTTTCTAAAGTTTTAAGATCACAGTGAAAGCATGGGCAACATCTTCAACCCAGTGAAATCTTGGAGATGGCCTTATAGATCCTGTGAGAACCTGGAATATTTTCAGACTCTAGTGAATTCTTGAGCAAGGTTTTAGGTTACAGTGAGACCCTGGGCTAAGCTTTAAAACTGAGTGACAAATTGGGAAGGTCTTGGGTCTGAGTGAGTGCCTTCAGAAGGCCTTAGAAACTAGAAAGAAACTGTGAAGGCCTAAGGCACAATGAGAACCTCAGAAATGCCTTAGGCCTCAAGGAGACATTGAAGAAGGCTTGAAATCACAGTGAAAATCTGGAAAAGGCCTTAAGGCCCCAAAGATAACCCATAGAAAGTTTTAGGTTCCAGTGAGGACCTATAGGAGGTTTTAGGCCACAGTGAGACCTGGGGAAGATCTTAGACATCAATAAGATCCTGGAGAAGGCCTTAAATCATAGTTAGACTCTGCAGAAGGCCTTAAGCCCAAGTGAGAACCCATAGTAATTTTAGGCAAATACTAGAGAAATAATAGTAAAATTTAAGGCCACAGTAAATATAGGCAAATGGCCTTCTGAAGGAGTAATATCCTCTGAAAGGTATCTTTGGGGAAGTATTAGGTACAAGAGAGACCCTAGGTAATTACCTTGACCATAGGTTATACCTTAGTCTACAGGGAAAACCTGAACAAAGCTTTAAGACCCAGTGAGAACATGGGGGAAAGTCTTAGGCCCCAGTGCAAACTTGGGAAGTGCTTAGGCTCCAGTTAGAATGGGTGGAAGGTTTTAAGTCACAGTGGGACATGGAGAAGCCTTTAGACTCCAGTGACAATCTGTGAAAGCTTTGGCCCCAGTGACAACCTGCAGAAGACCTTAGACACCAGAGAGAATCTGGAAAGGCTTTATGCCCCAGTGACATCCTGGGAAGGATGTCATCCCCAGTGATAACCTGGGTAAGGCTTAAGTCCCAGAAAGAACCTGAAGAAGCTTTAAGACCCAGTGAGAACATGGGAGAGACCTTAGGCCACACTGAGTCTGTGTGGAATGCCTTAAACTCCGGTGACAACCTGTATAATGTATGAGGCTACATAGAGAACCCGAGGAAGGCCCCAGGCTTCAATAAGATTTTAAGGGAGGCCTTATTTTATTTAGTTAAAAAAAAAGTAGAAATGACCTTAAGCAACAGTGAGAATCTGTACAAGTTTTAGGTTTTAGTGAAATCCTAGGAAAGTCCTAGCTCCTCAGTGAGATTTTGAAGAAGGCTTTAGATCCCACTGAGAACTGGGAGAATTCCTTTCACACCAATGAGAACCTGTAGAAGGTAGGATGAGAACACCATCCTACCATCCTAGGAGAATTCCTTTCACACCAATGAGAACCTGTAGGTAGGATGCAGTGATAACATAGTAAAAGTCTTCAGAACCAGTGCAGACCCTTTGAAGGCCTTATACACCCTGTGAGAACTTCAGAAATTTTTAGGCCCTGGTATGATCCTTATGGATTACTTATCATCCACTGAGAACCTGTGCAAGTCTTCCATAGCCAGTGGGAACACAGAAAAGGCAATGGACCCCTTGAAATCCTGGGAAGTTCTTGGGTTTCTCTGAGAATATGTAGAAGGTGTTAAGGCTCAGTGAGAACCTGTAGAAGGTTTTAGGTCACAGTCAGAAGATGGGAAAAGCATTCAGAAGGAAGGAAAGCCTATCAAAGGCCTTATAGATTTTGTGAGAATGTGGAGAAAATTTTAGGTCACAGTGAGAACCTGGGTAATGCCTTATCCTACAGTATGAACCTGGGCAAGGCTTTAAGACCCAGTGAGAACACGGAGAAGCTCTCAGACTCCAGTGAAATCATGGCAAGCACTCAGGCTCCAGTGAGAAACTACAGGTTTCAGGCCACAGTGAGAAAATGGGAAAAGCCTTTAGAAGGAGTGAATACCCACTGAAGGCCTACAGTACCTAAGAGAGGTTGGGAAAATTGTAGGTGCCAGAGAGACCCTGGGAAATGCTTTATAAGACCCAGTGAGAACATGGGTACTGTCTTAGACCACAGTAACAACCAGGTAAGACCTTGGACACCATTGAGAATTTGAGAAGGATAAGTCTCTGGTGACAATCTGGGAAGGTCTTAGGCCCCTTAGATCCTGTACATGGTTTTCAGCTGTAGTAAGAACCTGCAGAAGCCCTTTTGGCCCAGTGAGAACATATAGGAGGTTTAGGCCACAGTGAGGATGTGGGGCAGTTCTATGGACCCAGTGAAACTTGTCAAAGGCCATATGGATACTGGGAAAACTTGGGAAAATATCTGTGCTCCAGTGAGATCCTGGACAATGAATGCCTCAGGTTCAGTGAGAATCTGTTCAAGGATTTAAGATTCATTGAGAACTTCAGAAAGACCTTAAGGCTCACACAAACCTGTCAAAGAATTTATAGAATATGTAAGAACTTGGAAACTATTTTAGGGAACAGTGAGTCCCTGGATAATCTCTTAGTCTCTAGTGAGAACCTAGGCAAGTCTTTAAGGCTCAGAGAGAACAAGGGTAAGGCCTTAGACCACAGTGACATATTGGAAGGTCTTGATTTCCAGTGAGAATCTGGGAAAGCTTTAAGACCAAGTGAGAACATGGGAAAGATGTTAGGCACCATTGAGACCCTGAGGAATGCCTTAAGAGTCAGTGATAACTTGTTGAAGTTTTTAGACTACAGTGAGAACATGTGTAAGGTCTACAAACCCAGTGAAATATTTTGTAGGTCCTATAGACCCTGTGAGAACTTTTGAAAATTTTATGCCCCAGTAAAATCTTGGGTAAAGCCTTGTGCTCCAGGGAGAACCTGTCCAAGGTTTCAAGACACAGTGAGAATATAGAGAAGGCCATAGACCGGTGACAAACAGGAAAGGCCTTCAGCCTTGTGGTGATTTGAATAGGAATGGCCCCCATAGTCTCATATATTTGAATGCTTGGTCATCAGGGAGTGGTACTACTTGAGAGGAATTAGGAGGTGTGGACATATTGGAGGCAGTGTATCCATGAGGGTGGACTTTTGGGTTTCAAAATCTCAAGACAGCCCTAGTATCTTTTCCTGCCCCAGCAGATCTGGATATAGAACTCTCAGATACCATATCTGCCTGTGTGCCACCATGCTTCTCACCATTGGAGTAATTAACTAAAACTCTGAAATTGTATAGAAACCCCAATTAAATGCTTTTCTTTATAAAAGATATCATGGTCATGGTATTTCTTCACAGTAATAAAACACTGGTTAGCAAAAGCCTCAGTGACTTTAGATTGCAGGGTGTCTTAGCATTTAAATGGTGGCTGGCTTAAAATTCAGAGGTTTAGTCCATTGTCATCATGGCAGGAAGCATGGTGGCATGCAGGCAGACATGGTGCTGGAGAAGTAGCTAAGACTTCTACATCCAGATCCAAAGACAGAAAGAAGAGAGAGTGACACTGGGCTTGGCTTGAGCATCTGAGACCTCAAAGCTTGCTTCCAGTGACACACTTCCACCCAAAAGGCCACACCTACTCCAACAATGCCATACCTCCTGACAGTGCCACGCCCTTTGAGCCTATGGGGGCAAATTTCATTCAAACTGCCACACAGGGAGAACCTAGAGAAAGCCTTAAGGTCCAGTGAAGCCTCTAGAATGTTTTAGGCACCCTGGACTGCCTAAGATCTCAATTAAACTTTGGAGAAGGCCTTAGAATCCAGTGACAAGGCCTCAAGGAAACTTTGGGGAAGGCAATAGATCCCTGTGATAACCTGGAGAAGGCCTTAAGACTCAGTGAGAGCCTGTAAAATGAATTAGGTCCCAGTGAAGACCTGGGGGAGGTTTTCAGACTCAGTAAAACCTTTTGAAGCTCTTATAGAACCTGTGAGAGCTTGGGAACATATTTAGACCCAAGTATAACCTGGGGTAATGCCTTAGGCTCCAATGAGAATCTCAGCAATGAGAACATAAGGAAGGCCTTACACTTCTGTGAATATCTAGAAAAGCCTTAAGCCCCCAGTGAGAACCTATAGAAGGCATCAGTGAGAACCTGAAGAAAGCCTCAGGGCTCAATGAAATTTGGAGGAAAGTCTTGGATCCTAGTTAGAACCTGAAGAAGGCCTTGATTTCCAGTGAGAACCTGTAGAAGGGTTTTCACCCTAGGCAGAACCTGACGAATCCTTAAGGAGATGATGAGATTTGGAAAAGGCTATAGATCACATAAGAATCTGGAGACGGCCTTGATTCTATATGAGAATCTTTGGAAGGCTTTAGGCAACAGCAAGAACTTGGGGAAGACACTCAGACCAAGTAAAAATCTGTAAAAGACCTTATAAGGTTCTCTTATAGAACCTGTGATAACTTAGGAAATTTTTATGAACCAGTAAGATCCTGGGTAATGTCTTAGGCTCCACTGAAATTCCAGGCAAAGCTTTAAGACCCAGTGAAAACCTGGAGAAGGCCTAAGGCCTCAATGGGACTTTGCAGAAGGCCTTATACCCCAATTACAACCTGGGGGAGGCCTAAAGCTCCACTAAGGATCTTTAGAAACTTTTAGGATACCATGAGAACATGGGATAGGCCCTCTGACCTTGTGGAACTTGTTGAAGGCCTTATAGAACCTCTGAGAACTTGAAAAAAAAATTAGGTCCCAGTAAAACTTTGGGTAATGCTTTAGGCTCCAGTGAGACACTTGGTAAGTCTTTAAGATCCCATCAGAAAAAGGGGAAATGTAGTGTGAATCTTAAAAAGTTCTTATTAATAAAATCAAACCTGAGGCCAATTCTTGGGGTGAATGCTGGAAGGTCAGAGAAGCAGAACCAGCCACAGCCACCTCACCTTGCCAGTTTCTCAACTGATCCTGTTTCCTCAGACTGGAAGCTTCTGAGTCCTCATCCAGAATGGATCTCAACTGAACTGCTTCTCAAAAGTCTGAAGCTTAACCAGCCAAATGCTTAACCAGCCAAATGCTTCTAGTTTCTGGTCCTCATGCCTTATATATCTTTCTGCATTCTACCATCACTCCCTGGGATTAAAGGCTTGCTTTCTGGGATTAAAGGCATGTGTCACCATGCTTGGCTGTATCCTTGAACAGATGGATTTCTGCCTCTGAAATGCTAGGATTAAAGGCTTGTACTACCACTGCCTATCCTAAGTATCTAGTGGCTTCTCTGTTCTCTGACCCCAGATAAGTTTATTAGGGTACACAATATTTTGGGGAAAACAATACCACCACAGAGAAAGCCTTATACAGCAGTGACAACTTGTGAAGGCCTCAATCCTCAGTGATAACCTGGGAAAGCTCTGAGACCCAGTGAGAATGTGGAAAAGACCTCAGACAGCACTGAGACCTTGAAGGATGCCTTAAGCTATTGTTGGAACCTGCAGAAGTTTTGAGACTGCAGTGAGAATGCGATGAATGTCTACAGACCCAGTGAAAATCTTTTGAAAGCCCTATAAATCTTATGAGAACTTGGGAAAATATTATGCCACAATGAGATCCTGGGTAATGCCATAGGCTCCAGGGAGAACCTGGTCAAGGTTTTAAGACACAATGTGAACATGGGAAAGATCTTAAACACTTGTTACAACCTAGGAAAGCCTTAGTCCACAATGATAACCCAGGGAGATCCTTAGTCCTTGGTGAGTTCCCGTAGAAGCTTTAATACCCAGTGAGAACATGGGAAAGACCTTACTCCCTTGAGAGCCTTAGGAATTCCTTAAGCTTCAGTGAGGACCTGTAGAAGGTTTTAGGTTACAGTGAGAACATGGAGAAGGCCTTAGACAACAGTAGGGCTTTGAGGGAAGGCCTAGGATTACAGGAAAGTCTCTAGTCACAAAGAGAACCTTAAGGATGTTGTAAGCCACAGCAAGAACATGGGGAAAGGTCTCAAACCTAGTCACAAACTTTTGAAAGACTTATGAAACTTGTGAAAATTTAGAGAAAATTCTTCCAGCACCAGTGAGACCCTGGGTAATGCCTTAGGCTCCTGAGACAACATTGGCAAGGTTTTAAGAGCCAGTGAGAACACAGGGAATGCCTTAGACTCCAGTGACAACTTGGGAAGTGCTTAAGCTCCAGTGAGAACCAGTAGAAGGTTTCATGTCCAAGAGCAATCCTGGGGAAGAACTTAGGGTTCAGTGAGACCTGAGGAAGTGCTTTGATTGGAAAGAGAAACTGTACCATGCCTAAAGCCCCAGTGAGAACCTGTAGACAGTTTTAGCACCTATAAGAACCCGGAGAAGGCCTAAGCTCTCAATGAAATCTGGCAAAGGACTTAGATGACAGTGAAAACCTGGAGAAGGCCTTATGCCATAGTGAGAGCATGGGAAAGGCCTTAGACACCAATGAGAACCTTGGAAATTCTTAGGCCCTAGTGAGAACCTGTGGAAGGCCTTGGATGCCAGAAAGAACCTTGGAAGGCTGAAGGCCTCAGTCCCTAGGAAAAGCCTTAAGTCCTAGTAAGAACCTAGAGAAGCTTTCAGATCCAGCAAGATCATGAAAAAGACCATAGGCCAAAATGAGTCCCCGAGGATTGCCTTATGCTCCAGTGAGAACTTGTAGAAGGTTTTAGGCCACGGTGAGAACCTGGGGAAAGCCTTAGGCCTGAAACTTTAGTCAATGAGACTTTTGAGAATGTGAGAAGGCCTTCAGCAACAATAAGAACATGTAGGAACTTTAAGTGTACACTGACAACATGGGGGAGGCCTTCAGACACAGTGAAACCAGTTTAAGGTCTTATAAAACCTGTGGGAATTTAGGATAATTTTTTAGGCCCCAGTGAAACCCTGGATAATGCCTTAGGTTCTGGTAAGAACCCCTGCAAGACTTTAAGATCCAGGGAGAACTTGAGCAATGCCTTAGAACCCAATTAAAACCTAATCTGGGAAGGACTTAGGCCACAGTGAGTACATGTAGAAGATTTTAGGCTCCAGTGAGAAACTGAGAAAATTGTAAGGCCTCAGTGAAACTTTGGGTAAGGTTTTAGACCCCAGGTACAATCTTGAGAAGGCCTTAATCTTCAGTGATAAACTATAAAATGTTTTATACTACAATGAGAATGTGAGAGAGAGTCTTTCAGACCCAGTAAAACTTATGGAAGGACTTTTAAAATCTGTGTCTTCCAGATCCAAATCACAGGTATAGCCTCCATTTCTGGATTGTAGTTCATCCCAGATATAGTCAACTTGACAACCAAGAATAGTAATCACAAACCTGTAGAACATTTTAGGCTACACTGAGATCCTGCAGTAGGCCTAAGGCTTCAATGAGACTTTTGAGCAGGCATTAGATCTCTGTGGCAATCTTAATAATGTTTAGACCAAGGAGAACTTGTAGAAGGTTTTAGGCCATAGTAAGAACATGGGGGAATGTCTACAGACTGAATGAAAAGCTGTAGAAGGTGTTATGGACCCTGGGTGAACTTAAGAAAACTTGTAGGCCCAAAGGGTTCTTAGTAATTGCTTAAGCTCTAGTGATAACCTGGGAAAGGCTTTAAGACCCTGGGAGGATTTTAGACTCCAGCTACAGCCTTCAAAGGCCTTAGGCCCCAGTGTGAACCTGTAGAAGGTTTAATGACACCCTGAGAATCTGAGGAAGTCCTTAGGCCTTGATGAGACTTTGGGAAAGGCCTTCAATACAATGAGAACCTGGAAAAAGAGTTAAGCACAAGGAGAATCTGTAGAAAGTTTCAGTCACCAGTGAGAACCTGGGAAAGGCCTAAGGCTATAATGAGACTTTTGAAAAGATTTTATGTTGAACTGGAGAAGGTGGTAAGCCCCAGTGAAAACCTGTAGGAGGCGTTAGATACCTGGAGAAGGCCTAGAGTTTCTGTGAAACTTTGGAGAAAACCTTAAATGGCAGTGAGACCCTGGAGAAAGCCTAAAGCCCAAGAGAGAAGCTGCAGATTTAGGCCATAGTGAGAACATGGGAAAGCTTTTAGTCACATTAAAAATCTGTTGAAGCCTAATGGAATTTGAGAGTACTTGATATAATTTTCAGGCCCCAGTGAGACTCTACATAATGCTTTAGGTTCCATTGAGAACCTGGACTAGGATTTAAGACCCAGTGAAAATATGGTAAGTCTTTAAGCCCATTAAAACCTGGGAACACTTGAGATACAAAGGAACCTTAGGGAGGTTTTAGGACCTCTGAGAACCTAGGGAAGGCCTTAGACCTAAAAGAGAATTGGGGGAAGGCATTAGATGAGAGTGAGAACCTGGAGAAGTCCTTTTACACCAGAGAACCTGCAGCAGGTTTTATGCCGCAGTGTGAACCTGCAGAAGGCCTTAGATACAGTGCTAATATGGGAAGGCCTTAGGTCCAATGACAACCTTGGCAGGCTTAGGCCTGGGTATAACCTGGTGATTTCTGTAAGCCCCACTGAGAACCTTGGGAAGCTTTAAGACCCAGTGAGAATAGTAGAAAGAATATTAGAAAGTGCAACTGAGTCCCTGAGGAAATCCTTAAACGCTAGTGAGAACCTGAAAAAGTTTTATTTAGGCCACAGTGAGAACCAGGAGAAAGCCTTACACTTCAATGAAATGATAATACAAGTTATAGCAAAAAATGGTTTTGACATATATCTTTAAATTCATTGAGATCAGAAAGATAAGAGAGTATTTACTCCAAATATGCCAAATACAAAATATAATCCTTACTTGGTAATTGTTCTTATTGTATATAGTTTCATTTGTTAAACTAATACCTTTTCTTTCTTTTTAGACAATACCTGATAAATGTTCTTAGTGTGTATAGTTTTACTATGTTACAGTTAAAACATTTCCTTTTTATTTAGACAAAAAGGAGGGAAATGTTATGGAATAATATTTTTGTACACTGTGATAATATGTCACTCTGATTGCTTTAATAAAAAGCTGAATGGCCAGTATCTAGGCAGAATTTTTGCACAGAGGATGCTGGGAAGAAGAAGGCAAAGACAGATATATCCATTTCTTCTATCTTATCTTCAATGCCTGAGATCCTCTCTTCCTTCTATGGTATTCTGTTGGTGAAGCTTGCCTCTGTAGTTTCTGTTCAAATTGCTAAATTTTACATTTCCAGCATTCCCTCAGTTTGTGTGTTTTCTTATTGCTTTTATTTCCATTCTCAGGTCTTGAACAGTTTCATTTGTTTCCTTCTAGTGTTTATTTGTCATCCCCCCCTCCCCGCTTTCTTTAAAAGATTTACTCATTTATTTATTTCCTCCGATTGTTTGTATTTTTCTGGCTTTCTTTAAGGAATCTATTCATTTCCTCTTTAATGACCTCTATCATCCTCATATAGTTTGTTTTAAGGTCTTTTTCTTGTGATTCAGCTATGTTGGAATATCAGGGCTAGCTGTGCTAGGATAGCTGGGCTCAAGTGAAGATGGGATAGCTGGGCTCAAGTTCTGGCTGTTGTTGTGTTCTTATGCTGGTATCTGAGCATCTGGTTTGGGGGTTATTAAAGGTCTAGGTGCTGATTTCCAGGTTTTTCTTTCTTGGGTAAATGTTTTATTCCTTGCTTTCTGTTTCTTCTCCCGACTTGCAGAGTGTGAGCACTGTGTGTTGTCTGCTCTACTGGCCTGTTCAGCAGGGGTGCTCACAGGGAATGTCTGCTGCTGTCAGAGGCTGTGACACAGTGACAAATAAGGGAGAGAAGGCAGGAGGGGACGGTCTGTGGGATTCACAGGAGATGTAGACAGGTGAAGAGAGGCTGAAGCTGGTGTTCTGTTGCAGCCCTAGGAACAAGCCTGAGACTGGGTCTGGGGGAACAGAGAGTAGAGAAGGTCTCTGAGGGGCATAGCTGCTTTTCTGGAAGGCATGGACTGTGCTAAAGGCCTCATCTATTCACATTGGGGCATTTGGCCTTCCCCAGGTTCTCATTGTGGTCTACAACCTTCTACTAGGTTTCTCTGGAGCTTAAGGCATTCTTCAGGATCTCAATGGGGCCTCAGATCTTTATCGTGTTCTCACTGAGTCTTAAAGCCTTGGCCATGTTCTCATGGGATCCTAAAGCATTACTTGGTTATTGACTGGGCTGAAAATTTTTCCTAAGTTCTCACAGGTCCTGTAACGTATCCAAAAGCTTTTACTGGGTCTAAAGTCTTTTCTAATGTTCTTTCTGTTGCCTAAAACATTCTACAGCTTTTCTTGGTTGCACTAATTTCAAAGACCTTCTCTAATGTCTCATATAGTCCTTCATCCTTCCCCAGGTTCTCCCTGGAGCCTAAAACATTCTATAGTTTTTCATTCTGGCTTATGACCTTCTCCAGGGAAACACTGTAATCTAAGGCCTAGAACTTTTGACAGATTCTCACTGAGGCTAAAAGCCTTCATCTGGTTTTCACTGGGATCTAAGACCTTCTGTAAAATCTCCTTGAGGCTTTCTGTCTTCCTTGGGTTCTAATTGGAGCCTAAAACTGTCTGCAGATTCTCAATAGAGTTTAAAGTTTTCTCCAGATTATAGCTGTGGCCCTCCCCAAAGTATCATGAGGCCTAAGGCTTTCCCCAGGTTCTCATTGGGGCCTAAGGGATTTTCCATGTTATCACTAGGGTGTGAGGCCTTCCCAGGTTGTCATTGGAATCAAAGACTTCCACAGATTCCTACTAGTGTTTAAGGCCTTCTTCATGTTCTCACTAAGTTCTGAGCCCTACCCAGCTTTTTTTTTTCTTTTTTAAAAAGGTTTATTTATTATGTATAGAGTGTTCTGCCTCCACGCCAGAAGAGGGCACCAGATCTCATTACAGATGGTTGTGAGCCACCCTGTGGAATTGAACCCAGGTCCTCTGGAAGAGCAGCCAGTGCTCTTAACCTCTGAACCATCTCTCCAGCTCCCACGTGTATTTCTTTTTTTTATTATTTTTTAAATTACACTCATCACTCATGATATTCATTACTTACACTCATGATGTTAATCACATTTGTGTTATTCATAGATTACATTTGCAGTATTCATTCAATTTATACACACACACACACACACACACACACACACATAATTTTAAATGTCAAATGTCATCTCTTGAAGGGGGTAGGAGGTTAAATACAGGCTTACAGCACAATGGGAGGACCCCAGAGGGCAGAAGTTCGCTACTGGTGTTTTACAATCTTGCATCTAAGCTGTTAATATCCATTATTCAGGATACACAGACAAGGAACTTCCCTTAAGCATTCAGGAGTGTGAAATCTGGCAGGGAATTAGCATTGGGAGGATATCAAGGTCAAGGTCTGCAAGCAAGGCAACAGTTACCCAAAACAGGGGCCAGGGCCCTGCAGGTCCCCCTTTTATTAAAAAATGAGCTTTTGACTTGGGTTGAGTGTGACGTCAGCAGGTCACCTTACCCATCATGGAGACGCCTGCCCAGGCTACACAGGCACTCTGTCTTAGGTTGGTGAGTGCCCCCCAGGCATTACCCATCTCTGAATACTCATTATCATACCGGCTCAATCATGTGTGAGCAGCATGGTTAATTGCTGTCAAAGATCTCAAAGTGGCACTGGGCTTGCAATCTGTGTGTTCGCTACAGAAAAGACCAACAGAGGTCCTATCCCACCCATAGCCAGTAGGCTAAAGGCAACTGAGCCATTCCCTTCCTTAATGAGCCATACTGTACATTGGAGTCCTTGTAAGATAGTATCCCAAAAGCAACTGGAACTTGAGTTTATAAGTTTATAATTTTCAAAGCCAATCAAGATGTATAAAACTACTGAATTAAATTTATCATGCCCAATAGAATGAAAGATTAACTAACTGTCTACCCAGCTTTTTAATGGGGTCTCCTTACCCATTTTTCATTTGGTCTTAAAACTTTTCCCAGGTTCTCACTGGATCTTAATGCCTTCCCCAGATTCTCAATGGAGCTTAAATCTTGTACAAGTTTGCTCAGGAGCTAAAGGTCTGCTCCACTTTCTCACTTGGATCAAAGAACTTCTCTAGTCAAACAGAATCCTTAGGCCTACCTATCCTACATTCTCATTGTGGCCTAAAACCTTCTACAGGCTCTCACTGGAGCTTAAGACATTCCTCAGAGTTTCCAAGGGGCCTTAAGTTTTTCCCATGTTCTCACTGGGTCTTAAATGTTTCCCCAGCATGTAATTGGGGCTTAAGGTCTTTTCCAGGTTTTCATCTGATCCTAAGGCCTTCCAAGATTTTCATTCTGACCTGAGGTCTTCCCAGATTCTTACTGGACTTCCACAGGTTCTCACTGGGGCCTAGGTAGTCAAAAGAGCCTAAGGCATTTCCCATGTTCTCACTGGAACTTAAGTTCTAACTGGAACCTAAAGCATTAGTCAGGGACTCAATGGGGCCTAAAAATTTTCCCAAGTCCTATAAGGTTGTTGATATGTTTTTACTGGGTCTGAAGGCCTTCCACATGTTCTCATTGTGGCCTAAAACTTACTGCAGGTTCTCAATGAGGCTTAAAGTCATCTGAAGTTTCTCACTGTGTTCAAGGCACTTTTTCAAAATTTTGTTGAGACCTTAAGCCTTCTCTGTGTTCACACTGGCTCCCAAAAATTTCTACAGGTTCTCATGGTGGCTTGCAGATTTCTCCAGGTTCTCACTGACATCTCAGGCCTTCCCCAAAGTCTCATTGGTCTTAAAATTGTGCCCAGGTTCTCACTGTTGCTTTAGCTGGAGGTTTCACTTGTGCCTAAAAGTTTTCTCAATTATTCACAGGCTCTAGAAGGCCTTTATCAGGTTTCCCCTGAGTGTGAAGATTTTCCTATGTTCTCATGTACTTAAACATTGTACAGATTCTCACTGGGAACAAAGGCCTTCTCCAGATTCTCATTGGTATCTAAAGGCCTTCTCCAAAGTCTCAATGATATCTTCTGACTACCTTAGGTACTCACTGAGATGTAAGGATTTCTACTAATTCTCACTGGGACTTAAGGTTTATTCCATGTTCTAACTTCATTCCAAAGGCTTCCCAAAAGACTTGATAAAGCCTAAGTTCTTCCCAGGTTTACACTCTGACATAAGGTCTTTCATAGGCTATCACTGGGGCCAACCACCTTCCTGGATTGTCACTGGAGCCTAAGACTTTCCCAGATTTTTTCTAGTGTCTATAGGTTCCTCCTGATTCTCACTAGGGCCTAAGGCCTTTTCAAGTTGACATTGGGGTCTAAGACCTAGCCTATATTCCCAGTGGGTCTTAAAACCTTGCCCAGGTTCTCACTGAGGCCTTAAACATTCTACAGTTTCTCACTGGAAACTAGAACATTGTACATATTCTCCATAGTGCCTGAAACATTCTACAAGTTCTTATTGGGTCTAAAGACTCTCTCCAAGTTCTCAGTTTGATATAAAGCCTTCTTCAAAGTGCATTGAGGCCTTAGGCCTTCTCCACATTCTCACTCAGGCCTTAATTTTTCTACAGGTTTTCACTGTACTTTGTGGCATCCCTCAATGGGGCTTTACATGTTTCCCTTATTGTCACTGTGTCTTAAGATTCACCAAGTCCTAACTGTGGCCTAAGGCCTCCCCCAGATTATCACTGGGGACTAAGTTCCCAGGTGGTCACAGGTGCCTGAGGCCTTCCCAGATTCTCACTATTGTATAAGGCCTTCTGCAGGTTCTCCCTGAGGCCTAAGGCCTTCCTAATATATTCACTGTGTCATAAAGACTTGCCAAGTTTTTCATTGGATTCTAAAATATAATAAAGTGTTTCACTGGTGCCTAAAAAATTTCCCAAGTTCTCACAGGTTTATAAGTCCTTCAAAAGGAATTCACTGAGTCTAAATAGTTTCTGCCACCCCGTATTCTCAATGTGGCTTAAACTTTCAGAAGTTTCTATCTCAGGTGTAAGGCCTTCTCCAGGTTCTCACAGGGACCTAAGGCCCTGTTCAAGGTCTCACAGAGGACTGAGGCCTTACACAGATTTTCAGCAGAGCCTAAATTTTCATCAAGTTCTGGCTGGGTTAAAGGTATCTCACAGATTCTCACTGTGGTCTAAGGCTTTCCACAAAGTCCCATTAAGACCTAAGGTGTTCTCCAGGTTTTCACTGTGATCCTCAGTGTTTTCTGACATTTCACTGTGGCTAAGGTTTTCTTCAGTTTTTTCCATCAGGCCTAAAAGCTTCTACAGGTTCTCACTGTGGCCTAAGGCATTGCCAGGCTGTAACTGGAGTCTATAGCTCTGCCTCCATTTTCTGGCTGGATCTTATACCCTTACCCAGTGTGGTGGTTTGAATGAAAATGGTCCCTATAGGGTCATAGGGAGTGGCTCTATTAGGAGGTGTGGCATTGTTAGAGTAGGTGTGGCCTTGTTGAAGGGCGTGTGTCACCTGGGAATGGGCTTTGAGGTTTCAGAAGCTCAAGTCCGGCCTAGTGTCACTCTCTCTTTGTGCAGCTTGCTGATCCAGATGAAGAACTCTCTGTTCCTTCTCCAGCACCATGTGTACTGGTATACCACTTTGCTTCCTGCCATGATGATAATGGACTAAACTTCTGAACCTGTAAGCCAGCCCCAACTAAGTGTTTTCTGTTATAAGAAAAACTATGGTCACCAGGCGGTGGTGGTGCAGCCGGGCAGTGTTGGTGCATGCCTTTAATCCCAGCACTTGGGAGGCAGATCCAGGTGGATCTCTGTGAGTTCAAGGCCAGCCTGGTCTACAGATCAAGATCCAGGACAGGCACCAAAACTACACAGAGAAACCGTCTTGAAAAAAAGTAGCCATGGCCATGGTGTCTCTTCACAGCAATTAAACCCTAACTAAGACACCCAGATTCTCACTGATGCCTAAGGCATTACCCAGGGTCTGAATGGGTCTTTAGAATTTACCCACATGTTCAATGAGGGCTACAGGATCTATAGACCTCCCCTGTGTTCTCAGTGTGAACTGTAACATTCTACAGTTTCTTACTGGAGCTTAAGGAATTCCTCAGGATCTCAAAGGGGCATATTGTCTTTATCATGTTCTAATGCATTCTTAAAACTTTACCAGGTTCTAACTGGAGCCTATGGCCTACCATAGGTTGTCACTGGGTTCTCAGGTTCCAAGGTTGTCACTGAGACCTGAAGTCTTCCCAGAGTCTCACTGGTGTGTAAGACCTTCAACCAGTTTACACTGAGGCCAGATTTTCCCAGATTGTCACTGGGCTATAACGCCTTCCCCATGTTTTCACTGGGTCTTAAAATGTTGCAAAGTTTCTTACTAGAAACTAAGATATTCCCCAGAGTCTCACTAGTGGCCCTCAATTTTACCAAGATCTAACAGTTTCTGTAAGTCCTTTGACAGGTTTTCTAAAACCTATGTTTATGCATTTGGGCCTAAGGAATTCACAGGTTGTCACTGGGTCTAAGGTCTTTCGTATTTCTCACTGAGTCTTAAAGTTTTGCCCAGGTTCTCAGTGCATTACCCAGGATTGGACTAGAGTCAAAATTTTGCCCAAATTCTCAACGGGTCTCTAAGGTCATTGACATGTAGGGGGACTTTTCTTTCCTGTCTGCCAGTTTCCAAATAACCAACACAGAGACTCAATATTAATTATAAATGCTCAGCTGATAGCTTAGGATTATTACTATCTAGCTCTTACAAATTAAATTAACCCATTTTTATTAATCTATGTGCTGCCATGTGACTTGTGTCTTTACATGTCCTCCAGCATGTCTTGCTCCCTTTGCATCTCTTGGTGACTCTTCTGACTATGCCCTTCCTCTTCCCAGAATTCTGCTTGTCTGGTTCTCCTGCCCAATCTCTCCTGCCCAGCTATTGGCCAGACAGCTCTTTATTAACCAATGAGAGTAATACATATTCATGGTGTACGAAAAGTGTTCCAAAGCATTGAAGGGTTGTCATTGGGTCTGAAGACCTTCTCTATGTTCTCACTGTGACCTAAAACATTCTTCCGGTTCTCACTCATGTTTAAGACCTTCTCAAGGTTCTTACTGCTATCTAAGGCCTTCTCCAAAGTCTCATGGAGGCCTCAGGCCTTCCCTAGGTTCTCACTGGGGTCTAAGACCTTTCCCAGGTTATCACTAGGGCCTTTGTCACTAGATCACAAACCTTCCCAGATTTTCACTAGTGTGTAAGGTCTTTGGCACCTTCTCTCTTGCAACTATGACCTTCCCAGGATGTCACTGGGTCTTAAGGCCTTCTCTATGTCCTAAGTAGGTCATAAAGTCTTTTCTACATTCTCAATGATGCATAAAGCTTTTCACAAAATCTTACTGGGGACTGAAACAACCAAAGGTTTTCTCTGAAGCTAAAGGCATTCTCCATGTTCTCGATGGAGTCTAAGATTTTCTCCAAAATCTTGTTGAGATCTTAGGCATTCTTCAGGTTCTCACATGGCCTTAAGACCTTTTCTAGGTTTTAAATGCAATCCAATGGCATTCCCCAATGTGTCCTTGAGTCCTAAGGCATTCCTCATGTTCTCACTTGGGTCCATGTATTTCCTAGATTGTCACTGGGGCCTTCTGATATTGACAATGAGATACAAGGCCTTCTCAAATTCCTACTGGTATCTAAGGCCTTCAGCGGGTTGTCACTGGGGCCTAATGCCTTCCCAGGTAGTCACTAGGGTCTAAGGCCTCCCCATGTTTTCAGTGGGTCTAAAGCCTTCCTGACATTCTTATTGGAGCATCTGGCCTTCCCCCAGATCATCACTGTGCATAAAACCTTTTATAGGTTATCACTGGAGTTAATAGCCTTCTCAAGATGCTTTTTAGATCTAAAGCCTTCTCCAAAGTCACATTGAGGCTTTAGGCCTTCCCATGCTTCTCACCATGGTCTACAGTCTTATATAGGCTTCTGACTGGAGCTTAAAGCATTCCTCAGAGTTTCAATTGGTCCTAAGGTCTTTCCCATGTCCTCACTGGGTCTTAAAGCTTCCCAATGTTCTCACTGGGGACTAAGGCCTTCCCTAAGTTCTCACTGGTACCAATGGCCTTCCCAGATTTGTTTGTGCATCTAAGGCATTCCCTAGGTTCCCACTGGGACTTAAGCCTTCAGAGATTCTTAATGGTGTCTAATCTTTCTTCAGGTTCTCACTGTGCCCTATGACTTGCCTGTGTTATCACTGGAGTCTAAGGTATTCCCTATGTTTACACTGGATCTTAAAGCCTTGCATAGGTTCTTATAGACTAAGACATGATCCAGGTTCTCCCTGTTTTTGTGGGATATTTCATCACACTTTGTGAAAACGTGTCACTGTTTTATTCTGATTGGCTTAATAAAGAGCTGACTGGCCAATATCTAGGCAGGAGAGGTTAGATGGGACTTCCAGGGGGAGAGAGGAACTCTGAGATAATGAGAGGAGATGTCAGTGAGACATGGAGGAAGTCAGACATACAGAATGGAGGAGAGGTAAAAAGCAATGTGGCAGAATGTAGATTAATAGGACCAGGTAAACTTAAGTTGTAAGAGCTAGCCTAAACTAAAAGCCAACCTTTCATAATTAATAATAAGTGTCCATGTCATTATTTGGGGGCTGGAGGTCAAAAGAATGTCTGACAAGAAAGTCCAACTACAGTTGTCGCCCAATGAGGGACTCATATATCCACATAGGACCTGAGAATGCTGGGGGGAAAAGGTCTGAACTCAGAGAAGGATGTACCTTCCTGGCAACTATGGTCTCTCAATAGGCTCAGTGCTCACAGTGTATAGAGATGCAGCTCCTTTAAGAGGCCCTGCTGTAGAGCCAAGCACTTGAAGATCCTGTACAGTACTTAGGTTGGAGACTAGATAGAAATGCCTGCTGCAGCTTGGATACAACTTCCCAGCTGGGATGATTAAGTGCATCTGGGACAGTTAGGCACAGCTGAGATAGACCTGAAGAATCTGGGTATGGCCTATATTTTCAGTGAGAACCAGGAAGACCTTAGGTCCCACTGAAACCCAGCAAAAGTCTTAGACTCCAAGGAAAACCCAGAGATGACCTTAGGCTGAGTGAGAACTTAGAGAAAGAATTAGGCCTAAGTCAGATTCAAGGGAAGGCCTTAAGTTCCAGTGAGAACCTGGAAGACTTTAAAGCCTTTAAAACTCAATGACAATCTGCAAAAGGCCCCAAGGAGAACATGGGGGAATCCTTATCCTCCAGTGAGAATTGGTTAAGACATTAAATCCCAGCAAGATTATAGGGAAGGTCTTTAAACACAAGTTGATCATGGGAGGTCATAGATAACAGTGTAAACCCATGGAAGGCCATAGGTTCCAGTTAAGATCTGTGGAAGGCCAGAGGCCCAGTGATAGTCTAGTGTAGGTCTTAGGGCCCAATGAGAACCTGGGGGAAAGCCTGAGGCTCCAGTGAGAACCTGGGAAAAACATTAGACCCATGTAAGAACCAGGAGAAGGCTTTAGGCCCCATTCAAGAGAGAAAGCCTTAGGTCCCCATGAGAATATGGGGAAGGCCTTAGGTACAGTGAGAACTGGTGCAAATCCTTAGTCCTAAATGATGACTTGGACAATGTCAGCAATATCTGTGAGACCCTGGAGAAAATTTCAATGCTCATTATGAGCACAGGAGGGCTGTGCTTCCCTTTTGGACCTTGGGGATGGCCTGGGACCCAGAGAGACACCTGGAAGGCCTTAAGCCACTGACAAGGTCCTAAGGCCTTAGATCACAGTCAGAACCTGGATGAGGCCTCATGCCCCAATCAGAACCTGTAGATGGTTTTAGGCTCCAGTGAGAATTTATGAAGATCAGAGTGAACCTGACAAATGGCTTTAGCCTCAGTGAAAACCTGTAGAAAGATTCAGGCCACAGCGAGAACATGGGAAAATTCTTCAGACGTGGTGAAAACCTGGCAAAGGATTATAAACCATGTGAGATGCTGGGAAAATTTTTAGGCACCAGTGAAAATCTGGGCAATTCCTTAGACTCCAGTGAAACCCTGTGAAAGGCTTTAAGATCCAGTAGGCCCCAGTGAAAATTAGTTGATGGCTAGTTAGACACCATTATGAATCTGGGAGGGACTTAGCTTCCACTGAGAACCTGCAGAAAGGTTTACACTACAATAAGGACATGGGGAAGGTCTTCATACCCAGTGAAAACATACCAAAGACCTTACAAAACTTGTGAGAAGTTGGGAAAAGTTTTAGGCCCCAGTGAGTCCCTTTGTAATGCTTTAAGCTTCATTAATAACCTGGGCAATGGTTTAAGACCCAGTAAGGTCATGGTAAAGGCCCTAGACCCCAGTGAAAACCTGTGCCATTATTGGGACCCAGTGAAGAGCTACAGAGGCCTTATACACCAGGAAGAATCTTGGAAGACCTTAGGCCCCAGTGATAACCTGGGAATAAATCATACCTTAGTGATAACCTGTGAAAGAACTTAGGTCCCGTTGAGAAACTGGGAAAGTTTTAAAACACAAGTACAAGGGAAAATCTTTAGGCCCTACTTAGAAACTGAGGAATGCCTTAAGCTCCAGTGAGAATATCTAGAAAATTTTAGACCACAGTGAGAACATGGGAATGACCTAATGTTTCATGAGAATTTGGAGAAGGCCATAGAGCCCAGTGTTAAACTGGAGAAGACCTAAAGTTCCAGTTAGAACCTGCTAGAATATTGGCACATTTTAATGTCCCAGTGAGACCCTGATTTAATGCCTTAAACACCCATGAAAACCTGGGTTTTATAGCCCAGTGAGAACATGGAGAAGGTCTAAGATTTCAGTTACAACCTGAGAAGTCCCTAGGCCCCAGAAAGTACCTGTAGGTGGTTTTAGGCCCCAAGAGAACCTGGGGGAAGGCTTTAGGACTCAGTGACAATTTGGAGAAGGTGTTGATTGAGTCAGAATCTAGAGGATGGCTTATGTCCTAGAAAGATCCAGTAGGAAGTTTTAGACCCCAGTGAGAAGCCAGAGAAGGCCTAAGGCCTCAACCAGATTTTACAGAAGGCCTTAGATCACAACAAGAACCTGCAGAAGGCCTTAAGCACAATAAGAACATCTAAAATGTTTTAGGCCCTGGTGAGAACACAGGGGAAGGCTTTCAGACCCAGTGAAACACTTTCAAAGGCCTTATAGAAACTAAGAGAAGTTAGAAATTTTTAGGATCAACTGAAACCCTGGATAATGCCTTAGGCTCCAGTGAGAACCTGTGCAAGGCTTTAATAGCCAATGAGACCATGGAGAAATCCATAGACCCTAGTGATGATGTGGGAAGACCTCAGCACCCAGTGAGGACCTGCAGAAGACCTTAGATAGCAGTGAGAATCTGTGAAGGTCTTAGGCTCCAGGGACAAACTTGGAAGGGCTTAGGTCCCAGTGATAACCTGGAAAACACTTTAAGCCCCATGATAAAATACAGAATGCCTTATGCAAGAGTAAGAACCTATAGACTGCTTTAGCTCCAGTGAGATCTTGGGGAAGGCCTAAGGCCACAATGACACTTTGCAGGAGGCCTTAGTTCTCAGTAGGAACCTGGAGAAGACCATAATCAAGAATGGGAACCTGTAGAAAGTTTCAGGCCACAGGGAAAACATGGAGAAGGCCTCAGAACAATTAAAAAGCAACAAATGACTTTAGAGAATGTGTGAGAACTTGGAAAAATTTCAGGCCCTGGTGAGACCTTCCCTAAAACTTAGGCTCCAGAGAGAATCTAGGCAATGCTTTGAGACCCAGTGAGAACATGGGGAAAAACTCAGAGCACAGTGAATCCTTGGGTAGACCTTAGGCCCCAGTGGCAACCTTCAGAGAGCCTTGGACACCATTAAGAATCTGGGAGGCCTTAGGTCCCATTGATATCCTGGGAAAGGAATGGGCCCAAGTGAGAATCCAGGAAAGGCCTTAGGCCTCAATGAGACTTTGGGGAAGGACTGAGATCACAGTAAGAAGCTGGAGAAGGTATCTGACTCTCCATTACCTCTTCATCCACCCTGATGTCATTGGAGGCTTCCATGTGAGACTTTGGATTTTTTTGTTTGTTTGTTTTTCGAGACAGAGTTTCTCTGTGTAGCTTTGCGCCTTTCCTGGAACTCACTTGGTAGCCCAGGCTGGCCTCGAACTCACAGAGATCCACCTGCCTCTGCCTCCCGAGTGCTGGGATTAAAGGCGTGCGCCACCACCGCCCGGCTGAGACTTTGGATATTTAAAGAGACTGAATTTTAAATTTTCTATTGTTTGACTTTTAAGTTTGCTATTATTTTGTAAAAAAAAAAAAATGAATGAAAAGAAAAGAAAAAAAAACTGGAGAAGGCCTTAAGCATAGGGAGAACCTCTGGGATGTTTTGGCACCAGTGGGAACCTGGTGAAGTCCAAAGGCCTTAATAAGAGTTGGAAGAAGGCCTTAGAATCCAGTAAGAACTTGGAGAAGGTATTTAGCCCTCTAGAGAAACTTAGACAATTTCAGGGTCCAATGAGAAGTTAAGGAAGGCATTAGGCTCGAATGAGAACCTGGGCAAGGAGTTAAGACCCCTGGAGAAGGCCTTAGGCCATAGTGAGAACATGTGGAAGGTCTTAGACACCAGGGAGAATTAAGGAAGGTTTTAGGCTCTAGTCACAATATTGGAAGGCTTTAGGCATATTTGAGAATCTGGGGAAGGCCTTAGGCCTCAACAGACTTTGAGGAAGGATTTTGATTACAGTAATAAACATGAGAATGCCTTAAGCCCCAAGAAGAATGTCTTTGGTCACAATGAGACCATGAAGAATGCCTTCAGACCCAGTGAAAACCCATAGACATCCTTATAGAATCTATGATATTTTGGGAGAAATTTTTAGGTTCTATGAATAGGTTTGGTAATGCTTAGATCCAGTGAGAACCTGTAGAAGGTTTTAGGTAACAGGGCAAGACTAGGAAAGGCCCAAGACCTCAATGAGACTTTGAATGTAGCCTAGGATCACAGAGAGAACCTGCAGAAGCCCTTAAACCAAGGCCACAGCCACTTCTCACCTTGCCAACTCCACAAAGCCTCTGACTGAATGCCTCTGAGTCACCAGTCAAAAGGGCTCTACTACCTGTTCCCTCACACCTTATATGTCTTTCTCTGCCCAGTCATTTCACTTCCTATCTCAACCTTCCTAGTCATGAGATTAATGGTGTGTGTGCTTCCCAAAAACTGAAGTTTAAGGTGTGTGCTACCACTGCCTGGCTCTGTTACTCTCCTAGACTGGACCTATCCCATGTAGCCCAGTGTGGCCTTGAACTCACAGAGATCCAGATGGATTTCTGCCTCCTGAACTGGGACTAAAGGTGTATGCAACTGCAGCCTGCCCTCTATGTTTAAATCTGTGGCTGGCTCTGTTCTCTGATCTTTAGGCAAGCTTTATTTCTTAGATTACAAATATCACCACAAGTGAGACACTTTTTAATGAACCAGAGAAAGAATTCAAGACCCAGTGAGAACATGGGGAAGGCTTGAGGCACCAGGAAGACTATTGGAAGGCCTAGGCCCCAGTGTCAACCTTGGAAGGCCTTATGCCCCAGTGATAATCTGGGACATGCCTTAGTTCCCAATGAGAACATAGGGAAGCTTTAAGACCCAATGAGAACAAGGGAAAAATCTTAAGTCCCACTAAGACATTGAGTAATGTCTGAGCCCCAGTGAGAACCTGCAGAAGACCACAGTGAGGACTAGGAAAAGGCCTAGAGCCATAATGAGACTTTGTAGAAGGCATTAGATACCAGTGTGTACATGGAGAAGGTCTTAATCCCCAGTGAGAACCTGCAGAGAACTTTAGATACCAGTGATCTGGGAATGTCTTAGCCTCTATTGACACCATGGGGCAGGCCTTAGGCACCAGTGATATCTGAGGAAGGCTTTAGGCATCAATAAGATTTTGGTTAAGGTCTTAGATTACAGTTGGAATCTGAAGAGGGCCGTAAGATCCGAAAAGAACCTGTAGAATGTTTTAGGCTGTAGAGCCTAGGAAAGCTCTAAAGCATCAACAAGACTTTGAAAAATTCCGTAGATCCCAATGAAAACCTGGACAATACCTTTAGCTCCAGCAAAAACATGTTCAAAATTGTGGATCCAGTGAAAAATTGGGAAGGCCTAAGCTTTCAATGAGACTTTGAAGAAGGCCTTAGGTCATGGTATAAAGCTAAAGAAGTCCTTAAGCCATAGTGTGAACTTACAGAATGTTTTAGGACACAGGAATAACATGGGGAAGGCCTTTAGACCCAGTGAAAACCTGTTGCAAGCCTTATAGATTCTATGAGAACTTGGATAAAATGGCGTCAGACCTATTGAAACTATGGCATCAGTGAATCTTTGCGGGGAAGGCCTTATATCACAATTAGAACCTGGAGAAATATTTAAGGCCCAATAAGAACCTGTAGTATGTTTTAGTCTCCAGTAATAAACTGGGGAAAGCAGAAGTCCTCAGTGAGACTTTGAAGAAGGCTTTAGATTCCAGGGAGAATCTTGAGAAGGCCTTTAGCCCAAGTGAGAACTTGTAGAAAATTTTAGGCCACAGTTAGAACTTGGGGAAAATTGTCAGAGCCAGTGAATACCTTGCAAAGGCTTTATAGCTCCTGTGATAACTCAGGAAAATAGAGTCCCCAGTGAAATCCTGAGTTATGTCTTAAGCTCCATTCAGAATCTGGGCAAGGCTTTAAGACCCAGTGACAATCTTGCAAGGCCTTAGGCCCCAGAAAGAACCTGCAGAAGGTCTTAGATACCAGTAAAAATCTGGTAAGGCTTTAGGCCAGAATGAGAACCAGGTAAGTCCTTAGGCCACAAAGAGACTTTGGGGAGGGCCTTAGATTACAGTGAGAAACTGGAGAAGGCCTTAGGCCACAGTGAGAGCATCCAGAATGTTTTAGGCTATAGTGAGAACATGCAGAAGGCCTACAGGCCCAGTGAAAGTATAGTGAAGGTTTTATAGAACCTATGAGAACTTGGGAAATCGTTTAGGTACCAGTGAGACCCTGGATAATATCTTAGGTTCCAGTGAGGAAACTGGACAAGTCTTAAGAACCAGTGAGAACATGAGGGAGGCCTTTTACCCCAGTGATTACTTGGGATTGCCTTATGTGCCAGTGAGTACCTGTAGAAGGTTTTAGGCCACATTGAGAATCTAGGAAGGCGTAGACTTCAGTAATTGCAGAGATCCCAGGAACAGCCTTATGAATCATTGAGAAACTGGGGAGACTTTAAGACCCAGTGAGAACATGGGAAAGACCTTAGGCTCCATTGAAACACTGAGGAATGTCTTAACATTCAGTGAAAACCTGGGGAAGGCCTAAGGCCTCAAGGAGATTTTGGAGAAGGCCTTATTTTGCAGTGCAAACCTAGGAAAGCCAGTAATCTACAGTTGGAGCCTGTAAAGGTTTCATCCACAGGGAGAATATGCGGAAGGCTTTCAGACCCAGGGAAAACTTGTCACAGTTCTTATAGATCCAGTGAGAACTTGAGAAAAATTTAGGTACCAGTGAGATCTTTTTTAATGCCTTAGGTTCCAGTGAGAACCTGGTCAAGGATTTAAGAGATAGTGAGAACATGGGAAAGGCCTTAGGTCCCAGTGAGTACCTGCAGAGGCCCTTAGTCAACAGGAAGAATATCAAAAGGACTTAGGCCCCAGTGACAACTTGGGAAGACCTTATGGCCCAGTGAAAACCTGGGAAAGGCCTTAAGTCCCAGTGAGAAACTGGGGAAGCTTTTTAAAAACTTCCTTTTTATTTATTCTTTGTTTCTTTCTCATGATGTCTTCTGATTCCACCCATTTCCCCTCCCACCCCACAATAATGCTGTGGGATGTTCTGTATGGCAAATGTGTTGCTCTGATTGGTCAATAAATAAAATACTGATTGGCCAGTGGCTAGGCAGGACTAACAGAGAGGAGAAAAGAAAGAACAGGAAGGCAGAAGGAATTACTGTCAGCCGCCGCCAGGACAAGCAGCATGTGAAGATGCCAGTAAGCCACAAACCATGTGGCAAGGTATAGATTTATGGAAATGGATTAATTTAAGCTATAAGAACAGTTAGCAAGAAGCCTGCTACGGCCATACAGTTTGTAAGCAATATAAGTCTCTGTGTTTACTTGGTTGGGTCTGAGCAGCTGTGGGACTGGTGGGTGACAAAGATTTGTCCTGATGGTGGGCAAGGCAGGAAAACTCTAGCTACATAAAACCAAATAAAATTTAAGAGAAAAAAGTGGGAAAGGGCAGAAAGGAAAAATCTCATCATGAAAGCTGCAGTGTGATGCAGTGAGTCAGGCAGTAATCCCTTTATCCATACATTTTCACATGCAAGCGTTCACTGCAAAGAATCATTGACCCGTTTTAAGAAGCCTTGTCTATGCTACACCATGGATGCTGGGCCCTCATTGGATCTAAGGCTTCCATATATATATGTTTCTACTCTTAAGGTATTGTACCTATGCACCTCATTTTAAAAATGTAATATAAAGTTCTAGTCCTTGAAAGTTATTATTATAAACTATTTAGAATAATTAGAAATTCAGGTTAGTAGTTAGTCACCTATAACAATTAAACCTGTAGTCATGTTAGGTATGTTTTCAAGGTCAAAGAGAGATATATTTTAGATATACTGGGGGTCTTTAAACATTTCAGAGACCTACAGATAATGGCTCTTAATATCTTAGGCTTTTTATGATAGTGAGATAATGTCTGCTCCTGGCAGCATCAATCAATTTCAAAAAAAAAAAAAAGATGATGAGCATTGTAGAACCTTCATATGGAGATTTCACTGGGCAAGACTGCTGTGCCTAGAGTGCTCACAGTACGCTGTCCAGATTGGAGACGCAGGACACAGAAGAATGTGGTTGCTGAACTTTGCCAGGACAAGGTATGACAGTTCTTCAAAAAATTCCTGATTCACAGAAAAGTCTGCCAGATATTCTCAGCCTGTAGGCTGAAGATGGATGCCCCAACATTGCATAGGGACCTTGGATGACTGTCCAGACAGCCAGATGTCTCTGTCATTTCTATAGTTTTGGAAGTTGTTTGCACTATACTTCCTGTTTACACAGGTAATATTTTATCCTTCTCAGGTCTCTGATGGAGTTGAATACTAGATAGTAAGAATTATAATATCAATTTTTCTGTTACCAAATTCAGAAAAACCACTTTCAAAAGAGATGCAAAGTTTACAAATTTGAGAGACATAAAAAACATAAGTTGTTTATCTAAAAAAATGTTTTAAGGTCTAATATTTTTTGGGGTTTTTTTTAGACAGGGTTTTTCTGTGTAGCTTTGTAGCCCTTCCTGGAACTCACACTGTAGCCCAAGCTGGTCTTGAACTCAGAGATCCACCTGCCTCTGCCTCCTGAGTGCTAGGATTAAAGGCATGTACCACCAGCACCCAGCTCTAAAAATGTTTTTTTTTTTTAGGATGGAAATACAATTTATGATGGAACTATGATAAAAAATAAGTTTAGGTATAAAACTTTAGAATCACCAAGATAAGGTAGAAAATAAAGTATTTTCTCCAAATTTGCCAAATACAAATGGGCTTACTTGATAATTGTTTTTATTATATATAGTTTGGAGTTGGAGTTAAACTCTTTTCTTTTTATTTAGAAAAAAAGGAGGGAAACCTGAGGGATATTTGTTTACACTGTGCAAAGATTGTCACTGTGATTAGTTTAATAAAAACCTGAAAGGCCAATAGCTGCCGAGGACAATTTCAAAAGCCATGCCATATTGCCTGCCTGAGTTAAGTTTCTGTTGTCCAGTATTGAGCCCCTAACCAGAAACTTTTGACATGCCTGGACAAGTCCTGAGTTATTAGAAAATAACTTAACATTTCCTTATCTTTCTGTTACAGTGACCATTAGTAACAATGTTTTGTGGTTAGGTTGCTTGCTTGGGTTGACTGGCAACTCAACAGTCCCCTGATCTTTTCCCAAAGAAAGTTTCCTGGTCTACTTACTATAAAACCCAACTGAGAAAAATAAAATTTTGCAGCTTGATCAGAATACTTTCTTGCTGTCAATTCTTTGTGTCTCTTGTCCCTTCATTCACCATTCCCCCTTCTAGGGTCTCTGCTGAAGATCCCGCTGGCTGGGACAAATAGCTAGGCATGACAGGTCAGGTGGGACTTCCAGGCAGAGACAGGAACTCTAGGAGAAAAAGAGGAAACCCTAGTGAGGCACAGAAGAAGCTGGATGTACAGAATGGAGGAGAGGTAAAAATCCACATGACAAAACATGGGTTAATAGAAATAGGTTAGTTTAAGTTATAAGAGCTAGATGGGGAAAAGGCCAAGCTTTCACAATTAATAATAAGTCTCTGTGGCATTATTTGTGGGCTGGCAGTCCAAAGAAAATCTGACATGAAGAAAGTGCAACTACACCCTGTTGTCTAAAATCTTTCACAAGTTATCAGAGGAGCTTTAAGGCCTTTGACAGATTTTCACTGTTCGTGAAAACCTTCTCCATGTTCTCCCTCTGGCCTACAACATTCTACAGGTTCTCACTGGGGCACAGGGACTTCTGCAGGTTCTGTTTTCTAAGGCCTTCTCCAAAGTTTCACTGAGGCTCAAGACCTTCCCCAGGTTCTCACTGGTACTTAAAGCCTTTCTCTAGTTATGTTGGGGGACTAAGACCTTCCCAGGTTGTCACTGTTGCCTATAACTTCCCAGAATCTCACTGGTGTCTAAGGCCTTCTTCAAGTCATTATAGGAATCTAAGAACTTCCAGGTTGTCACTCTACTCTTTTCTCATTAGGACTTAAAGGCTTCTCCATGTTTTTACTTGAATCTAAAGCATCACCAAGGGTACCTACCAAATTATCCAAGTTTCACAGGATCTTGAAGGCCGTTGGCAAGTGTTCACTGGGTCTGAAGGCATTTCCCATGTTCCCACTACAGCCTAACACTATAGGTTCTCACTGGGGCTTATGGCCTTCTCCAGGTTTGCTCTGGGAGTCTAAGGCTTTCTCCAAATAATCATTGAGGCCATAGGGCCTCCCCAGGTTCTTACTGTGCTTTAAAAGCTTCTACAAGTTCTCACTCAAACTTAAGGCATTCCTACCTCTCAAT